>NW_027507764.1:50405713-50515713 GCF_037356315.1 Lithobates pipiens | reverse complement strand
GGTTGGGCCACCCTTAGCAGCAACAACTGCAACCAAGCGTTTGCGATAACGTGCAATTAGGCTTTTACAGCGTCCTGGAGGAATTTTGGCCCACTCATCTTTGCAGAATTGTCCTAATTCAGTTACATTAGAGGGTTTTCGAGCATGAACGGCCTTTTTAAGGTCATACCACAACATCTCAATAGGATTCAGGTCAGGACTTTGGCTAGGCCACTCCAAAGTCTTCATTTTGTTTTTCTTCAGCCATTCGGTGGTGGACTTGCTGGTGTGTTTAGGATCATTGTCCTGCTGCAGAACCCAAGTTTGTTTCAGCTTGAGTACACGAACAGATGGTCGGACATTCTCCTTCAGGATCTCTTGGTAGACAGCAGAATTCATAGTTCCTTTTATCACGGCAAGTCTTCCAGGTCCTGAAGCAGCAAAACAGCCCCAGACCATCACACTACCACCACCATATTTTACTGTTGGTATAATGTTCTTTTTATGAAATGCAGTGTTCCTTCTACGCCAGATATACTTGGACACACACCTTCCAAAGAGTTCCACTTTTGTCTCATCGGTCCACAGAATGTTGTCCCAAAAGTCTTGGGGATCATCAAGATGTGTTGTGGAGAAATTGAGACGAGCTTTGATGTTCTTTTTGCTCAGCAGTGGTTTTCTCCTTGGAACTCTGCCATGCAGGCCATTTTTGCCCAGTCTTTTCCTGATGGTGGAGGCATGAACGCTGACCTTAACTGAGGCAAGTGAGGCCTGGGGTCTTTTGTGACCTCTTGGATGAGTCGTCGCTGCGCTCTTGGGGTAATTTTGGGCGGCCGGCCACTCCTGGGAAGGTTCACCACTGTTCCATGTCTTCGCCATTTGTGGATAATGGCTCTCACTGTGGTTCGCTGGATTCCCAAAGCTTTGGAAATGGCTTTATAACCCTTTCCAGACTGATAGATCTCAATTACTTTCTTTCTCAATTGTTCCTGAATTTCTTTGGGTCTCGGCATGATGTGTAGCTTTTAAGGATCTTCTGGTGGACCTTACTGTGTCAAGCAGCTCCTATTTAAGTGATGCCTTGATTGTGAACAGGTGTGGCAATAATCAGGCCTGGGTGTGGCTAGAGAAATTGAACTCAGGTGTGGACAACCACAGTTATAGTATGTTTTAACAAGGGGGGCAATCACTTTTTCACACAGGGCCATGATGGTTTGTATTTTTTTTCACCTTTAATAATAAACACCTTCATTTACAAATTGCATTTTGTGTTTACTTGTGTTGTCTTTGACTATTGTTTAAATTGGTTTGATGTTCCGAAACACTTAAGTGTGACAAACATGCAAAGGAACAGGAAATGAGGAAGGGGGCAAACACTTTTTCACACCACTGTATATATAGATCTATATCTATATCTACCTATCTATCTATCTATATATATATATATCTATATATATATATATATATATACATCTATATATATATATATATATATATATATATATATATATATATATATATATATATATATATATATATATATATATATATATATACATCTATATATATATATATATATATATATATATATATACATATATATCAGTATATACATATCATATATATATACATAGATAGCTCAGCACATTTGGCGCCATGTCTCACTGTATACTGTTTGTTTAAGAAGATCCATTTTAATGGATGTTGGCTTTAGAACAGCTGCTCCCGTGCATTTACGTGGTGATCCTGCCCCCTCCTGTATGTGTTTTTTTTTTATTTATTTTTTTTTTTTTATTTTTATTTTTTAATCCCAAATGGGATTTTATGTTGAAATTCTGTGTCTCAACTATATTCAAAGCATTTGGCTCATAGTGATGGCATGATCCTATTGACCTCAATGGGCAAATTTGTGTTGAACAAACTCGACCAAGGCTGTGGGATCTGTACCACCCCTTCCGGCTGCCATGGTGGGATTTAGTTTGGCTTCCAGAGGTAGTGAAACACAGATCAACCTTTTTTTTTAACCACCTGTGTGAAAGGGCCCCGTCAGTTTTAAGCGGTTTGTCTTTCCCCTCTAACTGCCACTTTTGCTGGACAGCTTGGTCTGATAAACGAACTTGAAAAATAACAGACTTAAAAAATAACAGACTGGCAGGATCACCAGGCAATCAAACTATTTTATGGGGGGGAACAGACTGCATTGGAGAGGTCTTTTTTTCTTTTGCCCAGGGTTCCACCATAAACATGGGAATTCAGGGGAATAGCTGGTATAGATGTCATTGAGAAAAATTTAACATATGCCGCATACATACGATCGGAATTTTGGTCGGAAAAAAGCTCTGATGATTTTTCCGATGGGATTCTGCTCAAGCTTGGCTTGCATACACGCAGTCACACAAAAGTTCTCTGAACTTTTGACCGCCGAGAACGCGTTCAATGCTTCTGAGCATGCGTCAAATTGTTTCCGAGCGTGCGTAGGAATTTCGCACGTCGGAATTTGTACAGATGATCGGAATTTCCGATCTGAACTTTTTGCAACCGAAAAATTGAGAACCTGCTCTCAATCTTTTACTGGCCAAAATTCCACCAGCAAAAGTCCGATGGAGCATACACACAATCACATTTTCCAACCAAAAGCTCTCATTGGAATTTTGCTGCCAGAATTTCCGATCGTGTGTACGGGGCATAACACTTGTTCTGGCATTGAAAGCCAAGCATTAAGAATGAATTAAGTCCCACCACCCCACCCCCGCACCAGGGCAGAGAACTCCCATATTGTCCATGTATATAGAGAATCCCCATAAAGGAAATATGTAACACCAGATTATTTCCATAACACTCACTCATAAAACTCATATATGTAAAAGACGATCAATGTTGTGTAAAGAGCAAGAATAAAAATGACTGTTTTCTTCTTTCTCCAGGACAAAATGATGAACATCTCAATGTCAGGCAGCCTTACATATGGCTTCCATATATTAGTAAGGCTGACCCGGATAAAACGATGGAGAACAAACAAACCCAAACAACTCCATCAACCAATGAGGACCAGGAGACCGTGCAGGTCACAGCAATGGAGGACAAGAACATACAAGTCACTCCATCCACCAGTGAGGACCAGAAGACTGTACAGGCTGTGACTATGGAGGACAAGAACATACAAGTCACTCCATCCATCAGTGAGGACCAGAAGACTGTACAGGCTGTGACTATGGAGGACAAGAACATACAAGTCACTCCATCCATCAGTGAGGACCAGAAGACTGTACAGGCTGTGACTATGGAGGACAAGAACATACAAGTCACTCCATCCATCAGTGAGGGCCAGAAGACTGTACAGGCTGTGACTATGGAGGACAAGAACATTCAAGTCACTCCATCCATCAGTGAGGACCAGAAGACTGTACAGCCCACACCTATGGTGGACAAGAACATACAAGTCCCATCATCCACCAATGAAGACCAGAACACAGCACAGGCTGTAATTGAGGACAAGAAAACAGAAGTCAGTCCATCCACCAGTAAGGAGAAGAAATCAAAGGAGTTCATAATCACCAAAGTGAACACATCTCTCTCACTTTCATCACTCCACTCTGACTTATCAAGCAATCATTTTTCATGTTTTGCACTCAGTAGTGGTGTTGAGAGTCTGCAATCTTCATCTATCAGCAGCACAAACCATGAGATAGCTTCACCAGTCCCATCTGGCAGTGCCATTAAGGACCAGCCATGTGTATTCTCCCTCGAAAAGATGACCTGTTATAGAATCCTTGGAGAGGGGTCTTATGGGAAGGTGGTGTTGGCCTCTCATCCTGCCATTGACCAGAAGCTGGCAGTTAAACTTGTGCAAAAGAAAGGAGTACTTAAAGCTAATGATTGCAATGCGATTTTCATAGAACGTGATGCCCTGAAGGCAGCCAGGGAGAGTCCATTTATCACACATCTGTTTGGATCATTCCAGACAGAGGTAAGTCTTTTTCACCTTCCAATTTCTTCACCTCTTTTCTGTATTGTACTCCACTACTAATCCAGACCCCGCAAAAATGTTATGCAAATGGTGACTTTTTTGGGAGCTGTAATTTACATAAGGCTAAGAAACCCCCTTTCCCCTCATATGATGGTCTTCACACCTGTAAAATAGTCCCTTAGGCACTGAGTGCTGAATTGTGAGAGGCAGAAGGAAGCTTCACTGGTGCCCCACACCAGGTTTTTCCTGAGGGCTCCAGATGTAGTGGGTGTAGAGCAGTATGGGGAAGAGCAGAACTCTAAAGTGCCTCCTACAAACCTGGAGGATGGTTAGGTAAACTGCACAGAGTAGAAGTTATATTTAACCACTTCAGCCCCAGAAGGATTTACCCCCTTAATGACCAGGCCATTTTTTTCAATACGGCACTGCGTCACTTTAACTGACAATTGCGCGGTCATGCGACATACATAAACAAAATGTATGTCTTTTTTTTTCTCACAAATAGAGCTTTCTTTTGGTGGTATTTGATCACCTCTTTTTATTTTAGCACTATAAACAAAAAAAGATCATCAATTCTGAAAAAAAAAAATATTCTTTACTATTTGCTATAATAAATATCCCAAATTTTTTTGTGAAAAAAACAAATTTATTCATCAGTTTAGGCCAATATGTATTTTTCTACATATTTTTGGTTAAAAAAATCGCAATAATCATATATTGATTGGTTTGCGCAAAAGTTATAGCGTCTACAAAATAGGGGATATATTTATGGCATTTTTATTTTTTATTTTTTTTTACCAGAAATGGCAGTGATCAGTGATTTTTAGTGGGATCGTGACATTGCACACTTTTTTGGGACCAGTGACATTTATACAGCAATCAGTGATAAAAATAGCCACTGATTACTGTATAAATGACACTGGCAGGGAAGGGGTTAACACTAGGGGGTGATCAAGGCATTAAGTGTGTCCTAGGGAGGTGTTTCTAACTGTGGGGGGGAGGGGACTGACTGGGAGTAGAGACAGATCGCTGTTCCTGGACACTAGGAACAGGCGAGCTCTCTCTACTGCCCTGTCAGAACGGGGATGTTTGTTTACATTGTGCAACGGTCGTGGGTGGCCGGCGGACATCGCGGCCGCTGGCCATGCACATCAGCATTGTGCATGCACCTGCTATTGCTCTTAAAATGGCCTACATACACCTTCAGTGATTTGCATTTAATGGCGGCAACTGGTCTGCAAGCGGTTAAGGAAACCACAATTAAGAGGCTGTCATCTCTGACTTACTTTTGAAATTGCTATTTGCCTGGTTGCTTATGGTCTCAAAACTCTGAGTCACTAAGAACAAGTCCGCACCTAGCAAGACAGGAGAAGTCAGGCCTCCTGATCTACATGGGACGTCAAGGATGGTGAACCAAAGAAAAGCTCTAGCATTGCAATAAGAACAGTCCAGAAATTTGTAGTTTCTCTGTCCTGCTTTTCTAAATTGTGTGTGTGTGTCTCTCTGTCTATTCCTCCACAAAATGAAATCCTGAATGTCTATAATATAATCTTTACCTCTTATGTTCACACAGAATCATCTCATCTTTGCAATGGAATGCCTGAGCAGAGGCGATTTCTTTGACACCTTGGTTGAAGGAGCTCCATTTCCTGAGAACACCATAAGGTAAGATCAATAACCGGGTCACTATGGAGTCGGGGTGACTGACCACTGTGGACAGGCAGTGACGTAGTCAGCCCCTTCACCTGAGCCCAGTCCACCTAAACTCCTATGTACTATAGGGGGAAGTCATTTCATCTTCAGTTTTAATTGGTCTGTGATGATTTGGGATGCTAATTCACATTTATCTATTTCCACAACAGATACTTCATAGCGGAAATGCTCTGCGGTCTGCAGTTTCTGCATTCTAAGGAGATCGTCCACAGAGACATCAAGCCAGAAAATATCCTCTTGGATGACGCCGGCCACATCAAAATCACGGACCTGGGCTTGGCGGCTTTCGGTGTCACGGAGTCCAAGCGGATTGAAGGACGAGCGGGGACAATACTGTACATGGCACCTGAGGTAAGATACATTCTATCCACCCGACCTAATTGTAATGTTTGTCATTATGGAATATAGGGATAAGATAAAGGGTGCTCCCTTTTCAATAAATGAAGAATTTCTCCACTGGTGCCCCTGATTCCTTTCAATGGGTTTCCAGGCTGGAACTATATCCCCCAAAAAGGTGGGGATTTCTGAGAGTTGCAGCAATTTTGGAGCTTCTTTGTAGGGGACATTGAGGCCAGGTGTAGATGGCTGGCTCTGTCCGGCCCAATTCCTACTTACAAATGGGATTAAAGCTTTATGAGTTGCCCACTTGCTGTATTCCTTCTCTTTAACATGATGAGTGCTTGTGAACATTGAGCTATTGGGATCAGTATACCTTTATCTAGGGCTATTTAGGTGTATGCAAAACCTTTCTATTTTTATTTTGGTAAGAGCAGGGAAGGGTTTGACCATCTGTCAGCTTTGTAGAGGTGTCTGTGTGTCTCCTTTGGGGCCCCATCTGTTTGTATTGGTGACCATTGTCATTGAGAAAGAATGTAAGGGGAGATCTAAAGTCTAGAGTCTTCCCCAGAACATGAGGTGAGGAGAAACCTTCAATGGGGATTCCTGTTCTGGGGACAATTCTCTAAGCCCTTGTACACACGGTCGGATATTCCGATGGACAATGTCCGATAGGACCGTGTTGTCGGATAATCCGACAGTGTGTGGGCTCCATCGGACTGTTTCCGTCGGAGGATCATACGGACCAATTTTTCCAGCTGGACTATAAAATTTTCCGACAACATGATCCGATCGGACTTTGTCCGATTGTGTGTAGAGAATTCCGATCGGACAAAGTGCCACGCATGCTCAGATCAAATTCCTATACCAAAGCTATTGGCTACTAGCTTTAACGTAGTCCCATCATAAAAAAGAAATGACGTCATCACGTTCTGAACGATCGGATTTTCTGACAACTTTGTCCGACCGTGTGTATGCAATAGTTTCAGACAAAATCCGTCAGATTTGGTTGTCAGAATGTCCGACCGTGTGTACAAGGGCTAAGAGAGAAATTTCCCTAAATTTGGGAGACTTCAACCAATTTCCCTTTGTGTCTCTGGTAGACCCAAAGACCCACCTTAAATATTCGCAAGCTCCACCTTAGTTTGATGTCTTTTGAGCACAATTTTAGGACTCCTCCTTTAGGACCCCTCATAGAGCACATATACCAGCATGTAGTTATCTCTGTCCTCTGTCTGGCCTGACAATGAGCTCATCCTTATTTCTCTTCATTATGTTTTTACAGATCCTTCAACGTTTGCCATACTTTGGCATGGTCGACTATTACGCCCTGGGAATAATAGTATACGTGATGGCGGACGGCGGACATCCATTTCTTAGCGGCGATGAGTCCTCAGAAGAAGTACTGGATATAGTGACCACCGTGGAACCGGATTATCCAGAAGACATAGACACTAACCTGCATGACATCATAGAGAGGGTAAGTATACACAGTCCTTTCCAGGTTACATATATCTTAATAGGATTTTGGAAAACACAATTTCACATTCTTACCCGCACACATTAATGAAGGTTATAGCAATACTTTCAGCAAGCTGACTGCTTAACCACTTCAGCCCTGGACCATTTGGCTGCCCAAAGACCAGAGCACTTTATGCGATTCTGCACTGCGTCGCTTTAACTGACAATTGCGCGGCCATGTGACGTGGCTCTCAAACAAAATTGACATCCTTTTTTTCCCATAAATAGAGCTTTCTTTTGGTGGTATTTTATCACCTCTGCGTTTTTATTTTATTTTTGCGCTATAAACAAAAAAAGAGCGACAATTTTGAAAAAAAAGCAATATTTTTTACTTTTTGTTATAATAAATATCCCCCAAAAATATATATAAAAGCATTTTTTTCCTCAGTTTAGGCTGATATGTATTCTTCTACATATTTTTGGTAAAGAAAAAAAAATCGAAGTAAGCG
Source organism: Lithobates pipiens (assembly GCF_037356315.1). Lineage (NCBI taxonomy): Eukaryota > Metazoa > Chordata > Amphibia > Anura > Ranidae > Lithobates > Lithobates pipiens. The sequence goes on along the minus strand of NW_027507764.1, from coordinate 50,507,748 downwards.
TATATTGATTGGTTTGCGCAAAAGTTATAGCATCTACAAAATAGGGATAGTTTTATGGCTCTTTTATTATTCATTTTATTTATTAGTAATGGCGCCGATCTGCGATTTTTATCGGGACTGCGACTACTGTATAAATGTCACTGGTAGTGAAGGGGTTAACCAGTGAAGGGTTTAAGTGTGTCCTATTGCGTGTTCTAACTGAAGGGGGGGTGGGACTGTGCAGGGAACATGACAGATCACTGTTCATACTATGTGTCGATCAAACTATGTGAAATGATCTGTCTGGTGAACTAATGAAAAACAGCGCTGGCAAATGTGAAAAAACATACATGTAAATATAAGTGACAACTCATGCCAATAAACACAATATCTGACATTGATTACAAATAAGTGCAACGTGAATAAAGTGCATACAGTAAATCCCCCTTCTGAGACCGCACTCACCAGACAGGCAAACTTTCCAGTCCAGAAACAATGAATGAACTGATGATATGAAAAGTTCCAAATGGAGACTCTGAGTGCACACTGGATCACAAAGGAAATGCCACGTTCCACCGGTAAAAGAGAAAAAATAGTATGGTGAAGCACTGTGAGGCTCAATCAATGTTGCGCGCTAAGCGCTACTTACAGAATGAATAGAGAAAGGCAAACTTTCATACAGAAACTTCTGCAATCGTCGCTCATGCAGCGCGCGCTCCACGGAGGCAGGAAATGGCGTCACTGGTTAAGCCATAGGCCAGAAATTACGTTGACGCGTTTCACCCCTCCTCCAGGGCGTCATCAAAGACATCCAAACGATCTGTCTGTTCTCCCCTCAGAGAACCGGAAACTGTGTGTTTACACACAGATCAAAATTAAGGAAAATGAAATATGTAACTGTCAGAATCAATTATTAAAAGAAGAGTTCTGTTGTTCAGATATTGTTCATGTTACTTCAGTGCTTCTTATTATATTTTGTTCCTTTTTTACAGTTTATATGTAAAGACCAAGAGAAGCGGATGAGGCTAGTAAGTGAGATCAGAGAACACCCATTCTTACAGATGGTGGACTGGAAGGAGACAGAGAATGGGAAATCACCACCGCCATTTCCAGCAGGAAATGTAAGTATCCGGATAAGGGAGGAGATTTCTAGGGATTTTTTCCAAACAAATCAGAAACATTAACAAAATATTTTTTTCTGTTTCCAGCTTTCTGAGGAAGATCTGAGTGAAGGAGTGCCAGTGGATGAATTTATTCAATCTGTAGACCGTGGGAAGCGGATAAAGCCAGAGAAGCAGAAGGAATTCTATAGCTTCACCTATGTGAGTGAGCGTCTGAAGCTGCAGCCAGTGGTCTGATCTCCACCACTGGAAAACATCAATGCAGAGCTTCATCACCACCATCAAAGAGGCACTAACATCAATGCAGAGCCTCATCACCACCACCAGAGAGGCAGTAACATCAATGTGAAGCCTCATCACCACCATCAGAGAGGCAGTAACATCAATGTAAAGCCTCATCACCACCATCAGAGAGGCAGTAACATCAATGTAGAGCCTCATCACCACCATCAGAGAGGCAGTAACATCAATGTAGAGCCTCATCACCACCAATGGAGAGGCATCTAAATAGAATGCATTTTCTGACCTATTAAAGAGTAAAGAAAGTAGAGCTTTTTACAGGGAGATGAACTGGTCACCCTAGACTGATGATTCAGGGACTATCCGATCGCCTTAGGGGGTCAGGAAGGAATTTTTTCCCCTTTGGAGCCCATCTGACCGAGGGGGTTTTCGCCTTCCTCTGAATCATCCTAAGGTTTAGGGTTCTGAGAATTCCTCACCTCTGAGGAGTCAGAGGATAATAATGACTAGGGATGAGCTTCGGCGAACAGTGAACAATTTGGGGTGTTTGTGGCAAATTCGAAAAATCGGGAACACCCTGTACAAGTCTATGGGAGAAATCTAAAGTGCTAATTTTAAAGGCTAATATGCAAGTTATTGTCCTAAAAAGTGTTTGGGGACCTGGATCCTGCCCCAGGGGACATGGATTAATGCAAAAAAAGTTTTAAAAACGGCCGTTTTTTCGGGAGCAGTGATTTTAATAATGATTAAAGTGAAACAATAAAAGTTTAATATTCCTTTAAATTTTGTACCCGGGGGGGGGTCTATAGTATGCCTGTGATGGGGCATATGTTTCACTTTAATCATTATTCAAATCACTGCTCCCGAAAAAAGTGCAGTTTTTAAAACTTTTTTTTGCATTGATCCATGTCCCCTGGGGCAGGACCCGGGTCTCCAAACACTTTTTAGGACAGTAACTTGCATATTAGCCTTTAAAATTAGCACTTTAGATTTTGAACGTTCGAGTCCCATAGACTTTAATAGGGTTCTAAAGTTCACACGAAGTTTAGGTCTGTTCGCAGGTTCTGGTGTGAACCGAACAGGGGGGTGTTCGGTTCATCCTTAACAGTGACGGACCTCCGATGTTCTCCGAAGCTCTACAATAATACAGGGAGATGAACTGGTCACCCTAGACTGATGATTCAGGGACTAGCCGATCGCCTTAGGGGGTCAGGAAGGAATTTTTTCCCCTTTGGAGCCCATCTGACCGAGGGGGTTTTCGCCTTCCTCTGAATCATCCTAAGGTTTAGGGTTCTGAGAAGTCCTCACCTCTGAGGAGTCAGAGAATAACAGTGATGGACCTCCCATGTTCTCCAAAGCTCTACAATAATTTTATTTGTGTAAAGATTTTTCCTTGTAAAGAATTTAACATTTCAATAAAATAGTTTGTACCTTAATTGTCTTTTGTATGTGAAGGTTTTTTTCCTTTATCTATATTTTAATGCAATGATGAATGAGGAATCTCTCCCCATATTTCACCATTATATCATGCTAAGGCCATGGGGTGGTGATAGGAAACACTATAAACACCAACAGTGTAGTCTCTGTAAATTAATCATATTATGGCCGCAGATTGCATACTTGTAGGTACAGGCCTACATGTACATAGGCATGGTGTCCATTCTGGGGTCCTGTGCAATTAACCTTTTCCTTGGCGGCGGCGATGACTTTCCCTTTCCCTGCTCTCCACGGGCATTGGCAGCTTCCTTCCTCTTTGGCAGCCAATCGGGAGTCTTCTCTTTTTCGGGCAATCGTAAAGGGAGTCTGATTGAGGATCAATGTTACAACAGCGAATAAATATTAATTTGCTTTTATATCACCTGGATGGACCTATGGCGCAATGCTCTGTGCTCCGCGTCCACCCTATTTTGAAGCCTATTAGAGCCTCTAATCAGGTGCTTTATAAATACACCCCCGCTGCTGTAATTCATGCACCCGGCATCCTGAAAGGGGCCGAAAAGCAAGAATGCGGGGTGGCGGTGGCCGTGGATAGATTCATGCTGTGCACAAATCTATCCCTTATACATATAGAGGGTGGTGTGGAGAGAGGGACGGCACCCGGGCACCCCAAATGGACAGGCCGCCACTGGCCAGGATGACTAGAATTTGCGCACGAAGAAATGTAAAAATGATTGTGCTGAGATTCATACTTGCGCATAGCAATCTAAACATATTTTATGGTTATAAGAATGCTTTTGTTTTAACTGTGCCCCTTAAGTCCTCCCACTTTTAATGCAATTTGGTCACACCCAGTGTTCACCACTACACGCACCACATTAATACAGCATACCTCCCAGCTTTTGAGATGGGAATGGGAGGGCATCTATTAGCAAACTTTGTTATGTCCCTTTGACACAGGATCTCTCAATGTGTTGCTAGCAATGCTGCCAGTGTCTGTTCAGCAAGTTACACACAGGCTGGATGCACTTCTTAACCAGGCAAGGGTTTATTACTCACTCAGAAAGCAATGTACATTCTTACATGGAGGATTCATATACAACAGATCTCCCTCTAAGTATCATGCTGCTGCTTCCAGTCCCACACACACTGTGCATGACTATCTGGTAAGGCCCCTCCCCCAGCATGCATCAGGAGAAAGGCGTTAAGGGTCACAGTGATTCTGCATAAACATTACACCTCCTCTTTTTCTCGAAGAAAAATAAATAATATATATATATATATATATATATATATATATATATATATATATATATATATATATATATATATATATATATATATATATATATATCAATCAAGAGAACAAATACACAACACATAAAATACTCTACACATAAAGAACAAGGAAAACAAGATCAGTTCAGCAAGTAGTATCTTCAACTCTGTCCTGTGGCTCCCGCAGCACTTCAGGAGCCATTTTTCTCCATTTCCTGTCCCGTAAGATTTCAGTGCTTTGCCAAAAAGGAGTCTGATGTCTTTGGCGGGCAGACTTACGAAGTGGCACAGCACTGGAAGGGATAGAGTCGGTCAAGGGTTCTGGAGATGTCAGTGGGTGTCAACAGACCTGTCTCTGCGACTCCAGGCACATGTCCAGACTCCTCACGAATATGGTCACCAATCTTTCCAGGGGTTGGTTGTGAACTTGTTGGATCATGCCACACACCATGCCATATGTCACCAGTAAGTAGACTCTGGTGGTTGGTTAGAAAGAGGGGTTGGGTTTGTCTCTAGTGGTCGGCAAAAATGCACTTCCTCAATTGCCAAAGGTGTTGTCAAACACAAACACCATTCTCTAGGCAAACAAGGTACATTCTTCTTCCAAGAGGTCCATCAATTATGCCAGGAAGCCAATGAGGCAAACCTCTGTAATTCCGAAACCATACAAGATCACCGGCATGGAATCCAGGATGGCCTGGTGGAGGAGGTGTTGGTGACTGTTTCTGTGGATGGACTAAATCCAGTTTGGTGCGGAGATGCCTGCCAAACATAAGAAAAGCAGGGGACAGCCCAGTAGTAGCATGTTTTATGTTTAGGTACATGGTCAAGAAGTCAAGCAGCTTCTCCTTTGAAATTCTGATCTGGTCCAGAGTGGACAGTAAGTACTTCTTAAACATTTGCACAAACTGTTCTGCCAGCCCATTAGAGGCTGGGTGATAAGGAGCTGTTTTGTAGTGTTAGATGCTCAAGCCATTGAGGAAGGATTGAAACTAATGCAATGTAAATTGAGTTCCATTGTCCGAGACTATGGCTGCTGACAAGCCATACTGAGCAAAGAGCTTTCTTAAGACTAGAATGGTAGCAGCTGAGGTAGTAGAAAGCATTTGAAATACCTTCGACCATTTTGAATGTGCATCTACCACGATCAAATATATTTTACCCTGGATTGGACCAGCAAAATCAAAATGGAGTCTTGACCATGGGTCTGTCGGCCACGGCCAAGGTAGCAGCTTTCCTTTCTTTTGGGGTCGCTGAGCTTGACAGCACCCAGGACATTGAGCCACATAATCTTCAATTGCTTTATCCATTTCTGGCCACCAAACATAGCTCCGGGCTCACTGCTTCACACGCACCAAGCCAGGATGGCCCTCATGCAGTATCCTTAGCATGGTTGGTTGCAAATACTGAAGTATAATCACTCTATTGCCCCACTGTAGGCAACCAGCATTAGTCACAAGCTCACATTTTCGGGTAAAGTACGGCGAACTTCACCTGGGACTTTCTTTGGCTATTCAGCCTGAACATACGAGAATATCTGAGACAGGAAGGGATTTGTGGCTGTATGTCTGGCAATTAGGGAGGTGGACATGCAGGACTGTGGCCTGTGTACTTCCACTATGCATATGTCTCTAGGTGGGTGGTCTCCAATTGGTAATCTGGAAAATGCATCTGTATTGCCATGGGCCTTGTGGGAGCGGTATCTGATAGAATAGGTATAACCTCCCAAGAATAAAGCGTACCCTTGTAAGCGAGATGCGGTTGCTGTATAAATTTCTTTCTCAGGATTCAGTATGGACAACAGAGGTTTGTGGTCAATGATAAGTGTGAACTCCCGTCCATAGATGTACGTGTGAAATTTTTTTGTGGTCTATACAATGGCCAAAGCTTCCTTGTCTATCTGGGAGTTGTTTTGTTCTGCTGAGGTTAAAGACCTGAAGGCAAAAGAAATGGGGCGCTCCGTGCCATCTGGCATGACATGAGAAAGCACGGCACCCAGTCCATAAGGTGAGGTGTCACAAGCCAAGGTGACGTGTTTCTTTAAATTGTAGTGGACCAAAACCTGAGAGGACAGAATGAGCTCTTTAGAAAGCCCAAAAGATTCTTTACATTTGTCTGTCCATATCCATTTAGCTCTTGTATCCAGTAAGCGATGTAATGGGTAGAGCTGGTGTGCTAGGTTTGGCAAGAAATGGTGGTAGTAATTTAGGAGGCCAAGGTAGGACCTGAGCTGTGTGACATTCTGGGGAGTAGGGGCATGGGTAAGGGCTTTCACCTTTTCTTCAGTAGTGTGTAACCCATGTCTATCTACAGTGTAGGCACAAAATTCCAGTCGACACTTGAAAAATTTGCATTTTGAAAGATTGACACGTAAACCATACCGTTGGAGTCTCTCTAGCACTGCTTCAACATTCTTTCTGTGTTCTTCATCAGTGGGACCAGTAATGAGCATGTCATCTAGTAAACATTGGGTGAAAGGTATGCCTGCCAGGACTTCATCCATGATCCGCTGCCAGATGGCTGGAGCTGGGGCCATGCCAAAAACTGTTGTGATTAAAATGGTATTACTATATACCTGACAAAGACCAGCTAGGTATAATTACGGCAATTACCACATTTACAGAAACCCCCTCAGCACTGCAGCACTGAGGAGACAGCTTCGTTCTGAACACAAGAAGAAATTAGTCAAAGTTGATGTTCAAAGCTTATCTGGTTTAATTCTGGGCGGGTATATAACTTATATACGTTATTATCAGCCAATCATTGCATAGAACATGGGTGTGGTTAATACAGAGGTGTACATTACATATCATTACATATCATTAATTTTGCCATCTGCTTTCATGACTCATAGTCATGAGTCCTGTGGCCCAGACATATTGAGACACAATTTCTTTATTTAGACACTACAGAATAAAACTGCTTATGCAAGCTATATTTTCTTATATGTATGCTTTATAGGAAACTGCTACAGTCTGTAAATACAGAGTTTAAACTAACAGATTATCCCAAGTTAATCTTATATGAACTTATAAAGATGGAGTCACTCGGTTCAGCCATATTACAACATGCTGTTATATTGGAATAATCCTTTATGGGTGTTAATGGTCAACAGATGGCGTGAATATGGGTGTACTTGCAGTTGCAGGTAAGCTTGCTATAAGACTATTTTTGTAAACATTTGCCCCCCAAGCCAGTGAGCCAAATAGATCTTCATGTCAAGGCAACGGGTATTAATCTACAAGTAGTTGGTTATTCAGGGCAACCCTGAAATCCCCACACATTCTAATGTCTCCATTCTTTTTCTTGACCGGCACAATTGGCGATGCCCATTCACTTCTATCAACTTTAGTTATGATTTTTTCAGCCAATAGATGGTCCAGCTCTGCTTCCACTTTCTTCTGCAGGGTAAAGGGCACTGATCTTGCCTTACAAATACGAGGTGTAGCACCAGGCTTTAAGATAAGGTGGGCCATTTTTCCTTTTACAGAGCCCAAAGAGTCCTCAAAAACCTCCTTAAAGCGTGATTTCAGGGATTCCACCCAATGGTCTACCTCAGAAAGCAATGTACATTGGGCAATGGCAAGAGGGGGCATGCCCAGGGCTTTAATCCTGTCCCTACCATACAGCGGAAGATCTCCTTTACTTACAACATAAAGGCGTAAAGGTTTACTGAACTTGCCTAATGTCACTATGGGTTTCACATAACCTAAGGGCTGTAGTAGTTCCTTGCTGTAGGTTTGTAGTGTGAGATTTGTAGGTTGGAGTGGTAGGGACAGACCCGATGCCTTTAAATCAGTCCATGAAATGACGGACGCAGCCACCCCTGTATCAACATCCATGGAGAGAGGACAGCCATGGAGTGTGACATCCACTTTTATTGCAGTAGTGTTCCCAGCTACCCCAAACAGTCCAACATGCTGGACACAGGTCTCCTCATCAGAGCTGGAACTGTTCTTGTCAGTATCCACATGAAATGTCTGTTTACGTCTACCTTTTGTGGTAGTGTTCGGGGAGTGTGAGCTGTGGCAAACACATCCTAATATGACCAGTCTTTCCACAAAGAAAACAAATGACATCCTTGAACTTGCAAGCAGGTGCACTGTGAGAAGTGTTACCACAATGATAGCAAGTTGGTATCCTAGAGACAGAAGATTTAGAGTGGCGAGATTTAGGTTGATTTGGCGATGGCCGTGGTGGTTGTCGGGTGATAGCAGTGTGGAATATTTCCTCTCCCTGGCTTGCAGGAGGTTCAGGTAGTGCCTTCAGTAGGGTGGCATCCCGTGTAGCCAACTCCATGACCGTAGCAAGGTCTGTGGCTTTTATCAGAATCAAGGAAGAAAGGGTGAGATTGCACTATGGAATAGTATTGAAGTAATGCTGGAATAATATTGGGTAAGAGCTGCCTCTACTTGATATGCCCCCCCCCCCCCCAGTCGGATAGGGCCTAATGAAGTGTGAAAAGAAAATTGGGTAGAATTGGCGCTATACCTTTAAATCAACTATATATTTCAACTCACAAAACCATATAATCATTAGTTCTGTGAAATTGCTACTTTGTGATGTGCTTAAAAAAATATTAAGATATTAATATACATGCCCTTTAGCAGGGGCCCCGTGCTGCTATAAATTTCAAGTGCACCTTGTTTACTTGTGAGAAAAAAAAAATATATGTGAAAATTCCTTAGTGTTACAAATCATTAATCAACATTTAAACATTGATTTCAATGGACAGGCGCGCTTTAGTAGCGGTGAATACACCACTCCTAAACCACTGAAAAAATGCTACTTGCAGGACTTTTTTTTCCATCTTGCAAGAGCACCGCTCCAGTGTGAAAGCACGCGGGCTCTCACACTAGAGAGACAGGAGAAGAGCTTTACAGTACTCAGCGCCTCAGTGTGAAAGCAGCCTAAATATGGAGGAGTTACTGTAATTTAAATAAACCCAATGAGAAAATATCTATAGAATAAATCACTGGTGGCAGTGTGATAGTGGCCCCAAAGGGACGTGATTGGTCGTCACGATCCTAGAAAGCAACCATTACCAATGGTGGGCGGAGCCTGTTGTTGCAGAGTGTAAACCCCGGACATCCCACCCGCTGGGAGAAATACAGATTTTCTTTACAAACTGTTTGGTGTCAGAACAATGGGCACAGTGATTGGTGAGAAAGAGGCGGCTCCTCCTACAGGAAGTACACATCTCTCCTTCCAGGAGTAAACACGATTACCATCAGGGCCGTCTTTACCGCAGGGCAAATGGGGCAGCTGCCCAGGGCCCTTTCACTGTTTGCACTGGCCCTGCCCCTTGCTATGCTGCCTGCAAGCAAGTGTGTGTACGTGATCGGACTCGGAGGAGCGGAGGCCTCGGTAGGAGGAGACAGACCACGGAGTGGAGTGCGGTCAAGTGAAAATAGCAGTAGCAGCAGTGTGGAGGAATTGATCGGATTCAGAGCTGAGCTGACTAGGAGGACAAGGTAGGTCTTCTTTCTCCTCCCATAGCTCCCGCACCCCATGTGTAGAACTGGAACAGTAGAAAGTTTTAAAATTTAATGGGCACACTGGCAGTATTTGATGGGCACACTGGCAGCATTTAAAGGGCACACTGGCAGCATATGATGGGCACACTGGCTGCGTTTGATAGCCCAGTGGCAGCGTTTGATGGGCACAGTGGCAGTGTTTAATGGGCACAGTGACAGCATTTAAGTGGCAGTGTTTGGTATAGTGGCTGCAATTGATGGCACAGTGGTAACGCTTAATGGGCACAGTAGCAGCGTTTCACACAGTGACAGCATTTGATGGCACAGTGGCAGTGTTTGATGGCACAGTGGCAGCATTTGATGGGCACAGTGGTAGTGTTTGACGGTACAGTGGCAGCGTTTGACGGCACAGTGGCAGCATTTGATGTGCACAGCAGTTGCAATCGATGATTTTTTTTTCAAAAAATGTATGTGCCCCCCCCAAAAAAAAAATTTGAGCACCAGCCGCCACTGAGGCTCAGTGAGGCTGTGGCTGTATTTTTTATTAGAGCACAGCATTACAGCACACAGATAGCATTAGTGTGTTTAACTGCTTGATGGGCTTATTTTGGGCCTGGCTGGTTCACATGTATGTGTTTCGGTGGCCCACATTTGCGCAGACACAACAGCCTATTCGAATGGGCTGACATGTCTGTATTTCCTGCGCAAAAAAAATGTGCGTGCATCATGTAATAGGCTGTAATAGGCTGTAATACGCACACCTTTGCCCATCAAGCAGTGAAATACAGCACTGTCTGTCCATTCTGCTTTTGCACCATGTGACTTACCTGCAGTTCTTGCGCCGGCAAACTTGCTGCGTTTTTAGATGTTTAGGCCACACTTTTAACAAAACAGTGCAATTGTGTGCACTAGAACTGCAGGAAAGTCTCATGGTGCAAAAGCTGAATGGATTTCAATGCCACTGCAATTTTAAAAATCCTGCATGCAAAACAAGCATGGAAACAAAGGCATGGCTGCCCATTCAAATGTGGGCCACCAAAACACCTACATGTGAATTTGTGATGTGACAATGTCTGCAGTGTAATTGGGGTGCTGTGATGTGTAAAGGGGAACTATAATGTGACAATGTCTGCAATGTAATGTGGCGCTGTGATGTGAAGAGGCTGCAATGTAATGGAGTGCTGTGACATGAGAGGGAACTGAGGACACTGTGGGACTGCTGTGAAGGGGGTCTGCAAAGTTTTTATTTTTTAGATAATTCTATGTGTGGGTCTGTTTTTTGAGATGTTGGGGTGAAGAGCAAAACTGCATTGGAGGGGGGGCAAAAAAAAGTTTGCCCAGGCCCCAAACCATATTAAAGACGGCCCTGGTTACCATAGTAACAGACAATCAGAACACTCCTGAAACAGCACCGGACATTTTCTTGTAGACATATGTGTTTGGTATCAGTGTGATAGTGGCCCCTAAGGGACTTGATTGGTTGTCACGGTCCTAGAAAGCAACCATTAACAATAACAGTGTTGGTGGGACATCCCACCCGGTGGGAGAAATCCGGATTTTCTTTACAAACTGTCCGGTGTCAGTACAATGGGCACAGTGAAAGGAGAGAAAGTGGCGGGCCCTGCTACAGGAAGTACCCATCTCTCCTTCAAGGAGTAAACAAGGTTACCATAGCAACAGACATTTAGCATGTTCCTGAAACAGAACCGCCCATTTTCTTGAAGCCATATGTGTTTATCTTGAGGCAGCCATTTTCTTGTAGACATATGTGTTTATCGTGAGGCAGTCATTTTCTTGTAGCCATATGTGTTTATCTTGAGGTGGCTATTTTCTTGTAGCTGCTCTGTGTTTTTGTTTTTCTCTTCCATGAATTGTCCCCTGGTAATCCACAGTGTGACAGCTGTACATACATCATTAATACATACACCCCCCCCCCCCCCCACTCGTTCCTTCCTGTGCTCTCAGGCACCAGACACATGGGGGAGTGGGGGGGATAATAAAATGTGTCCAACACAAGTTCTATTCAATCTGGTGCAACTGCCCATAGCAACCAATCAGCTTCTATCTCTCTTTGATTGACACAGCTAAGAAAATGAAAATATAAAAACTGATTGGCTGAGACATATTTTGTCTCAGACACTTTTCATTTGCCCCCTCTCCCCCATTGTATATACTGGGAAGTCTCTCTTCTATTGTCTCCATCATCACACATGCCATATGTCTGTGACACAATGTGAGTATTGCCTGAGATTCACAGAAATTAAAGTTGAATAAATGTACCCTCATAAAAAATTCATAATATAGAGAAATTGGCTGGTATGTAGGTGCCAGAGCAGTTGCTCATACTGACCCTTACGAAATTACACCCAACAAGATTGTAAGTTGGACTATCCTGGTACTTGATAATCAAAGAAAAGAAATGATAATTAAAAATATATACAGTTTAATAAGGACAAAAGACAGTTACACCGACAATAGTACATTAAAACAATACATAGTGTACACCACAGTTGATGAACTACTGGCGGGTTCCCCCCGAAGAGTTTCAAATGAAAAGGAGTGTACACAATTCCCTCAACTAGTTTCGCTGAAAGACCGCTTTATCAGGAGGATGATCTATAAGACAGATAATACATTTGAATAAAACATATTGACTGAGATTGTTATTGTCTGTAGATCAATATTCTCCTCCTTGGTGATAGGAATAAAGTTAAAAATAAAAAAGTGTGAAGAAAAACATTGTATGAAATAAAATAAATGTAATAAATTGTTTAATGAGTAACTCCACTTTTGTTAAGAAAAAAACATTCCCCTCTGGGTGATCTATGAACATTGGTGGGATTTTAACAAACTTTGTTGCAGATTCCTATCTTTTGATATTCTGAAGAAATCCCTGTGTGTTCCTCCGTACCTCTTGTGCATCATAATTATCAATCAGTTGCTGCAGGTGTAAAGCTCTAATGAGGAAAGTGGCAGGGTCTGCATCCTTTTCAGACATGATTTCCTATTGGGAGTATCTCACCAGAAATTACATTTTTGTTGCAGGGGATGCCTGAAATCTGACTTGTATCTTAGACAGACTTCTGGGAAAATCAGTCAACCAATCACACAAGCAGGAAATTATGTTTGGGGGGGGGGAGGGGGTGTTCTGTGTACATTCTGTGTACAGAACACCTCCAGGTAGCCATAATGCATTTTCAGAAAATTACAGAGCTGCAGATTGAAAAGGAAAGGTCATTTTTAATAACATTCAATTACAATATGACTTGTGTCGCAATTGTATACGCTATATTATTTTTTCTTTATTTGCTATTTTTTTTTCCCCCATGAAAGTGGAGTTACCCTTTAAAGCACTTCCCTGAACACACCCACAAATAAAAAGTGCAGTATAGGGTGATCATGTGTAATTCATCTGCACCCTACATGTGAGCTATCACCCCCACCATCATGGTAATATCCAAACTTCTGTGGCCATAATTAACTGATATGTGCATGTAGTTTCGTTCTAAATATTTTTTCGACAAAATTCGACGAAATTTGTTAATTTGGAAATATTCAAATTAATGTAAATCCATTTATCAAACTTTTCCAAAATGTAAAATTATTATTATTATTTATTATTGCTAATTTGCTATGTTCCATTCGTTTAGATGCAGTATTCATTATTTTGGATAATTTGTAACTTTGGATAAATTCACATTTATTATGTTCACTAAGACCCCTTTCACATTGTGCCGCCTCGGGCGTCATCGGCAAAGCGACGATATTTTTAGCGCCATTTTACCGTTGTTTTAGTGGCGCTATTGGGCCGCTAGCGGGGTGGTTTTAAAAGGGGTTAAATCTGCCCGCAAAATGCTGCCACAGCGCCGTTTTGCTGGCGATATGACAGCGCTGCCCCATTGATTTCAATGGGAAGGAGCGGTGGAGGAGCAGTGAGTTCACCGCACCTTCACCGCTCCAAAGAAGCTGCTGGCAGGACTTTTTCTGACGCCCTGCCAGCACAACCCTCCAGTGTGAAACCCCTCGCGCTTTCACACTGGAGTGAATGGAGCAGCTGTTTTAGGGCAGTTTGCAGGCGCTATTTTTAAAGCGATAGCGCCTGCAAAATGCCCTCAGTGTGAAAGGGGTCTAACAGCCAAATTTAAAAGGAAATTCCAATACCTATAATTTAATAGTTAGTTATTATTAGTTAGTTAGTTAGTTAGCTAGTTATTATTTCAGATTTTTTAATTTTCTAATTCTCAGATTATTAGTTAGTTAGTTAGGTAGTTATTATTTCGGAGTTTTGAATTTTCAAATTTTCAAATTTTGGTATCTTTGAATTTTCAGATTTTCGTTGTTTCAAATTTTCATTCTTATTTTTGGATTTTTCAAATGTTCGGATTTTCAAGTTTTCGGATATTCAAATTCAGGATTTTTACAAATTATCAAAATAACAAATACTGCATCTAAACAAATAAAAAAGTAACAAATTCCAATTTTTCCTAAGTTTTTTATTTGAAATAACAAATTTTGTTTATAACCAATGACCCGAAAAAATAAAAAAAGAAATGAAAACGAACACATTTTTAGGCAGTGCGCATGTCTAATAATTCACAGCTAACTCTAAGCCCTTGTACACACGGTCGGACATTCCGACAACCAAATCCGTGAGATTTTGTCTGACAGATTTTGTCCGAAACTGGTGTTGCATACACACGGTCGGACAAAGTTGTCAGAAAATCCGATCTTTCGTAACGTGATGATGTTATTTCGTTATGACGGGACTACATTAAGGCTAGTAGCCAATAGCTTTGGTCTAGGAATTTGACCTGAGCATGCGTGGCACTTTGTCCGATCGGAATTCTTTACATTTCGGATCATGTTGTCGGAAAATTTTATAGCCCAGCTCTAAAACTTTGTTGGTCAGATATTCCGACGGAAACAGTCCAATGTAGCCCACACACAGTCGGATTATCCGACAAGATGGTCCGATCTGACATTTTCTGTTGGAATGTCCGACTGTGTGTACAAAGGCTAAGGCTCCATTCACATCTGCGTGTCTCTGGGAAGTGAAAAATGTGCATTGCACTTGCAGCGCCATTAATTGTTAAAGGTACAAAAAAAAACTGCCAAGAAAGGACACATTTTGTTATGCAACAAAAAATCACAAGAAATGCTGCAAATCACACAAGTCAGGACGTGGAAAAATGGTCCAGGAGATACTTTGCCACATTTGTCTAGCAGAAAATTTTTTTTTTTTTACAATATTGTCTTTGTTTGCATTAAACTTAATTTTGGCATATTTGCTTTTCTAAAAGCACACGTTTCATAAATACATTTCCAAATATCGTGTGACATAAAAAATTACAACTGCGGCCATTTTATTCTCCAGTAACTCTGCTTTCAGAAAATATATACTTTTTGGGGGGGTTTAATTTCTACAGATTTTTAACATGAGTGCAAAAAAGGCATTTAAAAAAAATGGCCTCCGCTGAGCCAGGTCTGAACCCTGTGGAGTATACATCCCTCAGGGACTCTGGCTGCAACCATGCAGCCAAATTTCTCATCGGGGAGCGGTGGCCATCGATCTCAGAACTCACGGACCTGTTGGGAAGGTACCAACTCCCCTTCTGGAAAGCAATACAATTGCACGATTTTCTTCACTCCCTCCCGTGACCCCAGGATTTTTCGAGGCAATTGTCCCCATTTGAAACATTGTGCTCGGGTACTGACCCACTGGCTCACGTTCTCTCTCAAACATATGCATTGTTAATCATGCCAAAGGACTCGCCACATTTACCCTGTCTAGCAAAATGGGAAAGAGGCCTTGCCCATACGTTTTCGATATCACAAACAGCGTATTATCACCCTGGCCCTTGAATCCTCTACCTGTACCAAAATTCAGGAAACCCACTTCAAGGTCCTTACCCGTTGGTGTCTGACGCCTTCCCTGCTACACAGGTGCTTCCCCTCGTCCTCGGACCAGTGCTGGCGCTGTGCTGAGGATGAGGGCACCCTGCTCCACATTTTCTGGTCCTGTCCTAGATTGCGGACGTTTTGGGAAGAGGTCCGTCGCATTACCCAGAAGTTTACGGACTACGCTGTCCCAGATAATGCCGCTTTTTTCTTACTACATCACTCTATGATCCCCATCAAAAAATATAGAAGATCACTTGTTTGCCACCTTCTCAATGCTGCTAAGGCATGCATTCCCCTTCATTGGAAACAACACTCTCCCCCAGTGGCGGAATTATAGGGGTTGCAAAGATCGCCATGGCGACCGGGCCCCTTGCTGCAGGGGGCCCTTGAGGGCCCCCTGTACTCTTCGATAGGGGGGAGGCTGAGAGGAGATCCCCAATCATCAGCCAAACTTTAATCGGCACTATGCAGGGAGCTCCTCACATTAGCCTAAGTGAAAGCACAGTGCTGTGCTCTTTGTCTCCCCCTACAGTGCAGGACTATCTACTGTATTTGTGTTTATGTGTCTGTGTGTGTATTTGTTTGTGAGTGTGAGCATGTGTGTGAGTATGTGAGCATGCATGGATCTGTGTGTGTATGTGTGAGCATGCTTGTATGTGTGTGTGAGCATGCTTGTGTATATGTGTGTGTGTGTGTGCGCATGCTTGTGTGTGTGCGTGTGTTCATAAATGTATGTGTATGTATCCATGTGAGTGTGCATGTATGCAAATGTATGTATGTGCATGTGTTTATCAGTGGCGCAGCATCCAAAGGGTGCACAGGTGCTGCCCCCTCTCTCCAGCCACCCCCTCTATGACCAATGGATAGATTCATGCATAGCATAGCATGAATCTATCCATGACCACCGCTGCCACCCCCATATTTAGGTGTCTTGTCCCTTTTGGGGTGCCGGGTGCCTGAATTACAGCGGTGGGGGGTGTTTTTGAAGCACCTGATTAGAGCCATAGGTGTGTGTGTGTGTATGTATATATATATATAGTATATGTGTGTTTACATGAATGTATACACATTTTATGCATACATACGGCAGGGAAGGGGTTAAACTTTACCAACTGACCGTTATTTTTTTCAGTTACAGAGCTAAAAATAGAACACCTCATCCAGCCGTTGAAGCTGTGTGAATGCAGGCTGGAGACAGGAATAAATGATTTTATTATTAAAACGATACATAAAAACATGGAGAAAGCAGATGAATTTTAAATAAAGATGTCCCATATATCCCAAATAATTGATAAATAAACCCCACTGGTGTTGTTTACCAGATATAGTGGTGTGGCTGCAACAGCAAGGTCATGTGACCTAATTTGCATAACCAGTGTTGTCATGGCGATGACCGTTTGCTCATATATATAGGATTGCTCAGCACCTGCAGATCACTTGCTTAGTTGACTTTGTCCAGGCAGGAAGCGTTATCTCTCTCTCTCTGCAGTGTTGCGAGTTCTATTAGAACAATGACACGATTTCAGAGAAAGTACGGTTACAAGGCGAAGAATCTTCTGAACACCAACCAAGAAGATTCAGTTTTATTGCTTAATGTGCGCCCATTACCAGAGGAGCACCGGGCAAATCCACCGCCCCAAACTACCGCCCCTAAAAGGGGTAGAGCCGGGGCAATCGGGCAGAGGGTCAGGGCTGCCATAGGTAGAATCTGGCCCTTCCGAAGCCCCAAAGTCACAAAAGATGACATAGATAGTAAGTAGTATTTTAATGAATTATAATGCAAGGTCACATGATGGATGTTATATATATATGTATATATATATAATCCGATAAATAGGGTGAGGTGCACTTCAGTAATCAGCCACAGTGCAAAGCAATCAAGCCTTCCCATAGGATATATATAGAAAAAACAATGACGGACTGATGCACTTAAAATGTAATAAAAATTCAGCATACGTAACGTGCCCTTTATATGATAAATTATGCAATCTGCAACTTTGTGGAATTTTTAATACATTTTAAGTGCAGCAATCCCTTTGTATATATATATATATATAATGTTTATATATATATATATATATATATATATATATATATATATATATATAAATGTACACACAGTATATACTGTGTGTACATATATATATATATGTACACACAGTATATACTGTATATATATATATATATATATATATATATATATATATATATCAGTATTTATCAGTACTTATTATTTATAATAATTACATTTATTGATACATACATAATTATTATTATTATTATTATTATTATTATTATTATTATTATTATTATTATTATTAATAATAATAATAATAATAACAATAATAATACTGTCGTATATACATATACACATTTTAAGTGCAGCAAAGCCTTTGTGTGTATATACTGTGTGTTTGTATGTATATATATATATATATATATATATATATATATATATATATATAGATAGATAGATAGATAGATAGATATATATATATCTATATATATCTATATATATCTATATATATATATATATATATATATATATATATATATACATAGATATATACATACAATTTTAAATACTGCTTATTATTTATAATAATTACATGTATTAATAAATAAATAATCAATAGTATGATTAATAATAATAACAATAATAATAATAATAATAATACGGTGATATGTCCATATACACAATTTAAGTGCAGAAAACCCTTTGTGTATATATACTGTGTGTGTATATATATATATATTTAAAAAAATTATATATATATATATATATATATATATATATATATATATATATATATATGTATACAGGGCCCCTGATAGAAATCATGGGGCCCCGTACAGCCTACCTGACAGGGCCCCCCTTCAGCCTCACCCCTGGTCCCTCCTTCAGCCCCACCCCTGGCCCTGCCCCTATACAGAGAGGCTAGGGTATACATAAAGGCTAAATTGTGGGCGTGGCTATTTTAAAAATATGCGCTACGCGGAGCTGGAAAATGGACATGGTTTAAATTACGCTTAATTATTAGGTCTGGTTAGTGTAAGATGACTGTGTGTAGGATGCAGATGATACTGTGCTGCGTTCATAACTGCACTGTCCAATTTGTCACAAACAGTTCTACATGAAAAAGAAGATGCCATGTCACCCTTTAAAAAAAAAAATGAGAAGTAATATGTCTAAGGGAGCAGTTCACACCATGGCTGCATCTGAATTGCAAATAAATGTGCCACCAGACTCCTCCCCCCTTCCCCAAGTGCCTCCGTCTGCTAACGAAGGGAAGGGGGGAGGAGTCCGGCGACATTGATGTCCATGACGTCACCAGACAGTTTGGACAGTGATGGTAAATACAGATGTGTTTTACTGGGATCATTCAGTGAGCTAAGTGTAGGCAAATTTTTTGATAACCTCCGTTTTTAACATTGTTGTCTTTAGAGGCTAATAAGCTGTGATATTTTTTGCTGTGTGTTTCGGCTTCTGCTGTTGCCATGATGGCGGCACTTGCTTTTGATTGACATGTGACATCCTAGCCATGCCCCGCTATGTCTGGCTTCTGCCATTGCCATAACAACGGTGCTATTTAAATAGACTATAGAGTGATGCCTACTTGCTTACTATAAAGTGACTGACAGTCAATATACTAGATAAGTTTTATAAGTTAAACTAACTTTCTACGTTTTTCTTAAAGTTTAATAAAAAAAAAAAAGGACTTACGTCAGTGCTACAGCTTAAATTTAAAATGAATGTATTTGTGTGAACTGTGACGTTAAGTCATGGATTGTAGAAACTAACTAGTGTCGGGTGATTGTATTAAGTGTATACCACATTTATCACTGACTAATGCAGAGTTGCAATGCTAGGAGATCAGCTAAAAGTAGTTCGATCTGTATGTGTGTTATAATTAATCAAAATTAGTCGCATTAATTGATTTTTAAAAAATTGATTAATCGAACACAAAATTTTTAATCAGTAACAGCCCTAATATAATTTTTAAAATGATATATATATATATATATATATATATATATATATATATATATATATATATTTATATAGATCTATATATATATATATACAGTGGTGTGAAAAGTGTTTGCCCCCTTCCTCATTTCCTGTTCCTTTGCATGTTTGTCACACTTAAGTGTTTCGGAACATCAAACCAATTTAAACAATAGTCAAGGACAACACAAGTAAACACAAAATGCAATTTGTAAATGAAGGTGTTTATTATTAAAGGTGAAAAAAAATCCAAACCATCATGGCCCTGTGTGAAAAAGCAAACCTAATAACTGGTTGGGCCACCCTTAGCAGCAACAACTGCAACCAAGCGTTTGCGATAACGTGCAATGAGGCTTTTACAGCGTCCTGGAGGAATTTTGGCCCACTCATCTTTGCAGAATTGTCCTAATTCAGTTACATTAGAGGGTTTTCGAGCATGAACGGCCTTTTTAAGGTCATACCACAACATCTCAATAGGATTCAGGTCAGGACTTTGGCTAGGCCACTCCAAAGTCTTCATTTTGTTTTTCTTCAGCCATTCGGTGGTGGACTTGCTGGTGTGTTTAGGATCATTGTCCTGCTGCAGAACCCAAGTTCGTTTCAGATTGAGTACACGAACAGATGGTCGGACATTCTCCTTCAGGATCTCTTGGTAGACAGCAGAATTCATAGTTCCTTTTATCACGGCAAGTCTTCCAGGTCCTGAAGCAGCAAAACAGCCCCAGACCATCACACTACCACCACCATATTTTACTGTTGGTATAATGTTCTTTTTATGAAATGCAGTGTTCCTTCTATGTCAGATATACTTGGACACACACCTTCCAAAGAGTTCCACTTTTGTCTCATCGGTCCACAGAATGTTGTCCCAAAAGTCTTGGGGATCATCAAGATGTGTTGTGGAGAAATTGAGACGAGCTTTGATGTTCTTTTTGCTCAGCAGTGGTTTTCTCCTTGGAACTCTGCCATGCAGGCCATTTTTGCCCAGTCTTTTCCTGATGGTGGAGGCATGAACGCTGACCTTAACTGAGGCAAGTGAGGCCTAGGGTCTTTTGTGACCTCTTGGATGAGTCATCGCTGTGCTCTTGGGGTAATTTTGGGCGGCCGGCCACTCCTGGGAAGGTTCACCACTGTTCCATGTCTTCGCCATTTGTGGATAATGGCTCTCACTGTGGTTCGCTGGATTCCCAAAGCTTTGGAAATTGCTTTTTTTAACCCTTTCCAGACTGATAGATCTCAATTACTTTCTTTCTCAATTGTTCCTGAATTTCTTTGGGTCTCGGCATGATGTGTAGCTTTTAAGGATCTTCTGGTGGACCTTACTGTGTCAAGCAGCTCCTATTTAAGTGATGCCTTGATTGTGAACAGGTGTGGCAATAATCAGGCCTGGGTGTGGCTAGAGAAATTGAACTCAGGTGTGGACAACCACAGTTATAGTATGTTTTAACAAGGGGGGCAATCACTTTTTCACACAGGGCCATGATGGTTTGTATTTTTTTTCACCTTTAATAATAAACACCTTCATTTACAAATTGCATTTTGTGTTTACTTGTGTTGTCCTTGACTATTGTTTAAATTGGTTTGATGTTCCGAAACACTTAAGTGTGACAAACATGCAAAGGAACAGGAAATGAGGAAGGGGGCAAACACTTTTTCACACCACTGTATATATAGATCTATATCTGTATCTACCTATCTATATCTACCTATCTATATATATATATATATATATATATATATATATATATATATATATATATATATATATATATATATATATATATATATACATCTATATATATATATATATATATATATATATACATATATATCAGTATATACATATCATATATATATATACATAGATAGCTCAGCACATTTGGCGCCATGTCTCACTGTATACTGTTTGTTTAAGAAGATCCATTTTAATGGATGTTGGCTTTAGAACAGCTGCTCCCGTGCATTTACGTGGTGATCCTGCCCCCTCCTGTATGTGTTTTTTTTTTATTTTTTTATTTTTTTTTTTATTTTTTTTTTAATCCCAAATGGGATTTTATGTTGAAATTCTGTGTCTCAACTATATTCAAAGCATTTGGCTCATAGTGATGGCATGATCCTATTGACCTCAATGGGCAAATTTGTGTTGAATAAACTCGACCAAGGCTGTGGGATCTGTACCACCCCTTCCGGCTGCCATGGTGGGATTTAGTTTGGCTTCCAGAGGTAGTGAAACACAGATCAACCTTTTTTTTTAACCACCTGTGTGAAAGGGCCCCGTCAGTTTTAAGCGGTTTGTCTTTCCTCTCTAACTGCCACTTTTGCTGGACAGCTTGGTCTGATAAACGAACTTGAAAAATAACAGACTTAAAAAATAACAGACTGGCAGGATCACCAGGCAATCAAACTATTTTATGGGGGGGAACAGACTGCATTGGAGAGGTCTTTTTTTCTTTTGCCCAGGGTTCCACCATAAACATGGGAATTCAGGGGAATAGCTGGTATAGATGTCATTGAGAAAAATTTAACATATGCCGCATACATACGATCGGAATTTTGGTCGGAAAAAAGCTCTGATGATTTTTCCGATGGGATTCTGCTCAAGCTTGGCTTGCATACACGCAGTCACACAAAAGTTCTCTGAACTTTTGACCGCCGAGAACGCGTTCAATGCTTCTGAGCATGCGTCAAATTGTTTCCGAGCGTGCGTAGGAATTTCGCACGTCGGAATTTGTACAGATGATCGGAATTTCCGATCTGAACTTTTTGCAACCGAAAAATTGAGAACCTGCTCTCAATCTTTTACTGGCCAAAATTCCACCAGCAAAAGTCCGATGGAGCATACACACAATCACATTTTCCAACCAAAAGCTCTCATTGGAATTTTGCTGCCAGAATTTCCGATCGTGTGTACGGGGCATAACACTTGTTCTGGCATTGAAAGCCAAGCATTAAGAATGAATTAAGTCCCACCACCCCACCCCCGCACCAGGGCAGAGAACTCCCATATTGTCCATGTATATAGAGAATCCCCATAAAGGAAATATGTAACACCAGATTATTTCCATAACACTCACTCATAAAACTCATATATGTAAAAGACGATCAATGTTGTGTAAAGAGCAAGAATAAAAATGACTGTTTTCTTCTTTCTCCAGGACAAAATGATGAACATCTCAATGTCAGGCAGCCTTACATATGGCTTCCATATATTAGTAAGGCTGACCCGGATAAAACGATGGAGAACAAACAAACCCAAACAACTCCATCAACCAATGAGGACCAGGAGACCGTGCAGGTCACAGCAATGGAGGACAAGAACATACAAGTCACTCCATCCATCAATGAGGACCAGAAGACTGTACAGGCTGTGACTATGGAGGACAAGAACATACAAGTCACTCCATCCATCAGTGAGGACCAGAAGACTGTACAGGCTGTGACTATGGAGGACAAGAACATACAAGTCACTCCATCCATCAGTGAGGACCAGAAGACTGTACAGGCTGTGACTATGGAGGACAAGAACATTCAAGTCACTCCATCCATCAGTGAGGACCAGAAGACTGTACAGCCCACACCTATGGTGGACAAGAACATACAAGTCCCATCATCCACCAATGAAGACCAGAACACAGCACAGGCTGTAATTGAGGACAAGAAAACAGAAGTCAGTCCATCCACCAGTAAGGAGAAGAAATCAAAGGAGTTCAGAATCACCAAAGTGAACACATCTCTCTCACTTTCATCACTCCACTCTGACTTATCAAGCAATCATTTTTCATGTTTTGCACTCAGTAGTGGTGTTGAGAGTCTGCAATCTTCATCTATCAGCAGCACAAACCATGAGATAGCTTCACCAGTCCCATCTGGCAGTGCCATTAAGGACCAGCCATGTGTATTCTCCCTCGAAAAGATGACCTGTTATAGAATCCTTGGAGAGGGTTCTTATGGGAAAGTGGTGTTGGCCTCTCATCCTGCCATTGACCAGAAGCTGGCAGTTAAACTTGTGCAAAAGAAAGGAGTACTTAAAGCTAATGATTGCAATGCGATTTTCATAGAACGTGATGCCCTGAAGGCAGCCAGGGAGAGTCCATTTATCACACATCTGTTTGGATCATTCCAGACAGAGGTAAGTCTTTTTCACCTTCCAATTTCTTCACCTCTTTTCTGTATTGTACTCCACTACTAATCCAGACCCCGCAAAAATGTTATGCAAATGGTGACTTTTTTGGGAGCTGTAATTTACATAAGGCTAAGAAACCCCCTTTCCCCTCATATGATGGTCTTCACACCTGTAAAATAGTCCCTTAGGCACTGAGTGCTGAATTGTGAGAGGCAGAAGGAAGCTTCACTTGTGCCCCACACCAGGTTTTTCCTGAGGGCTCCAGATGTAGTGGGTGTAGAGCAGTATGGGGAAGAGCAGAACTCTAAAGTGCCTCCTACAAGCCTGGAGGATGGTTAGGTAAACTGTACAGAGTAGAAGTTATATTTAACCACTTCAGCCCCAGAAGGATTTACCCCCTTAATGACCAGGCCATTTTTTTCAATACGGCACTGCGTCACTTTAACTGACAATTGCGCGGTCATGTGACATACATAAACAAAATGTATGTCTTTTTTTTTCTCACAAATAGAGCTTTCTTTTGGTGGTATTTGATCACCTCTTTTTATTTTAGCACTATAAACAAAAAAAGATCATCAATTCTGAAAAAAAAAAATATATTCTTTACTATTTGCTATAATAAATATCCCAAATTTTTTTGGGAAAAAAACTAATTTATTCATCAGTTTAGGCCAATATGTATTCTTCTACATATTTTTGGTTAAAAAAATCGCAATAATCATATATTGATTGGTTTGCGCAAAAGTTATAGCGTCTACAAAATAGGGGATATATTTATGGCATTTTTATTTTTTATTTTTTTTACCAGAAATGGCAGTGATCAGTGATTTTTAGTGGGATCGCGACATTGCACACTTTTTTGGGACCAGTGACATTTATACGGCAATCAGTGCTAAAAATAGCCACTGATTACTGTATAAATGACACTGGCAGGGAAGGGGTTAACACTAGGGGGTGATCAAGGCGTTAAGTGTGTCCTAGGGAGGTGTTTCTAACTGTGGGGGGGAGGGGACTGACTGGGAGTAGAGACAGATCGCTGTTCCTGGACACTAGGAACAGGCGAGCTCTCTCTACTGCCCTGTCAGAACCGGGATGTTTGTTTACATTGTGCAGCGGTCGTGGGTGGCCGGCGGACATCGCGGCCACTGGCCACGCACATCAGCATTGTGCATGCACCTGCTATTGCTCTTAAAATGGCCTACATACACCTTCAGTGATTTGCATTTAATGGCGGCAACTGGTCTGCAAGCGGTTAAGGAAACCACAATTAAGAGGCTGTCATCTCTGACTTACTTTTGAAATTGCTATTTGCCTGGTTGCTTATGGTCTCAAAACTCTGAGTCACTAAGAACAAGTCCGCACCTAGCAAGACAGGAGAAGTCAGGCCTCCTGATCTACATGGGACGTCAAGGATGGTGAACCAAAGAAAAGCTCTAGCATTGCAATAAGAACAGTCCAGAAATTTGTAGTTTCTCTGTCCTGCTTTTCTAAATTGTGTGTGTGTGTCTCTCTGTCTATTCCTCCACAAAATGAAATCCTGAATGTCTATAATATAATCTTTACCTCTTATGTTCACACAGAATCATCTCATCTTTGCAATGGAATGCCTGAGCAGAGGCGATTTCTTTGACACCTTGGTTGAAGGAGCTCCATTTCCTGAGAACACCATAAGGTAAGATCAATAACCGGGTCACTATGGAGTCGGGGTGACTGACCACTGTGGACAGGCAGTGACGTAGTCAGCCCCTTCACCTGAGCCCAGTCCACCTAAACTCCTATGTACTATAGGGGGAAGTCATTTCATCTTCAGTTTTAATTGGTCTGTGATGATTTGGGATGCTAATTCACATTTATCTATTTCCACAACAGATACTTCATAGCGGAAATGCTCTGCGGTCTGCAGTTTCTGCATTCTAAGGAGATCGTCCACAGAGACATCAAGCCAGAAAATATCCTCTTGGATGACGCCGGCCACATCAAAATCACAGACCTGGGCTTGGCGGCTTTCGGTGTCACGGAGTCCAAGCGGATTGAAGGACGAGCGGGGACAATACTGTACATGGCACCTGAGGTAAGATACATTCTATCCACCCGACCTAATTGTAATGTTTGTCATTATGGAATATAGGGATAAGATAAAGGGTGCTCCCTTTTCAATAAATGAAGAATTTCTCCACTGGTGCCCCTGATTCCTTTCAATGGGTTTCCAGGCTGGAATTATATCCCCCAAAAAGGTGGGGATCTCTGAGAGTTGCAGCAATTTTGGAGCTTCTTTGTAGGGGACATTGAGGCCAGGTGTAGATGGCTGGCTCTGTCCGGCCCAATTCCTACTTACAAATGGGATTAAAGCTTTATGAGTTGCCCACTTGCTGTATTCCTTCTCTTTAACATGATGAGTGCTTGAGAACATTGAGCTATTGGGATCAGTATACCTTTATCTAGGGCTATTTAGGTGTATGCAAAACCTTTCTATTTTTATTTTGGTAAGAGCAGGGAAGGGTTTTGACCATCTGTCAGCTTTGCAGAGGTGTCTGTGTGTCTCCTTTGGGGCCCCATCTGTTTGTATTGGTGACCATTGTCATTGAGAAAGAATGTAAGGGGAGATCTAAAGTCTAGAGTCTTCCCCAGAACATGAGGTGAGGAGTAGTGATGGACGAACTTCCGACGGGACGTTTCGCGAACGCGAAACGCGAACGGGCACAAACGTTCGCGAAAACGACCGTTCGCCGCGGGCTCCATTGACTTCAATGGGAGGCGAATTTCGCAAACCTTTAGGTCGAATTTGCGGCCACGGGGTAATTATTAGGGGGTAGCACGTAGTCCCACCACCTGGACAATAGCATAATACATGTATGAGGTGAATTTGGGATCGATAACTACAAGCATTTTTTTTTTATTTGGGAAATTGTTCTGACAATTCAGGACTATGGAGCTAATGAAGGCAATGGAGGAGAGGGAAGGTCAGGGACCAGGGTAGGCAAACAAGAGGGTGCAGGAGATACAGAGCACTGACAGCAGCACCGTAATACAGAGCACTGACATCAGCACCGTGACATACAGCGCTGACAGCAGCTCCGTGACATACAGCGCTGACAGCAGCTCCGTGACATACAGCGCTGACAGCAGCTCCGTGACATACAGCGCTGACAGCAGCTCCGTGACATACAGCGCTGACAGCAGCTCCGTGACATACAGCGCTGACAGCAGCACCGTGACATACAGCGCTGACAGCAGCTCCGTGACATACAGCGCTGACAGCAGCTTGACAGCAGCTCCGTGACATACAGCGCTGACAGCAGCTCCGTGACATACAGCACTGACAGCAGCTCCGTGACATACAGCGCTGACAGCAGCTCCGTGACATACAGCGCTGACAGCAGCACCGTGACATACAGCGCTGACAGCAGCTCCGTGACATACAGCGCTGACAGCAGCTCCGTGACATACAGCGCTGACAGCAGCTCCGTGACATACAGCACTGACAGCAGCTCCGTGACATACAGCGCTGACAGCAGCTCCGTGACATACAGCGCTGACAGCAGCACCGTGACATACAGCGCTGACAGCAGCTCCGTGACATACAGCGCTGACAGCAGCTCCGTGACATACAGCGCTGACAGCAGCTCCGTGACATACAGCGCTGACAGCAGCTCCGTGACATACAGCGCTGACAGCAGCTCCGTGACATACAGCGCTGACAGCAGCTCCGTGACATACAGCGCTGACAGCAGCTCCGTGACATACAGCGCTGACAGCAGCACCGTAAGCAGCCCCAGGAGGAAGTCAGCACAGCACAGGGATGGTGTGATCCCCTCATAATAAGAACCCCCAGGAGGAAGTCAGCACAGCACAGGGATGGTGGGAGCCCCTCATAATAAGAACCCCCAGGAGGAAGTCAGCACAGCACAGGGATGGTGGGAGCCCCTCATAATAAGAACACCCAGGAGGAAGTCAGCACAGCACAGGGATGGTGGGAACCCCTCATAATAAGCAGCCCCAGTAGAAATATGACACCGCTCAACCTCTTCAAAGAGGAGGGTAGGGGCATATAGTACGGTGTGCTTTTTTGGGTCAGGGAAGTGAGCCAAATGAATTAAGAAGGTCTGTGTGCTTGATTCCAAAAATTGTTTATAGACATATACATGGTCTACTGATCACATGTGTTGAATTCCTCCGAGATCCATGCCTCATTCATTTTTAGAAATGTGAGGTAGTTAACACTGTCGTGAGCTAGGCGAGTACGCTTATCGGTCACAATCCCCCCTGCTGCGCTGAACGTCCTTTCGGACAGGACACTGGATGAGGGGCAAGCCAACAGTTCGATTGCAAATTGGGCAAGCTCTGGCCAGAGGTCAAGCCTGCCCACCCAGTAGTCTAGGGGTTCATCACTCCTCAGAGCGTCCACATCGGCCGTTAACCCAATGTAGTCGGACACCTGACGGTCTAGGCGTTCCCTGATGCTGGATCCGGATGACACCTGTCGATGGGTCGGCTGAAAGAATGACCTCATATCCGAAGTCACCAACACATCTTCAAACCGGCCTCTTCTTGCAGGCGCTGTTGGATTGGTACCCGCAAATCCTTCTCTGGGAGTGGGAATTGCTCCTCTGCCAGCGCACGCAAAAGCAGAATGCAGCATTTCTCGAAGCAAGGCCTGGAAGTGCTGCATTCTGACAGCCCTCTGCGACGGCGGTAACATTTCCGCCATTTTGTGTTTGTACCGGGGATCTAAGTACGTTGCCACCCAGTACTGGTCCTTGACCCTCATGCTTTTTATACGGGGGTCCCTATTAAAACACTGGAGCATGAAGGCCCCCATTTGCACTCAAGCGGAAGGTATGTGGTGGTGGTGGTGTTGTTGGTGGTAGTGTCTTTGGGGGTGCACATAGCAGAGAGTGAAGAAGAGGGTGCAGATCGAGAGGATGAGGAGGGTGCAGAAGAATAAGGCTGAGTGAGCCACTCAACCAAGTCTGGTGCGTCCTTTAAAGTAATTGAACGCACCTTCTGCAACTTCCCACTTTGGCTCAAGGCTGTTGCTCCTGCCCTACCCCTACCACCCCTGCGGAAGGGCCTGCCTCTTCCTCTGCCTGTCATTTTTTAAATCACCCTGTGACAAAACTCTTAGTCCCTATACCGCTGAAGGACTGCTGCAGTATAGGGCAGCGGTCAGCAGTAGTGCACGTCAACCCTATGTATTGTGGACCGATAGCGGTCCTTACAGAACAGCAGACTGTACTGCACTCAGGCCTATGTACCGTAGCACCCTATACCAAGTTACCAGTCCTTATAAAAACTTTTGTGGACCAAGCAGGTTGTGTGTTAGTGATTAGCAGACTGTACGTCAGTCCCTATACCAATGAAGGACTGCTGCAGTATAGGGCAGCGGTCAGCAGTAGTGCACGGCAACCCTATGTATTGTGGACCGATAGCGGTCCTTACAGAACAGCAGACTGTACTGCACTCAGGCCTATGTACCGTAGCACCCTATACCAAGTTACCAGTCCTTATAAGAACTTTTGTGGACCAAGCAGGTTGTGTGTTAGTGATTAGCAGACTGTACGTCAGTCCCTATACCAATGAAGGACTGCTGCAGTATAGGGCAGCGGTCAGCAGTAGTGCACGTCAACCCTATGTATTGTGGACCGATAGCGGTCCTTACAGAACAGCAGACTGTACTGCACTCAGGCCTATGTACCGTAGCACCCTATACCAAGTTACCAGTCCTTATAAAAACTTTTGTGGACCAAGCAGGTTGTGTGTTAGTGATTAGCAGACTGTACGTCAGTCCCTATACCAATGAAGGACTGCTGCAGTATAGGGCAGCGGTCAGCAGTAGTGCACGGCAACCCTATGTATTGTGGACCGATAGCGGTCCTTACAGAACAGCAGACTGTAACGCACTCAGGCCTATGTACCGTAGCACCCTATACCAAGTTACCAGTCCTTATAAGAACTTTTGTGGACCAAGCAGGTTGTGTGTTAGTGATTAGCAGACTGTACGTCAGTCCCTATACCAATGAAGGACTGCTGCAGTATAGGGCAGCGGTCAGCAGTAGTGCACGGCAACCCTATGTATTGTGGACCGATAGCGGTCCTTACAGAACAGCAGACTGTACTGCACTCAGGCCTATGTACCGTAGCACCCTATACCAAGTTACCAGTCCTTATAAGAACTTTTGTGGACCAAGCAGGTTGTGTGTTAGTGTTTAGCAGACTGTGCGTCAGTCCCTATACCGCTGAAGGACTGCTGCAGTATAGGGCAGCGGTCAGCAGTAGTGCACGGCAACCCTATGTATTGTGGACCGATAGCGGTCCTTACAGAACAGCAGACTGTACTGCACTCAGGCCTATGTACCGTAGCACCCTATACCAAGTTACCAGTCCTTATAAGAACTTTTGTGGACCAAGCAGGTTGTGTGTTAGTGATTAGCAGACTGTACGTCAGTCCCTATACCAATGAAGGACTGCTGCAGTATAGGGCAGCGGTCAGCAGTAGTGCACGGCAACCCTATGTATTGTGGACCGATAGCGGTCCTTACAGAACAGCAGACTGTACTGCACTCAGGCCTATGTACCGTAGCACCCTATACCAAGTTACCAGTCCTTATAAGAACTTTTGTGGACCAAGCAGGTTGTGTGTTAGTGTTTAGCAGACTGTGCGTCAGTCCCTATACCGCTGAAGGACTGCTGCAGTATAGGGCAGCGGTCAGCAGTAGTGCACGGCAACCCTATGTATTGTGGACCGATAGCGGTCCTTACAGAACAGCAGACTGTACTGCACTCAGGCCTATGTACCGTAGCACCCTATACCAAGTTACCAGTCCTTATAAGAACTTTTGTGGACCAAGCAGGTTGTGTGTTAGTGTTTAGCAGACTGTGCGTCAGTCCCTATACCGCTGAAGGACTGCTGCAGTATAGGGCAGCGGTCAGCAGTAGTGCACGGCAACCCTATGTATTGTGGACCGATAGCGGTCCTTACAGAACAGCAGACTGTAACGCACTCAGGCCTATGTACCGTAGCACCCTATACCAAGTTACCAGTCCTTATAAGAACTTTTGTGGACCAAGCAGGTTGTGTGTTAGTGATTAGCAGACTGTACGTCAGTCCCTATACCAATGAAGGACTGCTGCAGTATAGGGCAGCGGTCAGCAGTAGTGCACGGCAACCCTATGTATTGTGGACCGATAGCGGTCCTTACAGAACAGCAGACTGTAACGCACTCAGGCCTATGTACCGTAGCACCCTATACCAAGTTACCAGTCCTTATAAGAACTTTTGTGGACCAAGCAGGTTGTGTGTTAGTGATTAGCAGACTGTACGTCAGTCCCTATACCAATGAAGGACTGCTGCAGTATAGGGCAGCGGTCAGCAGTAGTGCACGGCAACCCTATGTATTGTGGACCGATAGCGGTCCTTACAGAACAGCAGACTGTAACGCACTCAGGCCTATGTACCGTAGCACCCTATACCAAGTTACCAGTCCTTATAAGAACTTTTGTGGACCAAGCAGGTTGTGTGTTAGTGATTAGCAGACTGTACGTCAGTCCCTATACCAATGAAGGACTGCTGCAGTATAGGGCAGCGGTCAGCAGTAGTGCACGGCAACCCTATGTATTGTGGACCGATAGCGGTCCTTACAGAACAGCAGACTGTAACGCACTCAGGCCTATGTACCGTAGCACCCTATACCAAGTTACCAGTCCTTATAAGAACTTTTGTGGACCAAGCAGGTTGTGTATTAGTGTTTAGCAGACTGTGCGTCAGTCCCTATACCGCTGAAGGACTGCTGCAGTATAGGGCAGCGGTCAGCAGTAGTGCACGGCAACCCTATGTATTGTGGACCGATAGCGGTCCTTACAGAACAGCAGACTGTACTGCACTCAGGCCTATGTACCGTAGCACCCTATACCAAGTTACCAGTCCTTATAAGAACTTTTGTGGACCAAGCAGGTTGTGTGTTAGTGTTTAGCAGACTGTGCGTCAGTCCCTATACCGCTGAAGGACTGCTGCAGTATAGGGCAGCGGTCAGCAGTAGTGCACGGCAACCCTATGTATTGTGGACCGATAGCGGTCCTTACAGAACAGCAGACTGTACTGCACTCAGGCCTATGTACCGTAGCACCCTATACCAAGTTACCAGTCCTTATAAGAACTTTTGTGGACCAAGCAGGTTGTGTGTTAGTGTTTAGCAGACTGTGCGTCAGTCCCTATACCGCTGAAGGACTGCTGCAGTATAGGGCAGCGGTCAGCAGTAGTGCACGGCAACCCTATGTATTGTGGACCGATAGCGGTCCTTACAGAACAGCAGACTGTAACGCACTCAGGCCTATGTACCGTAGCACCCTATACCAAGTTACCAGTCCTTATAAGAACTTTTGTGGACCAAGCAGGTTGTGTGTTAGTGATTAGCAGACTGTACGTCAGTCCCTATACCAATGAAGGACTGCTGCAGTATAGGGCAGCGGTCAGCAGTAGTGCACGGCAACCCTATGTATTGTGGACCGATAGCGGTCCTTACAGAACAGCAGACTGTAACGCACTCAGGCCTATGTACCGTAGCACCCTATACCAAGTTACCAGTCCTTATAAGAACTTTTGTGGACCAAGCAGGTTGTGTGTTAGTGATTAGCAGACTGTACGTCAGTCCCTATACCAATGAAGGACTGCTGCAGTATAGGGCAGCGGTCAGCAGTAGTGCACGGCAACCCTATGTATTGTGGACCGATAGCGGTCCTTACAGAACAGCAGACTGTAACGCACTCAGGCCTATGTACCGTAGCACCCTATACCAAGTTACCAGTCCTTATAAGAACTTTTGTGGACCAAGCAGGTTGTGTGTTAGTGTTTAGCAGACTGTGCGTCAGTCCCTATACCGCTGAAGGACTGCTGCAGTATAGGGCAGCGGTCAGCAGTAGTGCACGGCAACCCTATGTATTGTGGACCGATAGCGGTCCTTACAGAACAGCAGACTGTAACGCACTCAGGCCTATGTACCGTAGCACCCTATACCAAGTTACCAGTCCTTATAAGAACTTTTGTGGACCAAGCAGGTTGTGTGTTAGTGTTTAGCAGACTGTGCGTCAGTCCCTATACCGCTGAAGGACTGCTGCAGTATAGGGCAGCGGTCAGCAGTAGTGCACGGCAACCCTATGTATTGTGGACCGATAGCGGTCCTTACAGAACAGCAGACTGTAACGCACTCAGGCCTATGTACCGTAGCACCCTATACCAAGTTACCAGTCCTTATAAGAACTTTTGTGGACCAAGCAGGTTGTGTGTTAGTGTTTAGCAGACTGTGCGTCAGTCCCTATACCGCTGAAGGACTGCTGCAGTATAGGGCAGCGGTCAGCAGTAGTGCACGGCAACCCTATGTATTGTGGACCGATAGCGGTCCTTACAGAACAGCAGACTGTAACGCACTCAGGCCTATGTACCGTAGCACCCTATACCAAGTTACCAGTCCTTATAAGAACTTTTGTGGACCAAGCAGGTTGTGTGTTAGTGATTAGCAGACTGTACGTCAGTCCCTATACCAATGAAGGACTGCTGCAGTATAGGGCAGCGGTCAGCA
This sequence comes from Lithobates pipiens, assembly GCF_037356315.1. NCBI lineage: Eukaryota > Metazoa > Chordata > Amphibia > Anura > Ranidae > Lithobates > Lithobates pipiens. The sequence goes on along the minus strand of NW_027507764.1, from coordinate 50,474,611 downwards.
GTAGTGCACGGCAACCCTATGTATTGTGGACCGATAGCGGTCCTTACAGAACAGCAGACTGTAACGCACTCAGGCCTATGTACCGTAGCACCCTATACCAAGTTACCAGTCCTTATAAGAACTTTTGTGGACCAAGCAGGTTGTGTGTTAGTGATTAGCAGACTGTACGTCAGTCCCTATACCAATGAAGGACTGCTGCAGTATAGGGCAGCGGTCAGCAGTAGTGCACGGCAACCCTATGTATTGTGGACCGATAGCGGTCCTTACAGAACAGCAGACTGTAACGCACTCAGGCCTATGTACCGTAGCACCCTATACCAAGTTACCAGTCCTTATAAGAACTTTTGTGGACCAAGCAGGTTGTGTATTAGTGTTTAGCAGACTGTGCGTCAGTCCCTATACCGCTGAAGGACTGCTGCAGTATAGGGCAGCGGTCAGCAGTAGTGCACGGCAACCCTATGTATTGTGGACCGATAGCAGTCCTTACAGAACAGCAGACTGTACTGCACTCAGGCCTATGTACCGTAGCACCCTATACCAAGTTACCAGTCCTTATAAGAACTTTTGTGGACCAAGCAGGTTGTGTGTTAGTGTTTAGCAGACTGTGCGTCAGTCCCTATACCGCTGAAGGACTGCTGCAGTATAGGGCAGCGGTCAGCAGTAGTGCACGTCAACCCTATGTATTGTGGACCGATAGCGGTCCTTACAGAACAGCAGACTGTAACGCACTCAGGCCTATGTACCGTAGCACCCTATACCAAGTTACCAGTCCTTATAAGAACTTTTGTGGACCAAGCAGGTTGTGTATTAGTGTTTAGCAGACTGTGCGTCAGTCCCTATACCGCTGAAGGACTGCTGCAGTATAGGGCAGCGGTCAGCAGTAGTGCACGGCAACCCTATCTATTGTGGACCGATAGCGGTCCTTACAGAACAGCAGACTGTACCGCACCCAAGCCTATGTACCGTAGCACCCTAGACAGACCAAGTTACCAGTCCTGATAAAGAGCTTTGTGGAACAAGTGAGTTGTGAATGATTAGCAGACTGCAGCAGAAGGGCAGCAGTCAAGTATAATATTCTTTCTATATTTGGAAGAAAGAATATTATACGTGTACAAGCCTATTACCGTACCACTGATACCAGTCCTGAAAAGAACCTTTGTGGAACTAATAGTAACAGCAAGTCTTTAAAATTATCCTCACTGCCTGACACACTGCTTCCTGCCTGTCCCTATACAAATTGGCAAAAAAGAGTAGGCTGGAACGATTAGCTGGAACAGCTCTTTTGTGGACCTGATAGTAACAGCTAATGATGATGATGATGATGATGATGAAGAAAGACTAATCTGGCTGAGCTGTCCCTAAAATAGCAGCATACAGCGCTCTGTCCCTTTATCTAAACTGACAAAAGAAACTCAGGCTGCTGACCTAACACCTATACCAGTCCTGAAAAGAACTTTTGTGTACCAAATAGCTAGCGTTTTCTCTGTCCCTACTCCACACAGGATCCTTTCCCTACAGTGACAGAAGAAAGAATGTAAAATGGCCACCGGATCGGGTGTATTTATAGGTTAGGGGGAATGTCCAAGTGTCCATGAGCTGTCATGTCTCAATTGGTTGTCCTGTAACACATGATAAACGTGTCACGAAAGGTTAAAGTTCTTGTATACATTAAACACGTAAGTCCGCCGGGGCGAACGACGGAAAAAGGCGTTCGAACCCGCGGACGGCGAAAGTCGGAAATTCGCCGCGAAACGACCGCCGGGCGAACCGTTCGGCCATCACTAGTGAGGAGAAACCTTCAATGGGGATTCCTGTTCTGGGGACAATTCTCTAAGCCCTTGTACACACGGTCGGATAATCCGACAGTGTGTGGGCTCCATCGGACTGTTTCCGTCGGAGGATCCGACGGACCAATTTTTCCAGCTGGACTATAAAATTTTCCGACAGCATGATCCGATCGGACTTTGTCCGATTGTGTGTAGAGAATTCCGATCGGACAAAGTGCCACGCATGCTCAGATCAAATTCCTATACCAAAGCTATTGGCTACTAGCCTGAACGTAGTCCCATCATAAAAAAGAAATGACGTCATCACGTTCTGAACGATCGGATTTTCTGACAACTTTGTCCGACCGTGTGTATGCAATAGTTTCAGACAAAATCCGTCAGATTTGGTTGTCAGAATGTCCGACCATGTGTACAAGGGCTAAGAGAGAAATTTCCCTAAATTTGGGAGACTTCAACCAATTTCCCTTTGTGTCTCTGGGAGACCCAAAGACCCACCTTAAATATTCGCAAGCTCCACCTTAGTTTGATGTCTTTTGAGCACAATTTTAGGACTCCTCCTTTAGGACCCCTCATAGAGCACATATACCAGCATGTAGTTATCTCTGTCCTCTGTCTGGCCTGACAATGAGCTCATCCTTATTTCTCTTCATTATGTTTTTACAGATCCTTCAACGTTTGCCATACTTTGGCATGGTCGACTATTACGCCCTGGGAATAATAGTATACGTGATGGCGGACGGCGGACATCCATTTCTTAGCGGCGATGAGTCCTCAGAAGAAGTACTGGATATAGTGACCACCGTGGAACCGGATTATCCAGAAGACATAGACACTAACCTGCATGACATCATAGAGAGGGTAAGTATACACAGTCCTTTCCAGGTTACATATATCTTAATAGGATTTTGGAAAACACAATTTCACATTCTTAGCCGCACACATTGATGAAGGTTATAGCAATACTTTCAGCAAGCTGACTGCTTAACCACTTCAGCCCTGGACCATTTGGCTGCCCAAAGACCAGAGCACTTTATGCGATTCTGCACTGCGTCGCTTTAACTGACAATTGCGCGGCCATGTGACGTGGCTCTCAAACAAAATTGACATCCTTTTTTTCCCATAAATAGAGCTTTCTTTTGGTGGTATTTTATCACCTCTGCGTTTTTATTTTATTTTTGCGCTATAAACAAAAAAAGAGCGACAATTTTGAAAAAAAAGCAATATTTTTTACTTTTTGTTATAATAAATATCCCCCAAAAATATATATAAAAACATTTTTTTCCTCAGTTTAGGCTGATATGTATTCTTCTACATATTTTTGGTAAAGAAAAAAAAATCGAAGTAAGCGTATATTGATTGGTTTGCGCAAAAGTTATAGCATCTACAAAATAGGGATAGTTTTATGGCTCTTTTATTATTCATTTTATTTATTAGTAATGGCGGCGATCTGCGATTTTTATCGGGACTGCGACTACTGTATAAATGTCACTGGTAGTGAAGGGGTTAACCAGTGAAGGGTTTAAGTGTGTCCTATTGCGTGTTCTAACTGAAGGGGGGATGGGACTGTGCAGGGAACATGACAGATCACTGTTCATACTATGTGTCGATCAAACTATGTGAAATGATCTGTCTGGTGAACTAATGAAAAACAGCGCTGGCAAATGTGAAAAAACAGACATGTAAATATAAGTGACAACTCATGCCAATAAACACAATATCTGACATTGATTACAAATAAGTGCAACGTGAATAAAGTGCATACAGTAAATCCCCCTTCTGAGACCGCACTCACCAGACAGGCAAACTTTCCAGTCCAGAAACAATGAATGAACTGATGATATGAACAGTTCCAAATGGAGACTCTGAGTGCACACTGGATCACAAAGGAAATGCCACGTTCCACCGGTAAAAGAGAAAAAATAGTATGGTGAAGCACTGTGAGGCTCAATCAATGTTGCGCGCTAAGCGCTACTTACAGAATGAATAGAGAAAGGCAAACTTTCATACAGAAACTTCTGCAATCGTCGCTCATGCAGCGCGCGCTCCACGGAGGCAGGAAATGGCGTCACTGGTTAAGCCATAGGCCAGAAATTACGTTGACGAGTTTCACCCCTCCTCCAGGGCGTCATCAAAGACATCCAAACGATCTGTCTGTTCTCCCCTCAGAGAACCGGAAACTGTGTGTTTACACACAGATCAAAATTAAGGAAAATGAAATATGTAACTGTCAGAATCAATTATTAAAAGAAGAGTTCTGTTGTTCAGATATTGTTCATGTTACTTCAGTTCTTCTTATTATATTTTGTTCCTTTTTTACAGTTTATATGTAAAGACCAAGAGAAGCGGATGAGGCTAGTAAGTGAGATCAGAGAACACCCATTCTTACAGATGGTGGACTGGAAGGAGACAGAGAAGGGGAAATCACCACCGCCATTTCCAGCAGGAAATGTAAGTATCCGGATAAGGGAGGAGATTTCTAGGGATTTTTTCCAAACAAATCAGAAACATTAACAAAATATTTTTTTCTGTTTCCAGCTTTCTGAGGAAGATCTGAGTGAAGGAGTGCCAGTGGATGAATTTATTCAATCTGTAGACCGTGGGAAGCGGATAAAGCCAGAGAAGCAGAAGGAATTCTATAGCTTCACCTATGTGAGTGAGCGTCTGAAGCTGCAGCCAGTGGCCTGATCTCCACCACTGGAAAACATCAATGCAGAGCTTCATCACCACCATCAAAGAGGCACTAACATCAATGTAGAGCCTCATCACCACCATCAGAGAGGCAGTAACATCAATGTAAAGCCTCATCACCACCATCAGAGAGGCAGTAACATCAATGTAGAGCCTCATCACCACCATCAGAGAGGCAGTAACATCAATGTAGAGCCTCATCACCACCAATGGAGAGGCATCTAAATAGAATGCATTTTCTGACCTATTAAAGAGTAAAGAAAGTAGAGCTTTTTACAGGGAGATGAACTGGTCACCCTAGACTGATGATTCAGGGACTATCCGATCGCCTTAGGGGGTCAGGAAGGAATTTTTTCCCCTTTGGAGCCCATCTGACCGAGGGGGTTTTCGCCTTCCTCTGAATCATCCTAAGGTTTAGGGTTCTGAGAATTCCTCACCTCTGAGGAGTCAGAGGATAATAATGACTAGGGATGAGCTTCGGCGAACAGTGAACAATTTGGGGTGTTTGTGGCAAATTCGAAAAATCGGGAACACCCTGTACAAGTCTATGGGAGAAATCTAAAGTGCTAATTTTAAAGGCTAATATGCAAGTTATTGTCCTAAAAAGTGTTTGGGGACCTGGATCCTGCCCCAGGGGACATGGATTAATGCAAAAAAAGTTTTAAAAACGGCCGTTTTTTCGGGAGCAGTGATTTTAATAATGATTAAAGTGAAACAATAAAAGTTTAATATTCCTTTAAATTTTGTACCCGGGGGGGGGGTCTATAGTATGCCTGTGATGGGGCATATGTTTCACTTTAATCATTATTCAAATCACTGCTCCCGAAAAAACTGCAGTTTTTAAAACTTTTTTTTGCATTGATCCATGTCCCCTGGGGCAGGACCCGGGTCTCCAAACACTTTTTAGGACAGTAACTTGCATATTAGCCTTTAAAATTAGCACTTTAGATTTTGAACGTTCGAGTCCCATAGACTTTAATAGGGTTCTAAAGTTCACACGAAGTTTAGGTCTGTTCGCAGGTTCTGGTGTGAACCGAACAGGGGGGTGTTCGGTTCATCTTTAACAGTGACGGACCTCCGATGTTCTCCGAAGCTCTACAATAATACAGGGAGATGAACTGGTCACCCTAGACTGATGATTCAGGGACTAGCCGATCGCCTTAGGGGGTCAGGAAGGAATTTTTTCCCCTTTGGAGCCCATCTGACCGAGGGGGTTTTCGCCTTCCTCTGAATCATCCTAAGGTTTAGGGTTCTGAGAAGTCCTCACCTCTGAGGAGTCAGAGAATAACAGTGATGGACCTCCCATGTTCTTCAAAGCTCTACAATAATTTTATTTGTGTAAAGATTTTTCCTTGTAAAGAATTTAACATTTCAATAAAATAGTTTGTACCTTAATTGTCTTTTGTATGTGAAGGTTTTTTTCCTTTATCTATATTTTAATGCAATGATGAATGAGGAATCTCTCCCCATATTTCACCATTATATCATGCTAAGGCCATGGGGTGGTGATAGGAAACACTATAAACACCAACAGTGTAGTCTCTGTAAATTAATCATATTATGGCCACAGATTGCATACTTGTAGGTACAGGCCTACATGTACATAGGCATGGTGTCCATTCTGGGGTCCTGTGCAATTAACCTTTTCCTTGGCGGCGGCGATGACTTTCCCTTTCCCTGCTCTCCACGGGCATTGGCAGCTTCCTTCCTCTTTGGCAGCCAATCGGGAGTCTTCTCTTTTTCGGGCAATCGTAAAGGGAGTCTGATTGAGGATCAATGTTACAACAGCGAATAAATATTAATTTGCTTTTATATCACCTGGATGGACCTATGGCGCAATGCTCTGTGCTCCGCGTCCACCCTATTTTGAAGCCTATTAGAGCCTCTAATCAGGTGCTTTATAAATACACCCCCGCTGCTGTAATTCATGCACCCGGCATCCTGAAAGGGGCCGAAAAGCAAGAATGCGGGGTGGCGGTGGCCATGGATAGATTCATGCTGTGCACAAATCTATCCCTTATACATATAGAGGGTGGTGTGGAGAGAGGGACGGCACCCGGGCACCCCAAATGGACAGGCCGCCACTGGCCAGGATGACTAGAATTTGCGCGCGAAGAAATGTAAAAATGATTGTGCTGAGATTCATACTTGCGCATAGCAATCTAAACATATTTTATGGTTATAAGAATGCTTTTGTTTTAACTGTGCCCCTTAAGTCCTCCCACTTTTAATGCAATTTGGTCACACCCAGTGTTCACCACTACACGCACCACATTAATACAGCATACCTCCCAGCTTTTGAGATGGGAATGGGAGGGCATCTATTAGCAAACTTTGTTATGTCCCTTTGACACAGGATCTCTCAATGTGTTGCTAGCAATGCTGCCAGTGTCTGTTCAGCAAGTTACACACAGGCTGGATGCACTTCTTAACCAGGCAAGGGTTTATTACTCACTCAGAAAGCGATGTACATTCTTACATGGAGGATTCATATACAACAGATCTCCCTCTAAGTATCATGCTGCTGCTTCCAGTCCCACACACACTATGCATGACTATCTGGTAAGGCCCCTCCCCCAGCATGCATCAGGAGAAAGGTGTTAAGGGTCACAGTGATTCTGCATAAACATTACACCTCCTCTTTTTCTCGAAGAAAAATAAATAAAACCTATATATATATATATATATATATATATATATATATATATATATATCAATCAAGAGAACAAATACACAACACATAAAATACTCAACACATAAAGAACAAGGAAAACAAGATCAGTTCAGCAAGTAGTATCTTCAACTCTGTCCTGTGGCTCCCGCAGCACTTCAGGAGCCATTTTTCTCCATTTCCTGTCCCGTAAGATTTCAGTGCTTTGCCAAAAAGGAGTCTGATGTCTTTGGCGGGCAGACTTATGAAGTGGCACAGCACTGGAAGGGATAGAGTCGGTCAAGGGTTCTGGAGATGTCAGTGGGTGTCAACAGACCTGTCTCTGCGACTCCAGGCACATGTCCAGACTCCTCACGAATATGGTCACCAATCTTTCCAGGGGTTGGTTGTGAACTTGTTGGATCATGCCACACACCATGCCATATGTCACCAGTAGAGCCCTAAGTAGACTCTGGTGGTTGGTTAGAAAGAGGGGTTGGGTTTGTCTCTAGTGGTCGGCAAAAATGCACTTCCTCAATTGCCAAAGGTGTTGTCAAACACAAACACCATTCTCTAGGCAAACATGGTACATTCTTCTTCCAAGAGGTCCATCAATTATGCCAGGAAGCCAATGAGGCAAACCTCTGTAATTCCGAAACCATATAAGATCACCGGCACGGAATCCAGGATGGCCTGGTGGAGGAGGTGTTGGTGACTGTTTCTGTGGATGGACTAAATCCAGTTTGGTGCGGAGATGCCTGCCAAACATAAGAAAAGCAGGGGACAGCCCAGTAGTAGCATGTTTTATGTTTAGGTACATGGTCAAGAAGTCAAGCAGCTTCTCCTTTGAAATTCTGATCTGGTCCAGAGTGGACAGTAAGTACTTCTTAAACATGTGCACAAACTGTTCTGCCAGCCCATTAGAGGCTGGGTGATAAGGAGCTGTTTTGTAGTGTTAGATGCTCAAGCCATTGAGGAAGGATTGAAACTAATGCAATGTAAATTGAGTTCCATTGTCCGAGACTATGGCTGCTGACAAGCCATACTGAGAAAAGAGCTTTCTTAAGACTAGAATGGTAGCAGCTGAGGTAGTAGAAAGCATTTGAAATACCTTCGACCATTTTGAATGTGCATCTACCACGATCAAATATATTTTACCCTGGATTGGACCAGCAAAATCAAAATGGAGTCTTGACCATGGGTCTGTCGGCCACGGCCAAGGTAGCAGCTTTCCTTTCTTTTGGGGTCGCTGAGCTTGACAGCACCCAGGACATTGAGCCACATAATCTTCAATTGCTTTATCCATTTCTGGCCACCAAACATAGCTCCGGGCTCACTGCTTCACACGCACCAAGCCAGGATGGCCCTCATGCAGTATCCTTAGCATGGTTGGTTGCAAATACTGAGGTATAATCACTCTATTGCCCCACTGTAGGCAACCAGCATTAGTCACAAGCTCACATATTCGGGTAAAGTACGGACGAACTTCACCTGGGACTTTCTCTGGCTATTCAGCCTGAACATACGAGAATATCTGAGACAGGAAGGGATTTGTGGCTGTATGTCTGGCAATTAGGGAGGTGGACATGCAGGACTGTGGCCTGTGTACTTCCACTATGCATATGTCTCTAGGTGGGTGGTCTCCAATTGGTAATCTGGAAAATGCATCTGCATTGCCATGGGCCTTGTGGGAGCGGTATCTGATAGAATAGGTATAACCTCCCAAGAATAAAGCGTATGATTGTAAAAGAGATGCAGTTTCTGTATAAATTCCTTTCTCAGGATTCAGTATGGACAACAGAGGTTTGTGGTCAGTGATAAGTGTGAACTCCCGTCCATAGATGTACGTGTGAAATTTTTTTGTGGTCTATACAATGGCCAAAGCTTCCTTGTCTATCTGGGAGTAGTTTTGTTCTGCTGAGGTTAAAGACCTGAAGGCAAAAGAAATGGGGCGCTCCGTGCCATCTGGCATGACATGAGAAAGCACGGCACCCAGTCCATAAGGTGAGGTGTCACAAGCCAAGGTGACGTGTTTCTTTAAATTGTAGTGGACCAAAACCTGAGAGGACAGAATGAGCTCTTTAGAAAGCCCAAAAGATTCTTTACATTTGTCTGTCCATATCCATTTAGCTCTTGTATCCAGTAAGCGATGTAATGGGTAGAGCTGGTGTGCTAGGTTTGGCAAGAAATGGTGGTAGTAATTTAGGAGGCCAAGGTAGGACCTGAGCTGTGTGACATTCTGGGGAGTAGGGGCATGGGTAAGGGCTTTCACCTTTTCTTCAGTAGTGTGTAACCCATGTCTATCTACAGTGTAGGCACAAAATTCCAGTCGACACTTGAAAAATTTGCATTTTGAAATATTGGCACGTAAACCATACCGTTGGAGTCTCTCTAGCACTGCTTCAACATTCTTTCTGTGTTCTTCATCAGTGGGACCAGTAATGAGCATGTCATCTAGTAAACATTGGGTGAAAGGTATGCCTGCCAGGACTTCATCCATGATCCGCTGCCAGGTGGCTGGAGCTGGGGCCATGCCAAAAACTGTTGTGATTAAAATGGTATTACTATATACCTGACAAAGACCAGCTAGGTATAATTACGGCAATTACCACATTTACAGAAACCCCCTCAGCACTGCAGCACTGAGGAGACAGCTTCGTTCTGAACACAAGAAGAAATTAGTCAAAGTTGATGTTCAAAGCTTATCTGGTTTAATTCTGGGCGGGTATATAACTTATATACGTTATTATCAGCCAATCATTGCATAGAACATGGGTGTGGTTAATACAGAGGTGTACATTACATATCATTACATATCATTAATTTTGCCATCTGCTTTCATGACTCATAGTCATGAGTCCTGTGGCCCAGACATATTGAGACACAATTTCTTTATTTAGACAGTACAGAATAAAACTGCTTATGCAAGCTATATTTTCTTATATGTATGCTTTATAGGAAACTGCTACAGTCTGTAAATACAGAGTTTAAACTAACAGATTAACCCAAGTTAATCTTATATGAACTTATAAAGATGGAGTCACTCCGGTTCAGCCATATCACAACATGCTGTTATATTGGAATAATCCTTTATGGGTGTTAATGGTCAACAGATGGCATGAATCTGGGTGTACTTGCAGTTGCAGGTAAGCTTGCTATAAGACTATTTTTGTAAACATTTGCCCCCCAAGCCAGTGAGCCAAACAGATCTTCATGTCGAGGCAACGGATATTAATCTACAAGTAGTTGGTTATTCAGGGCAACCCTGAAATCCCCACAAATTCTAATGTCTCCATTCTTTTTCTTGACCGGCACAATTGGCGATGCCCATTCACTTCTATCAACTTTAGTTATGATCTTTTCAGCCAATAGATGGTCCAGCTCTGCTTCCACTTTCTTCCGCAGGGCAAAGGGCACTGATCTTGCCTTACAAATACGAGGTGTAGCACCAGGCTTTAAGATAAGGTGGGCCATTTTTCCTTTTACAGAGCCCAAAGAGTCCTCAAAAACCTCCTTATCCAATTCTATTTTTATTTTCAATTATTATAAAGCATTACACATAATTAAACAATTTTCGAATATATACATTACTTACATAATAATCACATTTATTATTTTATTTCCTCTTCCCTCCCTCCCAAAAAAAAAAAAAAAAACAGAGAGGAGGAAAGGGGGAAAATGTACATCTAACCTCTCCCCCTCCCCCACTTCTCTCTCCTCTCTCCTCCACAGATCCCTCCCTCCCCTTTTTTCCCTCCTAGTTCCTTAATTTTTTACCAATTTCCTATGTTGTCTCCAGGGAGTCCAGACCAGGAGGCACCTTTCATATGTATCTGATTCTTGTGCTAAGAGTATCTCCATTCTCTCTATATTATCCATTTCTAAAGCCCATTCATTTATCGTAGGAGACTTGGTTGATCGCCAGTGCCGTGGTATCACAGTTCTTGCCGCCGTCAACCAGTATCCTAAAAGATTCTTTTTAACATTTTTATAAGTTCTTGGTAACATAGAGAGGAGGGTGATTTGTGGTGTATTTGGGATTACCTCCCCAGTGACTATTGTGTATAATTGCATAAGCTTTTCCCAAAATCTAAAAATTAGGGGGCATTCCCACCAGATGTGGAGCAATGTGCCCTTATTTCTATGGCACCGCCAGCATATATCAGATTTTTCTGGGTATATGCGGTGGAGTGTCACTGGACTCCAGTACCATCTTGAGAGCAATTTGTAATTCGTCTCTTGTGCTTTGATCGACGGTGATAAACAGTGAGAGAAATTAAATGCCTTCTCCCATTCCCCAACCTCAATTTGAGCGTTGATCTCATTAGCCCATTTATTTATATATTCTGGGGGCTCCGGATGATTTTTAATAATAAACATCTTATACAGTACTGATATAACATGATTTGGTTTTTGATCTTGTGTCAGAATAGTTTCAAGTTGTGTTAAATCTCTACCCAGAGACTAACTTGAATGAATTGTACACCAAAATGACCGCAACTGCCAAAACTCCAACATTTGCATAAGTGATGGGCGCTGTGTAGGGAATATATTTAGTAAAGATGGAATTGTCCCCTGGCATAAAATATTACTCAGTCTATAATGGGATTCCCTATTCCATATAAGAAAACTTGTCCTATTTAGTGCCGGTGGAAATAAAGGGTTGCCAAATAAAGGTGTCATAGGTCCTTCATAGGAAGAAAGTTCCAATTTTATAGCTGTTTTGCCCCATATATTCAATACATGAGATGTGAGAGAAGGCATAGATTCTAACAACTCTCGATTTAAATTACTACCAGACAGATCTAACCATGGCAACACCTTTAAGTCCAATTGATTCAACCCTTGCTCTATTTTTACCCATTGTTTGGTTTCCAAACAATAGAACCAGTCCACCAGTCTAGTCAAAACAGCCAAGACGTAATAATAATATAGATCAGGTGCTCCTGCACCTCCTTTCGTTTTTGGTAATGATAATAATTTCTTTTGTAGTCTTGTTTTTTTATGTCCCCAAATAAATTTTGTAAAAGCCGATTGTAAAGTGGAAAAAAATGATCTAGGGACACCAATTGGGATAGTTTGAAAAAAATACAAAAACCGCGGTATTATATCCATTTTTAATATATTAATCCTCCCAAACCATGAGTATTGCTTAACATCATATTTTTTTAGATCTTGTAGGGTACGTTGCAGAAGAGGAACATAGTTCATTGAGTATAAATGATTTGAATCCGGGGTGATTTTAACACCTAAATATTTTATAGCTGCAGAGCAAATCCTAAACTTAAAATTAGCTCTCAACATTGCAACCTGTTCGGGTACGAGCGTCACATTAAGGATTTCTGATTTTGATACATTTACTTTAAAATTACTTAGTTTCCCAAACCGCTGGAACTCAGATAACACAGAGGGAATTGCAATGTGTGGATTAGTGATATAAAGTAATAGATCATCAGTATACCAGAAATAGAAGAATTCCGTCTAATAGCCGTCGCTAAATATTCCATTACTATAACATAGAGTAAAGGGGATAACGGGCATCCCTGACGGGTACCATTTTGTATATTAAAACTTGTTGTCAATGAACCATTAATTTTTATCCTAGCTACCGGTTTAGTATATAGTGCCATGATCTTATGGAATATGTTTGACCCCAGTCCTATTTGCCTTAAAGAATGTTTAAGGAAAGGCCATCTCACCCGATCAAATGCCTTTTCTGCATCGACTGAAAGAAGGCATACTGGAATTTTAGCCCTTTGTGCATAATTCAACAACAAAAAAGTTTTAATCGTGTTGTCGCGTGCTTCTCTACTTTGAATGAATCCTACCTGATCTGTATGTATTAAGCTTGGAAGAAGTGGTTGAAGACGAAGTGCAATCAGTTTAGCATATATCTTTAAATCTATCCCAATCAACGATATGGGTCGATAACTAGAGCAAAGTGTTAAATCCTTTTCAGGTTTGGGAATTAAAGTGATATGAGATTCCAAAGTCTGTGATGGAAATTGGTTCGTAGAAGAGATAGAATTAAACACTTGAAGCATAAAGGGGGCTAAATGTTCTTTGAACGTCTTATAAAATTTTGATGTAAACCCGTCGGGACCTGGACTCTTATTTGTTGGAGTATTGGCAATTACTTCTAGTAGTTCTTCAAGCGAAAATGGAGAATCCAAAGATTCCCCAGTAACACTATCTATTGTCGGAATAGCATTTTCCCCTACATATTCCCCAATAATATTGTCTCCAACTCCCTCATCCTCCAATACTGATGATGGAGTCAAATTATAGAGGGCTGAGAAATATTCCCTAAAAGTTTGTTGAAGCTCACGTGGATCAGATGTAAATTCTCCTGATGATTTTTTTATACTTGGTTTAAAAGTCTGTGATTGACGTGGGTGTAACATATCAGCCAACATTTTCCCACACTTATTCTCAAATCTATATCTCCCCACTGCTCGTCTTTGTCGATATGAGCTCTGAGATGATTTGAATAGCTGTAATAAAGATATCCTTGTAGAGAAAATATTGGCTGATATATCTTGAGAACAGTGGGCTTTATGTTGAGTTTCCAAAGAATGAAGTTTTAATAACGTATTTTCGATAATTTTTGATTTTTCTTTTTTAAGACGAGAACCATGTTGAATAAACACCCCTCGTATTACTGCCTTTAAAGCCTCCCATTTCAAGGGTAAAGCAGTTTCATCCTGTTCATGGTCGGAGATAAAATTATCAATCGCCTCCGCAATTGCTTTATGACAGATTTGATCTTGCATAAGTGTGTCATTCAAACGCCACGACCAATTGGTACCCTGAGTCTGGGGGGGTGCTATTGTTAAGAATACTGGTGAATGGTCGGACCAAATGAATGATCCGATTTCTATAGAAGGGTTCCATTCCAGTAACTTAGGACCAGTTAAGAAAAAGTCTATTCTGCTATATGTTTTATGTGCTAAGGAAAAGTATGTATAGTTACGATCTTTAGGGTTTAGGGTCCGCCAGAGATCCATCAACCTATGTTTAAAAAGTTTATTTTTGAGTGCCCTCAAACGAGAATATGAAATATTTGATCGTTGAGCTGACGTATCTAGTGAAGGGTCCAAAACTAGGTTAAAATCTCCTCCCACAATAACCGTACCTTCTGCAAAATCCGCTAAAAGGCCAAGATAACTCACGATTGTCTTAGTTTGATCATAATTTGGAATATAAAAGTTTGCAATTGTGAAAATTTTATCCCACAGTCGGATTTTAAGAAACAGATATCTTCCGTTTAAATCGGCTCTATATTCCAAATTCTGAACTGGTAAGCGCTTGTGAAAAGCAATAGAAACCCCTCTTGATTTTGAGCTCGACATAGTACTATGGAACCATTGCGAATAGTGTTTACGAGAACACACAGGAATATTATCACTTCGAAAGTGGGTCTCTTGAAAGAGTATAATATCTACCTTAGCTTTATGTAGACTATATAAAATCTGACCTCTTTTTAATTTATTATTAAGACCTTTAATATTGTAGGTACATAATTTCAGTGACACTGGCGAGGAAAAAATCGCTGCCATATCAATTTATAAGTGAACTAAAGAAAACGGAAGAGAGAGGGAAAAAGAAACAGGAGAGGAAAAAAAAAAAAACCCACACCCCCGGCACAACAATTACAGAGTTGTGCTTTCTAAAATTGGAGAAGTTCCTTCTCCCCGATCCCCAAGTTACCCAGGGAAACGTTAACTAATTACCCAGGGAAAAAAAAAAAAAGGGGGGAGAAAAAAAAAAAAAGGGGAAACCCCCACCCAATATGGAATCTATCCCTCCCCAAAAAAAAACCACCAAACCCTACCTGAGGGACGGTGATTCCTATAAGGGGAAAGAGTTGAGGAGCACTTAGGGAGGCTCTATGCAGTGACAATGGGCATCCATAAACAAACATAATAATAATAATCCGAGAAAAGGTCATTCTTAATTCATTATTAAATTAAATAACTACTACTCCAATTACTCTTGAAATCGCCAGCTGTTTTACTCTGCCTGATTAAATTTTGGATTTTCTGATTGATTGTTTCTATTGTCCTCCCGAGGTTCCGATCTTCTAAACTGTGTATAAGTCTTGGGCCAAGTTATTAATGGAAGATCGTGCAAACCTAGGGCAGATTGTATAGCGGGAATATCAGAGGGATCACGTAAATTTAGCCACCTGCCATCTTTCTTAATCTGCAGCTGAAAAGGGAAATTCCACCCTTTATACAATGTTACGATCTTGCAGCATTTTTAATAAAGGCCTTAGCGCCTTCCTCTTCTCCAGAGTAAATTGACATAGATCTTGTAACAATTGTATATTTGCTCCATTAACATTAATTCGTCCCCTCTCTCTTGCCCTTCTCATAATCTCCTCCTTATCCTTATAGAAATGTACTCAACATATTATGTCTCTTGGTTTATCTGGATCTAATTTACGTGGTCCCACTGTCCGATGTACTCTATCAAGTTCCAAATTTGATTCCTCAGGTTTCCCCAACAGTGAGGTAAAAATTTGGTTAACTGTTATAACAAGCTCTTCATTTCTAACTGATTCTGGCAGTCCCCTAATCCTAATATTATTTCTTCTATTACGGTTGTCTTGGTCCTCCCATAATTGAAATAATGTATGAATATGAGACTCTTGCGCGTCTATACGCTGTTCCTGAGATTGTACACGATCCTCTAATATGTCTACAGAACGTTCGACTTCTGATATTTTCTTTCCAGTTGCCTGTAGTTCTTTATGTACAGATTGGATCTCCTTGTGGAAACCATGTTCTAGACGCTGAATAAAAGCTTCCATTTCGTGGCGAGTAGGCAATGCTCTTAAATAAGTCCGTACATCCCCCACTTCTGGTCCCAACTCTTCACCAGTTGTGTCAACTTTTGAGTTCCCATCTATATTCTCGCTATCCATTATCCATTATATTCACTGGATTATATCCCCCTGACAACGGGGGAGATGGGGTTGAGTATTGAGGGCCATCCTCGAGTCCTCCCACATTTATATGCATATCTGATGTATTAGACACTTCGTTTATAACTACGGACTCTACAAACTCAATCGGTTCATGTAACTCCAAAGCCGATTCCCACATGTTTTTTATGGCATCTGCACTATCCATTTTTGCTATTTGTGCGTCTTTTACTGCCCCAATGCCTAAAGAGCCCAACGGCCTTACAGATGGCACTGATTCCCCTGTTGCTATCTGTTGTTGTCTTCGATGTACGTGATCGTGTCCGACCGCCTACCGGAAAAAACTCTGCTATCCCTTGTTGAGCGTTAGAGGAGACTATTAATGGACGATTAGATGTATTACCTAATGTCCCTTTGTTGCACAACACCGGACTCGCCGGTTTACATACTGTACTATACTCTCCTCTCCTCTTCCTCCGTCCCATGGGTCTTCCCAGTGGTCACTGCTTTAAAGTCCTATTAAAAGATAGCTTATCCACGCAATCTACCTTCTAGTACAACCAGTTTTATCCAGTGTAATCCTCCCAGTGTTAACCACTTTCAGACCGGACCATTTTGCTGGTAAATGACCAGAGGTCTTTTTACACTTTGGCACTGCGCTGCTTTAACTGGTAATTGCGCGGTCATGCAATGTTGTACCCAAACGAAATTTGCGTCCTTTTCTTCCCACAAATAGAGCTTTCTTTTAAAGGTATTTGACTGATTCTGCGATTTTTATTTTTTGCGATATAAACGTAAAAAGACCGCAAATTTTGAAAAAAAATGATATTTTCTACTTTTTGTTATTAGAAAAATCCAATAAACTCAATTTTAGTCATACATTTAGGCCAAAATGTATTCAGCCACATGTCTTTGGTAAAAAAAAAGTCAATAATTGTATATTTATTGGTTTGCGCAAAAGTTGTCACATCTACAAACTAAGGTACATTTTCTGGAATTTACGCAGCTTTTATTTTATGACTGCCTATCTCATTTCTTGAGGTGCTAAAATGGCAGGGCAGTACAAAACCCCCCCAAATGACCCCATTTTGGAAAGTAGACACCCTAAGGAAATTGATAAGAGGCATGTTGAGCCCATTGAATATTTTATTTTTTTGCCGCAAGCGATTGAATAATGACAAAAAAAAAAATTTTTTTTTTTTTTTACACAAAGTTGTCACTAAATGATATATTGCTCACACATGCCATGGTTATATGTGGAATTGTACCCCAAAATACATTCTGCTGCTTCTCCTGAGTACGGGGATACCACATGTGGTCGACTTTTTGGAAGCCTAGCCGCGTACGGGGCCCCGAAAGCCAAGCACCGCCTTCAGGATTTCTAAGGGCATACATATGTCATTTTACTCCTCACTACCTATCACAGTTTTGAAGGCCATAAAATGCCAAGATGGCACAAAACCCCCACAAATGACCCCATTTTAGAAAGTAGACACCCCAAGCTATTTGCTGAGAGGCATGTTGAGTCCATGGAATATTTTATATTTTGCCACAAGTTGCGGGAAAATGACAAACTTTATAAATTTTTCACAAAGTTGTCACTAAATGATATATTGCTCACACATGCTATGGGCATATGTGAAATTACACCCCAAAATAAATTCTGCTGCTTCTCCTGAGTACGGGGATACCACATATGTGGGACTTTTTGGGAGCCTAGCCGCGTACGGGGCCCCGAAAACCAAGCACCGCCTTCAGGCTTTCTAAGGGCATACATTTTTAATTTCACGCCTCACTACCTATTACAGTTTGGAAGGCCATAAAATGCCAAGATGGCACAAAACCCCCACAAATGACCCCATTTTAGAAAGTAGACACCCCAAGCTATTTGCTGAGAGGCATGTTGAGTCCATGGAATATTTTATATTTTGCCGCAAGTTGCGGGAAAGTTACAAACTTTTTTTTTTTTTTTTTTTTTTTTCACAAAGTTGTCACTAAATGATATATTGCTCACGCATGCCATGGGCATATGTGAAATTACACCCCAAAATAAATTCTGCTGCTTCTCCTGAGTACGGGGATACCACATATGTGGGACTTTTTGGGAGCCTAGCTGCGTACGGGGCCCCAAAAGCCAAGAACCGCCTTCAGGCTTTCTAAGGGCGTAAATCTTTGATTTCACGCCTCACTACCTATTACAGTTTTGAAGGCCATAAAATGCCAAGATGGCACAAAACCCCCACAAATGACCCCATTTTAGAAAGTAGACACCCCAAGCTATTTGCTGAGAGGCATGTTGAGTCCATGGAATATTTTATATTTTGCCACAAGTTGCGGGAAAATTACAAACTTTTATTTTTTTTTATTTTTTTTTCACAAAGTTGTCACTAAATGATATATTGCTCACACATGCCAGGGACATATGTGAAATGACACCCCAAAATAAATTCTGCTGCTTCTCCTGAGTACGGGGATACCACATGTGTGGGACTTTTTGGGAGCCTAGTCGCGTACGGGGCCCCGAAAACCAAGAACCGCCTTCAGGATTTCTAAGGGGGTAAATTTTTGATTTTACACCTCACTACCTATCACAGTTTTGAAGGCCATAAAATGCCAAAATAGCACAAAACCCCCCAAAATGACCCCATTTTGGAAAGTAGACACCCCAAGCTATTTGCCGAGAGGCATGGTGAGTATTTTGCAGCTCTCATTTGTTTTTGAAAATGAAGAAAAAAAAAAATAATGTATATTTTTTTTTTTTTTTTCAATTTTCAAAACTTTGTGACAAAAATGAAGGTCTGCAAAATACTAACCATACCTCTCGGCAAATAGCTTGGGGTGTCTCCTTTCCAAAATGGGGTCACTTGGGGGGATTTTGTGCTATCTGGGCATTCCATGGCCTCCGAAACTGTGATAGGCAGTGAGGAATGAAATCTAAAATTTACACCCTTAGAAATCCTGAAGGTGGTGCTTGGATTTTGGGGTACCGTACGCGGTTAGGCTCCCAAAAGGTCTCACACTTGTGGTATCCCCGTACTCAGGAGAAGCAACAGAATGTATTTTGGGGTGTAATTTTACATATAACCATGGCATGTTTGAGCAATATATCATTTAATGACAACTTTGTGCAAAAAAAAAAAAAAAAATAATAATAATGTATTTTTTCCACAACTTTTGTCAAAATATAAAATATTCCATGGACTCGACATGCCTCTCAGCAAATAGCTTGGGGTGTCTACTTTCTAAAATGGGGTCATTTGGGGGGGTTTTGAACTGTCCTGGCATTTTATGCACAACATTTAGAAGCTTATGTCACACATCACCCACTCTTCTAACCACTTGAAGAAAAAGCCCTTTCTGACACTTTTTGTTTACATGAAAAAATATTTTTTTTTGCAAGAAAATTACTTTGAACCCCCAAACATGAAGTGTTTTTTTAAAGCAAAAGCCCTACCGATTAAAATGGTGGGTGCTTCATTTTTTTTTTTCACACGGTATTTGCGCAGCGATTTTTCAAACGCATTTTTTGGGGAAAAAACACACTTTTTTTTATTTTAATGCACTAAAAATCACTATATTGCCCAAATGTTTGATGAAATAAAAAATATGATCTTAGGCCGAGTACATGGATACCAAACATGACATGCTTTAAAATTGCGCAGAAACGTGCAGCGGCGACAAACTACGTACATTTTTAAAAGCCTTTAAATGCCTTTACAGGTGACCACTTTAGATTTACGGAGGAGGTCTACTGCTAAAATTAGTACCCTCGATCTGACCTTCGTGGTGATACCTCACATGCATGGTGCAATTGCTGTTTACATATGCCACCAGACCAACGCTTGCGTTCCACGTTGCGCCTTAGCAGGGGGGTACAGGGGTGTTTTTTTTTATTAATTTTTTTTTTATTATTTATTTTGCTTTTTTATTTTATTTTTAAACTGTTCCTTTCATTTATATATATTTTTTTATGATTTTTATTGTTATCTCAGGGAATGTAAATATCCCCTATGATTGCAATAGATAGTGACAGGTACTCTTTTTTTTAAAAATTAGGGTCTATCAGACCCTAGATCTCTCCTCTGTCCTCAAAGCATCTGACCACACCAAGATCGGTGTGATAAAATGCTTTCCCAATTTCCCAATGGCGCTGTTTACATCCCGCAAAATCTAAGTCATGAAATGTTTGTAGCTTCCGGTGTCTTAGGCCATAGAGATGATTGGAGCCATTCTGGTCTCTGATCAGCTCTATGGTCAGCTGGCGGAACCACCGGCTGCATTCTCAGGTTCCCTGTTGGGACAGGAGAGCCTGAGAAAACCATGGAAGATGGTGCGGGGGGGGGGGACATTCCCTCCCACTGCTTGT
The DNA here is from genome assembly GCF_037356315.1 of Lithobates pipiens. Classification (NCBI taxonomy): domain Eukaryota; kingdom Metazoa; phylum Chordata; class Amphibia; order Anura; family Ranidae; genus Lithobates; species Lithobates pipiens. The sequence goes on along the minus strand of NW_027507764.1, from coordinate 50,454,191 downwards.
AAAAGTAGTCTAGAGGCTAATTAGCCGCTAGGATTACTTTTACATAAAAGCCGACCACTGGCTGAAAAGAATGATACCAAGATGATACCTAAACCTGCAGGCATCATTCTGGTATAAGCACTCAAAGTCCCGCAACATACCAGTATGTTGCTGGAACTGGTTGGGCATATATTGTAATTTTTTTTTCATGCAGCCTGTGGGCTGAACGAAAAAAAAATATTGATCGGTGGGTATGCCCACCATTAGATACCACCCTTCATCCACCCACTTTCTAATGGTGGGCATACATGCACCATTTATATATGCCGAAGCATGGGGGCATCCTCCCGCAAAAGGTAGGAGCAGATCGCTCCTCCACCCCTTATGCCCCCATGCTTCGGCATATATGCTCTTTTTTAACTGTGGTGGTGAAATCACCCCCGACAGTGCTGGAGTCGCGGCTTTATGTATCATGGGAGCAAACGCTGTTGCTGTCAAGATAAATAAATCCGCTCTGCAGCAGAATGGCGTACCTGCTAAGAAAATGATGGTTAACAATAAAACAAAGTAACATTACAGTATAACAGTAGGACTTACCATACCTGCAAAGCAAATACAAAAAAAATCGCAAAAAATAACACATTTAACACAATCTGTGCCTAAAATATATATATGCCGAAGCATGGGGGCATCCTCCCGCAAAAGGTAGGAGCAGATCGCTCCTCCACCCCTTATGCCCCCATGCTTCGGCATATATGCTCTTTTTTTAACTGTGGTGGTGAAATCACCTCCGACAGCGCTGGAGTCGTGGCTTTACGTATCGTGGGAGCAAACGCTGTTGCTGTCAAGATAAATAAATCCACGCTACAGCTGAATGGCGTACCTGAAAACAAAAAATGGTTAACAATAAAACATTGCAGAATAGAATACAGTACAAAGGAGCAGAACAATAGAGAGAGAATAGAGAGAGAGAGAACAATAAAACGACAACTATTTTTGGTTTTTTTATTTTATATTTTTTTTGGTTTTTTGTTTTTTTTACTTTTTTTTTTTTTTTTTTTAAACACTTTTTTATGTAACTTTAACACTTCTGTTGTAACGGTTCCAGCGGTTTGGGTCTCTCAAAATGCGATGGCATCTTGGGAGACCCTGTGAACGTGTGCCTAGCCTGTGCAATGCTGTACCCTACGCTAATACTCAACTAGTTCATGGTAGCGTTCAAAACATTCACCAATGCAAAGACCAGGATTGTCAGGACAGCGGGGACAACAATAACGGGTGTCACGCCTAAATCCGCGCTTTCTGCAGACACGACATTTTCTTTGGGGGGCTCGTTGGGTAGGGGTACTCGGGAGGACATAAATATAATGCCTCTCATGCAGCCGGCTTACTGCATCTGGTAGGGGAAGGTGAGGTGGAGCACCGTCTGGATACAGAAGGGCTCTGACGATATCCTCCTGGAATTTGAGGAAGGATCCAGTCCGTCCTGAAGCTTTGTGTAGTACATAAGCATTCAGTATAGCCAATTGGAATAAATAAACAGACACTTTTTTGTACCAGCGTCTGGCCTTACGGGCAACTAGATACGGCGCCAACAACTGGTCATTGAGGTCCACCCCTCCCATGTTAAGGTTATATTTGTGGACACAGAGGGGTTTCTCCACAATACCAGTCGCCGTAGGAATTTGGACCGTCGTGTCTGCATGAAGGGAGGTAAGAACGAAAACATTCTTATTATCCCTCCACTTCATAGCGAGCAAATTATTACTGAGCAAGCAGGCTCTCTCCCCCAGCCTAAGAGGGGACTCTACAAGCCGCTGGGGAAAGCCCCGGCGATTAGGTCGCACGGTGCCACATGCTCCAATCTGCTGATCAAACAAGTGACTAAACAGTGGCACGCTTGTGTAATAATTGTCCACGTACAAGTGGTACCCCTTTCCGAATAAGGGTGACACCATGTCCCACACTATCTTGCCAGCGCTTCCTATGTAATCAGGGCAGTTCTCCGGCTCTACGTGACTATCTCTACCCTCATAAACCATGAAACTACGTGTATAGCCTGTGGCCCTGTCACAGAGCTTATACATCTTGACCCCGTATCTGGAACGCTTGTTGGGGACGTATTGTTTGAATGACAAGCGACCAGAAAACTTAATCAGGGACTCATCAACGCAGACAACTTGATGGGGAGTAAACAAGTCTGCAAAACGTTGGTTGAAGTGGTTTATGAGGGGCCGAATTTTGTAGAGCCGATCGTATTCAGGGTCTCCACGAGGACGACAGAGTTCATTGTCGCTGAAGTGCATGAACCGCAAAATCATCTCGTATCGTGCCCTGGACATGGAAGCAGAGAACACGCGCATATGGTGAATTGGGTCAGTGGACCAATATGACCGCAATTCACTCTTTTTGGTTATGCCCATGTTGAGGGAGAGGCCCAGAAAGGTTTTAAATTCGGAAACCGTAACTGGTTTCCATTGTTTGGCAAGGGCGGACTGGGGAATAGTGGCGATGTGTTGAGCAGCGTACAAATTGGTTTGGTCCACAATAGATCTATAGAGATCTTCGGTGAAAAACAGTGAGTAAAAGTCAAGTGTCGTAAAATCAACTGTTTCCACGTTAATGCCAGGTTGGCCAGTGAATGGGGGAAGTACGGGTTCTGCAGAAGATGTGGGCACCCAAATAGGATTGGCGAATTCTGCAGGAAGGGCACTATGGGTACGACGGGCCTGTCTTTGTCTTCTTCTTGGTGGCAGCGGGACACTACTTGTGCTTGCCACCTCGCCAGCTTGAACTGCACTTATGGGACTCGCCACGTCACCACGTGTTACTGCAGTGCTGGATGTACGTCCAGGGTGTACTAGGCCGCTGGTGCTTGCCAGTTCACCAGAAGGTTGAGCGGCTCTAGTACGTCTCTGCTCCATACGAGTGACCTGCGGTTCCTGCACCTCAACAACAGAATACATACGGGATTGGGCACACCTGTTCTTAGCAGCGGCCTCATCTCCGTCGTCAGAGCTATCTGTCATGGAGCCGCTGTCCTCTACAGGATCGTATTCTGAGCCTGAATCTGACAGATGAGTGACGTCCTCTTCACTATCTGTCATGCTCAGAAACGTGTAGGCCTCTTCACTAGTGTACCTTCGCTTTGCCATTTTGGGCTCTAAATTTAGGGGTACACTAGTGAGACTCACAGGTAAAAAAGCACCTAGCCTGTCAGCGACTGTTTCAAAACGCTACAAAAAAAACTGTTAGCGATCGCAGGGATCAAGCCTGACTCTGCGAACGCTGCAGTTATGTGTGTTGTGTTTTGTAAGTGACAGTGATCGATCGATACTGCACTTGGGTGGGCTGGGCTGGGCTTGGCGGAGGGGCTAAACGCAGGTGCTAGCGGGTATCTGGGCTGATCCCGCTAACAATGCGTTTTGGGAAACCTAAAATGAAGGCAACGCTAATATAGATCTGATCAGATACTATATTACTAAAGGGAGGTGTATGCTTTGCGCGTGGGTGTTAGCGGTACTGGCACTAACCTGACGCTGGGGCGACGCAGGCCTTATCTGACCCTCAAACTTATATCACCCGCCGGGTGATCAGGGGGTTAAACCTTTATTAGGTAATAAATGGCGGGTGCCCTGAAACAAAAAAAAAATAACTAACCAACCAGCGTCACCTGTAACAGTTATATGGTGATCACTGGTGAAAGGGTTAACTGGGGGGCAATCAGGGGGCTATGCGGTAGTATATGGGGGTCCCTGACGCTATAAAAAGCTGCGGCGAACCTAAATACTTACCTGCCTAACTAGCGTCACCTGTGACACTAATACAGCGATCAGAAAAAAATCGCTTATTAGTGACACTGGCGACGGGGGGTGATCACGGGGTTAAACCTTTATTGGGGGGGTTAGGGGGGCACCCTAGAGCTAAAGGGGGCTAACCCTAACTGCCCTAACAGTTATTACAGTCACAAATGACACCAATGCAAAAAAAAAAAAAAAAAAATAATAAAAAATGCACTTGGTGTCACTGTGACTGGGGGGGCAGGGGTGATTGGGGGGGTGATTGGGGGGTGATCAGGGGGGTGAAAAGTGTGCCTGGCGTGTTCTACTGTTAGTGTAGTGTTAGGTGCAACTCACTGATCCTCTCTCCTCCGTGCCGGAACGAAAAAGACCGACACGAGGAGAGATTACATCATTTCCTCTGCCTGTGTTTACAATACAGGAGAGGAAGTGATGTCACCGAGGATTTTCATTCGTCGGGAGCGATCGCGAGGGGGTGGCCATGAATGAATGGCCGTCCCCTCATCCCTGATCTCTCCCAAACGAATGCCGACCGCCGCAGGCACCGGGGGGGGGCCCGATCGGGCCCCCCACCCGCGGGCAGGCAGGGACTTATATATACGCCAATATGCCTGCCCGTGCCATTCTGCCGACGTATATCGTCGTGCGGCGGTCGGCAAGTGGTTAATAACTTATGATCACTTCTATTGTCAAAACAGGGATATCAATAGTTTCGACATTACCCGCTAAATCTATGATATTCTTATTATCTGAAATGTCAACAATATCAGCAGTTGTAGTGATATCAGCAGTTTGGCACCAACAAAAAATTTGTAGTATCTAAATTTCAGTGATAACAGCACCTGTCAATATCAACAATATCGATAATTTAGCAGCATAAATTATTTTTCATCCATAGCACTTCAGCAGCATCACTAATTAAACTGCGTCAACAGTTAGCAACGTCAACAAGTTAGCATCATCAACGATTTAACGATAGCCACTAGTGCTATCAATAATTTAGCGGTATCAGCAACTGAGCATAGACAGCAGTTGAACTATATCGACAGTTTGAACAATGTCAGCAGTTGAGTGTTATCAACAGTAAAACGATGTCTGCCATTAAATGATTTCAACAGTTGAGCAACGTCAGCCGTTTGAGCAACGTCAGCAGTTAAACACTGTCAGCAGTTGAGCACTGTAATCAGTTGAGCACCGTCAGCAGTTGAGCACCGTCAGCAGTTGAGCACCGTCAGCAGTTGAGCACCGTCAGCAGTTGGGCACCGTCAGCAGTTGGGCACCGTCAACAGTTGAGCACCGTCAACAGTTGAGCACCGTCCACAGTTAAACACCGTCAACAGTTAAACACCGTCAACAGTTGAGCACTGTCAGCAGTTGAGCACTGTCAGCAATTAGACACTGTCAGAAATTGGACACTGTCCACAATTGGACACTGTCAGCAGTTGAGCACTGTCAGCAGTTGAACACCTTCAGCAGTTGAGCACCTTCAGCAGTTGAGCACTGTCAGCAGTCGAACACCGTCAGCAGTTGAACACCGTCAGAGGTTGAACTCTGTCAGCAATTAAGCACCATCAGCAGCTGAACACCGTCAGCAGTTGAACACTGTTAGTAGTTGTGCACTGTCAGTAGTTGAGCACGGACAGCAATAAAACACTGTCAGCAGTTAAACGCTGTCAGCAGTTGAACACTGTCAGCAGTTGAACACTGTCAGCAGTTGAACACCACCATCAGTTTCCAAAGTTCAGTGGTTGAGCACTGTCAGCAGTTGGACACTGTCAGCAGTTGGACACTGTCAGCAATTGGACACTGTCAGCAGTTGAACCCTGTCAGCGGTTGAACCCTGTCAACAGTTGAACACCGTCAGCAGTTGGACACTGTCAGCAGTTGGACACTGTCAGCAGTTGGACACTGTCAGCAGTTGAGCACTGTCAGCAGTTGAGCACTGTCAGCAACTAAGCAAGTGATGTCAGCAATTAAGCGATTTCACTAATTGAACGATGTCTATAATTGAACAATTTCAGTAGTTTGAGCAATGTCTGTAGTTCCCCGATTTCAAAAGTTAAACAATTTTTAACAATTAAGCAATTTCAACAATTAAACAATTTCAGAGGTTAAGCGATTTCAACAATTAAGCTATTTTAGCAGTCGACCAGTTTCAGCAATTGAGCGATTCCTACAGTTAAGTGATTTCAGCAATTGAGTAATTTCAGCAATTATGTGGTTTCAGCAATTAAGCGATTTCAGCAATTATGCTATTTCAGCAATTATGCGATTTCAGCAATTATGTGATTTCAGCAATTATGCGATTTCAGCAATTAAGCGATTTCAGCAATTAAGCGATTTCAGCAGTTGAGCGATTTCAGCAGTTGAACGATTTCAGCAGTTGAACGATTTCAGCAGTTTAAGCGATTTCAGCAGTTAAGCGATTTCAACAATTGAACAATTTCAACAATTAAATGATTTCAGCAACTGAGTGATTTCAACAATTGAATGATTTCAGGAGTTGAGTGATTTCAACAATTAAGTGATTTCAGCAATTAAGTGATTTCAGCAATTGAGTAATTTCAGCAATTGAATGATTTCAGCAATTGAGTGATTTCAGCAATTAAGCAATTTCAGCAATTTAGGCGATTTCAGCAATTAAGCGATTTCAGCAATTTAAACGGCTGTTGAGCAATTTCAGCAATAAAGCGATTGCAGCAGTTAAGCGATTGCAGCAATTAAGCGATTTCAACAGTTAAGCGATTGCAGCAGTTAAGCGATTTCAGCAGTTAAGCGATTTCAGCAATAAAACGATTTCAGCAATAAAGCGATTTCAGCAATTAAGCGATTTCAGCAAATTAAGCGATTTCAGCAAATTAAGCGATTTCAGCAATTGGGTGATTTCAGCAATTGGGTGATGTCAGCGTTTGTGCCATATCAACAGTTGAACCATATCAGTGGATTGAACCTCATCCGCAGTTGAGCCAGGTCAGCAGTTGAGCCAGTTCAGCAGTTGAGCCAGGTCAGCAATTAGACAATGTCAGCAGCTGAATAATGACAGTAGTTGAGCAATATCAATAGCCAATAACACTATCAGCCCAGCAACACTGTCAGTATACTATCTTGGAGTATCGAAATCATTAGCAGGGATCACTTCCAGTAACTACAGCAACTCCAGTCTCACCAGTTTAATAGCTCAAGTCCGAAAAAAAGAGAAAAAAAAATAAAATAAAAAAAAAATACCACAAGGCCATCCACACCGACAGAGCTTACAAGCCCGACAGACAGGGCAGCCTTCACTCACCACCCGCCGAACGTCCAGCGTTCTCAGACCATGCACTCCCTGCCGAATCTCCACAGGACCTCCAGAGGGTCCCTCAGCCACCTCAGCCACCGCATCTGGAAATCACGAAAGTCTTCAACTCCGATAGTGTCAAGGGCCAACAGGGGCCGACGAGGGCCGGCGGGGGGCCAGCGGTAGCCGGCTGGCAACGGTGAGGCAGCGGCAGTGAGGTAGCGGCAGTAGCGCCGTATCAGCAGTAGCGGTAATAGTACCGGTAATAGCGGCAGCAGCGGCGGTAGTGATGGTAGCAGTATCAATAGGCTACAACAGCGGCAGTGGTATCGGTATGGTTATCGGTAGCACTAACAGCGGTGGCAGTGACGGGCAATGACGGAGATGGCCCCAGTAGCAGCAGCGATATCAATAAGTCCAGCCCAGGTCACTGCAAGAGCTCGGAGCACGTCTAGCACGCTCCCTCCTCCTCCATGCTCAGCCTCCTCCTCCACCTCAGCCTCCTCCTTAAAGCGTGATTTCAGGGATTCCAAACAATGGTCTACCTCAGAAAGCAATGTACATTGGGCAATGGCAAGAGGGGGCATGCCCAGGGCTTTGATCCTGTCCCTACCATACAGCGGAGGACCTCCTTTACCTACAACATAAAGGCGTAAAGGTTTACTGCACTTGCCTAATGTCACTATGGGTTTCACATAACCTAAGGGCTGTAGCAGTTCCTTGCTGTAGGTTTGTAGTGTGAGATTTGTAGGTTGGAGTGGTAGGGACAGACCCGATGCCTTTAAATCAGTCCATGAAATGACGGACGCAGCCACCCCTGTATCAACATCCATGGAGAGAGGACAGCCATGGATTGTGACATCCACTATTATCACAGTAGTGTTCCCAGCTACCCCAAACAGTCCAACATGCTGGACTCAGGTCTCCTCATCAGAGCTGGAACTGTTCTTGTCAGTATCCACATGAAATGTCTGTTTACGTCTACCTTTTGTGGTAGTGTTCGGGGAGTGTGAGCTGTGGCAAACACATCCTAATATGACCAGTCTTTCCACAAACAAAACAAATGACATCCTTGAACTTGCAAGCAGGTGCACTGTGAGAAGTGTTACCACAATGATAGCAAGTTGGTATCGTAGAGACAGAAGATTTAGGGTGGCGAGATTTAGGCTGATTTGGCGACGGCCGTCATGGTTGTCGGGTGATAGCAGTGTGGAATATTTCCTCTCCCTGGCTTGCAGGAGGTTCAGGTAGTGCATTCAGTAGGGTGGCATCCCGTGTAGCCAACTCCATGACCGTAGCAAGGTCTGTGGCTTTTATCAGAATCAAGGGAGAAAGGGTGAGATTGCACTATGGAATAGTATTGAAGTAATGCTGGAATAATATTGGGTAAGAGCTTCCTCTACTTGATGGGGCCTATTGAAGTTTGAAAAGAAAATTGGGTAGAATTGGCGCTATACCTTTAAATCAACTATATAGTTCAACTCACAAAACCCTATAATCATTAGTGCTGTGAAATTGCTACTTTGTGATGTGCTTAAAAAATTATTAAGGTATTAATATACATGCCCTTTAGCAGGGGTCCCATGCTGCTATAAATTTCAAGTGCACCTTGTTTACTTGTGAGAAAAAAAAAATATATATGTGAAAATTCCTTAGTGTTACAAATCATTAATCAACATTTATAACTGGTAAAAGTTTTTTGTTTTTTTTGACGTCTGCATGACGAAACCAGTAGGGCATGGCCATAAGGACGTGACCTCTCTATAGTAAACCGCAGTGGCTGGTGGTGGGAGTTTTTTTGTATTGCGAGCACACCATTTATAATATGTGAGTAGTTTTCTTCTTTTAATAAACACATTACAAAGATATACTACACTATGGACTTCCTTCTTTTTCTATGAACCATATGAATGAGAGCTTTATCCATGGATGACAAACCAGATTCCCAGGGAGACGCCAGAGAGCGGCACAGGGGCTAACACCAAAGCGCACCGGGAATCTGCTTTGGAAATTTGCACATGTCACCACTCGGAAACAAAATATTGGTCGTGAACTGTCTTGCATAATATAAAGTATTTGCCTATATTTCCACACTCATAGGAAAGAACATTGGAGGATCTGAACTTTTTGCACATTATAATTCACTTGTTATTTAAAAAAAAAAAAAATACATTTTAATCTTTTCATTTGTTTTTTGGTATAATCACTTGGTGGTTTGGTACAAGTTATAAATGTTGATTAATGATTTGTAACACTAAAGCCCCATACACACGAGCGGACTTAAGTCCGAAGGAGTTTCCAACGGAGTTCCGCCGGAGTTCCGCCGGAGTTCCGCCGGAGTTCCGACAGAGTTCCGACAGAGTTCCGTGGAAACGGACTTGCCTACACACGATCCCACTAAAGTCCGCCCGTCTGGTACGCGGTGACGTACACCAGGTCCGACGAGACTATAAAACGGAAGTTCAATACCAAGTGCGCCACCCTTTGGGCTCCTTCTGCTAATTTCGTGTTTATCTCGTGTTAGTAGAAGTTTGGTGAGAGACGATTTGCGTTTTTCAGACTCGTATTTTTCAGAACGTTTTTCACTGCTTTTCAGTTTGTGCTTGTGAGGTTTGTATCTGTTTTTTAGTGCGTGTAGTCAGTTCGTCTCTGTATTTTGCAGTGCGATCTACTGCGCTCGCTGACTTTCAGCTCGCTCTTCACAGGCCTTGCTGTTCTTCAGTGACTTCTGTTAAGTTCGTTCTGACAAGCCGACCGTTTTGAAGCCATGTTGCGTGTACGTACTCGTCGTCGAGTTCGTGCTTTGCTTGCGCTTGGTGTTGTAGTTCATTCTTCAACCCAAGAACAGTCCGTGGACGGGGTGTTGAGGAGTTCATGGACGAAGAATTGGTTGCTCCAGCGTGACCAGTTCTCGCACATGCCTTTGCTTCGTGAGATCCGGGAGAATAATCCTGATGATTTCAGGAATTATCTCCGGATGACAGACCCCGTTTTTCACCGTCTGCTGGCTTTGCTGACCCCTTATATCAGCAGGCAGGATACCTGCATGCGGCAAGCCATCACTCCGGAGCAGAGGCTCATCGCCACGTTGCACTACTTGGCGACAGGGAGAAGCCTTCAGGACCTGAAGTTCTCGACAGGCATCTCCCCCCAGGCTCTGGGGATAATTATCCCAGAGACCTGTTCTGCCATCATACAGGTCCTGCAGGAGGACTATATTAAGGTAAGATTTATCATTTAACATCACATTTTATTGTCTTTAATGTTTGCTAATGCCTTGTATTTCTTTCCTCAATCTCTAATTACCATGATTGCAATATGCTGTGAATGTCCCCTTTGTCCTCATGCATGCAGTAATCTTTTAATGCTCCTTTTTTGTCTTTCCTGCATATTTGCCTTCATTAAACCTCACCAACATGCTATGGTAGGCCCATATCCACCTAGTCTAGTCACTTAAAATGTCTTTTGTCAGCTCCATTCTATTGCTTTATCCTAAAACCAAACATTTAAAGATTATTCCAAATGGTCTGTGTCCCCTTAACTGAATCCCCCCCCCCCTTAATAGTATCCCAAATGGTCTGTGTGTCCTTTAACTGGACCCCCCCCCCCCCCCACTTAATATAATTCCAACTAGTCTGTGTGTCCTTAAATTAATGTTGAATTATATATTGTATTTTTAACCCACTTCAACCCTGGAATGATTTTCCCCCTTCCTGACCTTCAGCACTTTTTTGGGTGATTTGGCAGTGCGTTGTTTGAATTGACAATTGTGCGTCCTTGTAACATGGCTCCTCCTAGTAAATTATCTTCATTTTATTAGCACAAATAGATGTTGTATTTGGTTGTCTTTGATCACCTCTGCTTTTAGATTTTTGGTGATTAACCACCAACAACCCCAAAATGCATTTTTCAAAATATGCCTTATTTTTCACTTTTCGCTCTAAGAAATATAGGCACAAAAATATATCACCCTGATTTTTTTGGACATCATTTGATGCCGATACGTATTCTTAGTAAACAAATGTGTTAAAATGAATCGCAATAAGCGTTTATTGATTGTTTTGTGCAAAAGTTCTATTGTTTTGTAAATATGGTCTATTTTGCTGGCATTTGTAAAATCTTGCCATTTTTTAAAATAGTAATGGTGGTGCTAACCGTTTTTTTTTTCTTGTGACTGCCACATTATGGCGGACACATTGGCCAATTTCCATACATTTTTGGGACCATTGTCATTAATACAGTGATCAATGCTGTAAAAAATTGTATTGATTACTGTAAAAATGTCACATGCAGTGAAGGTGTTATTAAGCACAAGGGAGCCGAGGAATGGTTTAAAGTGTGTTCTGGGTGAGTGTTTATTAACTGTCTGGGGGATGGGCTAGCATTGACATGACCCTGATCACTGCTCCCAATGACAGGGAGCAGACGATCGGTGTCCTGTGACTAGGCAGAAGCGGGAAAGAAAGTTTGTGTTGTAATGTACAATGTTTAATGTGCAAAAGTACTTATTTTTGTTTTTTCTGCTTTGCCTCCCCAGTTTCCTTCATCGCCACAGGAATGGCAGACTGTGGCATCCCATTTTGCCACCCGTTGGGACTTTCCGAACTGCGGTGGTGCGATAGATGGGAAGCACGTCCACATTGTGCCACCACCCCATTCGGGGTCATACTATTATAACTACAAGGGGTTTCACAGTATTGTGTTAATGGCGGTGGTGTCGGCACAGTATGAATTTCTGTATGTGGACGTGGGGAAGAATGGCCGGATGTTGGATGGAGGAGTCTTCGCCCAGACGGAGTTCTACCACCGTCTACAGACAGGTGGACTGGGATTGCCACCTGATTCCGAGAATGTAGAAGAACTCCCCTTCGTGTTCATAGCTGATGAGGCTTTTGCTCTGGACGACCACGTCATGAGGCCATTCCCCCAAAGAACCCTCACCCCGGAGAGGAGGATTTTCAACTACCGGCTAGCCAGAGCGAGAAGAGTTGTGGAAAATGCGTTTGGAATAATGGCGACCGGGTTCCGTGTTTTTCTGACTCCTATTAACCTAGCCGAATACAAACTGAACCATGTAGTACTTACGTGCTGCATTTTGCACAATTTTTTAAATAAAAACTCGACAAATTATTTATCAACAATAATGCCTGAGGCTGGACTTGGTCCGGAATCTCTGACAGGCCTGGATACTGGCCGTACTGGCTTGGCCCCCCAAAGTGCCCGTGAAGTTCGGCAAAGATATGTCACTTATTTTAACGGTAGGGGGGCCATTGCAATGCCACAGAATATTTAATTTTTCAAACCATTAAAATAATAAAAGAACATCAAATCTGAATTTTGTTTTCTTGCTTGCTTTTGGTTTGTGCTGTCTCCTATGTTATCCTAGTGCACTTGTAGTGCCAAGTGTATTTTCATTAATTAAATAAGGCCCATTGTCACTGGATACACAAAATCACTTTTCCCAAACTGGTATTGAGCATTGAAAGAATACGCCACACATTGTTGATTGTTCAAAATTTTAATTTGGCCACATTCACATGTGCCATTGAATATTTATTTATATATTTTTTTGGGGTTAATTTAACTTTCTTTGCCAAACATTTTTTCTTTTTCTTTTTTTTGAATTTTTTAAAAACTTTTTTTTTTTTTCTTTTTCTTAAAAAAATATGAAAAATTTAACAACAATCAGCCACAATATTGATAATTTTGGAAGTAACAATCTTTTAAGTAAAACAAGGGAAATGAAGAACATGATCGATATTATGGAGAAACTGATTATATTCTCCCCAAAATATCGATTATGTTCTTCATTTCCTGCTGCATATTGTCAATCTGATTCTTCATGAGATCCAGGCTAGTTCGCATGGCATCTATTTCCCCCATTCCAGCCCATTATCTGGCCAATCAGCCTTTGTGCGCTGTCACTGGAAAACGGGGCCCTTTCCACAACCAGAACATCACCTACAATAGATGGTAAAAATTGGGTCAAAAAATATGCAGTCATACATGGATTTCAACAAGCTGGGGTGTCAGACACTCACCTGGTGGGGTGCCCATCTCCCCTACTTCCTCCACCTCTCCTTCCTCAACCTCTCCTTCCTCGACATCCTCGGGGGGGCACTGGTGCTTGGAAATGTGTCCCTTTCCACAACCAGAACATCACCTAAAATAGATGTAAAAACATGTGTTTGGAAATATGCAGGTATACATCGATTACCTGAAGCTGTGGTGTCAGACACTCACCTGGTGGGGTGCCCATCTCCTCTCCTTCCTCCACCTCTCCTTCCTCCACATGCACATCCACGGGGGGGATGGGGCTAACCTCACATTCATGCTGGCAAGGGTGGCGGTCCCTGGGATCCTGCTTTGTGAGTCTTTTCTCCCCTATGAGAAATTAACAAACAAAAAGGTATACTTTAGCACACAGATATTTAAGGCCAGAACTAGGAAGATGAAACCTTGATTAGAAGTCTTGTACAATTGTCGGTTTATGAAGAGATGCAAAATGTGAAGACATGATAAATCAATTCACTTTGCCAAAAAATACAATAATTTGCTTGTTTGCCCAAGTTTCACACCTGCCCAACCCCCCGCCTCCCCAAGTATACCAAGGAAACCCGTGTGGTTTACCCTAATAAATGTTCTATGGTGTCCCACACTTTTGCTCAAGAGTGCAGATGTGTTTTTAGCCAGCTGCCAAGTGTCCTCTCCTTCAATTACACTGAATGTTCTTTTCTAGTCATTGTATTTTGAAGCACATCTAAACCACAATGTCCTAATCTTTTTTTGGGTCCTAAAAATTACACAGCCAAAAAATGCGGATTAAACCCTGTATCATAAACGAGGTTTGCCACGAACAACTTACGAGGGTTTGTTAATAACGATACGATTATTACTGTATCCAACATGAAAGCAGCAATTTTTTACATTGTACAAAGGTAAAGCATATGGATCAGTATGCAATAATCATAAAATAGGAACACACGACAAGTACTTACTTTTTTAAAGAACTTTCTTGATCCTTCTGTATTGATCCGGCTCCCTCAATTTAAGGTCGGACCACCGTTTCCTCAATTGGTCTTTTGACCGTCGTACCCCAAAACGATTGTGCAGGGTCTTAACTACTTTGGCCATGATTCTGGCCTTGCGCAAGTTCGGATGGGTGTATGGTCCATGCTTGCCATCATAATCCTTACTTCGCAAGATTGCCACCATCTCCACCATCTCTTCAAATGCCATATTTGAGGCCTTAAATCTCCTCTTTCCGGATTGGGACGTTTGTGGCTCCGGGGATTCGTGACTACTGGAGTTGTTAATATCAAGCACCTGTTGTGTTTCCGCCATGTTTCTCCTACTGCGCACCGTAGAGAAAAGGGGGCGGGAAATATTCTTGGAAAAGAACGTCATGGGCGGGCAACGCAGGCGTGGTTCTACGCGTACGCACTGGATCTTACTCCAAAATGCACATGTCGTACGTACGTTATGTGCGCAGAAAAGGGCGGGAAAACAAGAACTTGACTAAAAGAACGTCATGGGTGGGCAACGCAGGCGTAGTTCTACGCGTACGCACTGTATACAACGACAAAATGCACATGTCGTACGTACGTTATGTGCGCAGAAAAGGGCGGGAAAACAAGAACTTGACTAAAAGAACGTCATGGGCGGGCAACGCAGGCGTAGTTCTACGCGTACGCACTGTATACAACGACAAAATGCACATGTCGTATGTTCTTTCGTACGTTATGTGCGCAGAAAGGGGCGGGAAAACAAGAACTTGACTAAAAGAACGTCATGGGCGGGCAACGCAGGCGTAGTTCTACGCGTACGCACTGTATATAACGACAAAATTCACATGTCGTATGTTCTTTTGCGAAAATAGGAACGGAAGTTGGGAGCAAGCAAAACGAAGGTAAGTTTAAACAAATTCCCCAAATAAGTGGCAGATCCTGGGGTCTATATTGGGCTAAGATTAGGAGAGTCTGAGCTAACATTATTGTTTTTGGCTTGTGTATTGTCTTTCAGAAAAATGAATCAGAAATTTAAGGATCCTGAATTTTTAAGTCTATTTATAGACAAATACAAAGAGCTAACAAATCTGTGGCATTCCAAGCACATTGATTATTATAATAAACCAGTAAGGAGGGCAACACTGGAGAAATTTGTGACATTTGTGCAGCCTTGGATCCCAGAGGCAGACGTGGACTTTGTGGAAAAGAAAATTCAATTATTGCGAAATATGTACCGAAAGGAGAATAAGAAAATCGAGAAATCCAAAACATCAGGAGCAGCACCAGGTGCTGTGTATGTACCCAGGCTGTGGTACTTTGACAAGCTACGGTTTATTGGCGACCAGTGTAAAGCCAGGGAGTCGCTTTCAACTCTTCCCTGCAGCATTCCCTCCACCTCAGCAGAAGCTGATGAGCAAGCTGAGCCTTCCATCCTGGAAGAAGCGGATGCACCCAGCTGGAGCCAGGTATTTTGTTACAAAAAATAGTGATATTCATAATATTAATGATGTTAACTAGATGTTATAATTTAAACGCTATTATTGATGTTAAAAAAACCTAAACATTTGGATATATCAATTTACAGTAGTAGCCACAAATGTTTGTCACCAGCAGAAACAAGAAATAGTGGTGTCATAATGATACTCTTTTATATGTATTAACAGAATTTTGAAGTCAGGAGCTGAAAAATGTTTATGATTGATGAAAAAAAAATAAAACAATGTCCCTTTTTTATACACAGGATGATCTCAGCCAGGAGGAAGGTGTGGAAAGTGGCAGGCAGGAGGAGGCTGGGCCCACTGTCAGCCAGGAGGAGGCTGGGCCCACTGTCAGCCAGGAGGAGGCTGGGCCCACTGTCAGCCAGGAGGTGGCCGGGCCCAGTAGAAGACTGACAAAATCACAGGTGCCTCCCCTCCGTCTTCCAGCAAAAAGGCCAAAGAAAATGACAGTAACACAGGAGGAATCCCTGCACCTAATTCGAGAGGCTACTAATGTGTTAAAGAGCCCCCCTGAAGCTGAAGAGGCCTATGGCTGCTACATCGCCAGCCGTCTACAGCAATTGGAGATGGGCCAACGCCTCCAGTGTGAGAGACTAATTTTCTTGGCCTTGCAGAAGGGGCTGAGTGGCGAATTAACTGCCACCAGCGATATTGTGGAGCAAGTTCCTCCTGTTCCTCCTCCTCCTCCTGCCACAAGTACACCACCGGAGACACAGCCTCCCAGGAAGGCTACAGGGAAGTCTGCAGGGAAGGGTGCAGTGAAGGGTGGAGTGAAGAGAAGAAGGTGCTGACCTGGCTTCACTCTGGTCTGACCAAAGACGCAGCCTGTTGTACCACAGCCTGGGGACATATATACCATCTGCTGCTGCTCTTGATGTCTGGGATTCTGGGACCATATTGTATTTCGGAATATTTGAATTTTCTTTTCCACAGAGTTTAATGTTTGCCCTGGGGCCAAAAGGCTACACAAATGTCACAAGTTTCTCCAGTGTTGCCTTCATTTTTTTTTTTGTTGAACCAGAATAAATGGATATTTTTGTTTGAAAATATAATTGCCTATGTGTTTTTTGGTCAAATACATTTCTAAAAGACAATGTGAAATTAACAAGGGACACTAACCTCCTTGAGGTTACAAACAAAATAAAAATGTTATTGTGGTAACTTGTCACCAGAATAAAAATAAAAAGGTTATTGTGGTAATGAAAAACACACACAAAAAAAAGGTTTTTGGTGTTAACTTGACAGAATAATTAAATATGGAGATCACAAGAAAAAAAATGGTAAAGAATTATACGAAAAATATGGAGGAAAAAATTACTAAAAAAAACAAAACAAAAAAAAAAAGGTTTTTGGTGTTAACTTGACAGAATAATTAAATATGGAGATCACAAGAAAAAAAAATGGTAAAGAATTATACGAAAAATATGGAGGAAAAAATTACTAAAAAAACAAAACAAACAAAAAAAAATATTAATGAGATGGGGCTTTAAAATAAAAACAAGATCATTCATGAGATGAGGAGAAATAAGACAGAAATGTGTTTTGTGAGAACTCTGTGAGTGAATATGAGCAGCAAAGCAACTTCGTTCTTCTAGCATTATAAATAAAGACTTCGTTCTTCTAGCATTATAAAGAAGATGCGCTACATTTAAACGAGCACAGAATTTGCAGCATGACGAATGTGCTACTTCCAATACGAACTGGAGTTTTACAAGACCGAGCACTTCCGTCTCGTACTTGCTTCAGAGCATGCGTCGTTTTAGGTCTGTCGGAACAGCATACAGACGAGCGGACTTCTACATCGGAACTGGGTCCGACGGAGTTCCGTCGGAAAAATTTGAAGCATGTTCCATTTTCTAAAGTCCGTCAGACTTTGGAGAATCAAAAGTCCGTTGCAGCCCACACACGATCGAGTAGTCTGACGGACTCAGTCCATCGGACTTTGGATGTTGAAAAGTCCGCTCGTGTGTACGCGGCATAAGGAATTTTCACATATTTTTTTTTTTTCCTCACAAGTAAACAAGGTGCACTTGAAATTTATAGCAGCACGGGGCCCCTGCTAAAGGGCATGTATATTAATATCTTAATAATTTTTTAAGCACATCACAAAGTAGCAATTTCACAGCACTAATGATTATAGGGTTTTGTGAGTTGAAATATATAGTTGATTTAACCGATTCCCGACCAGCGCACGACGATGTACGTCGACAGAATGGCATACATGTACGTCCAATCTTCAATGCCGCCCTGCCATCGGGAGCGCGCCACCGGCGGCACGCTCCCGTGCTGGTCGGGACCCCCGTGAGTCCGGTCGCCGGACCCGCGGACTTGATCGCCGCGGGCATACACGCGATCGTCTCACGGGACGGCTGAATGGAGGATATGCCGTGTTTCTCCATTCTGCCTAGCAACTAGTGACGCTGATCTCTGCTCCATGTGATTGGAGCAGAGATCAGTGTTCACAAAATGAAAGCCCAACCCCCCCCACAGTTAGTAACACACCCCTAGGAACACTTAACCCCCTACACTGCCACCCCCTGGTTAACCCCTTCACTGCCAGTGTCATTTACACAGGAATCACTGCATTTATATAGCAGTGATTACTGTATAAATGACAATGGTCCCAAAAATGTGTCAAAAATGTCCGATGTGTCCGCCACAATGTTGCAGTCACAATAAAAATCGCTGATTGCCACCATTACTAGTAAAAAAAAAAGTGCCGAATCGCAAAAAGTGGTCTGGTCTTTGACCAGCAAAATGGTCCGGTCTGTAAGTGGTTAAAGATATAGCACAAATTCTACCCAATTTTCTTTTCACACTTTTATCAGAATCAAGTCAGGTTCTGTGAGTAAATGTTTCTGTATGGCTGGGTCGCAGAGTCCCATGACAAACATGTCACAGGGAGCCGCCTGCAGGTAGTCTCCAAACTGACAAGTGGCAGCTAGTTTACGTAAAGCAATGATATAAGTCTTTATATCCTCCCCAGCGTGCTGCCTCCTACTGTAGAATTTAAACCGCTCTGCAATTTCTAACGGTTTTGGTTTGTAGTGCCCATGTAGACTCTGAATTAACTCAGGTAAGAGCTTAGAGGCTGGCTTGTCTGGAGAAATTAAGTCTCTGAGAGTGTCATATGCAGCCTGACCCAATGCTGTGAGGAAAACTGCAACTTTCTTTTCTAAAGCCACACTATTTGCTTACATATATTTGCTCCAGCCTCTCCACCCAGGAGCTCCATGATTCAGCAGCAAGATCAAATGGTTGAATAAACCCACGGAAAGCCATGTGTGCTAAAATCCATAATCCTCGTCGCCACTGTTATGTCCCTTTGACACAGGGTCTCTCAGGGTGTTGCTCAGGGCCGTCTTTAAGGCAGGGCAAAAGGGGCAGCTGCCCTGGGCCCTGTCATTGTTTTGGGGCCCAAAGCAACTGCCTCATATTTGCCAATTATCCCAGTTTAAATTCCCTTGTCACTTGAAGTTTTAGTCCCTTGCTGTGTCCTGATATCTCGGTGTGAAATGCTGCTACTAATGCTGCCCAGCTCTGCCCTATTGTTGTGTACAGATGACTCACCTGCAGACCCTGTGTTTACATGTAAATACCCAGCATTCATATGTAAATAGCAGCATTCATATGTAACCTCACCCGAAGGCATAGATATGTAAATAAAGGCAGCATTCATATGGATATCATGCCCCCTGCAGTGAGCAGAATGACTGTACAGTAATCTCTAGCAACCAACCAACAAGCAGAAATCATGTAGTGTAACATCTAGCAACTAATCAGCGAGCCGTAATGAGTACTGTAACCTCTAGCAACCAGTCAGTAAGTGGTAATGATACACAGTAACCTCTGGCAACCAATTGCAATCGCTGCCTGATCAGATACAGTAAACCGATTTTAAGTCTAGCTGCTATTTATTGTATGTCTCAGAGCAGGTGGAGAGCAAAATTGTATTGGGGGGCCCCCAAGAAAACGTTTGCCCAGGGTCCAATCATTATTAAAGACGGCCCTGATCTCGGTACTTGATAATCAAAGAAAATAAATGATAATTAAAAATATATAAAGTTTAATAAGGACAAAAGACAGTTACACAGACAACAGTACATTAAAACAATATATAGTGTACACCACAATTGATGAACAACGTGCCGGCAAGGTAATCCCCTTGGGAGAACGCTTCTCCCAGGGGGTTATCTGATGCGGGGAAGAGCCGGGAGAGGCACCAAAGGACCCCAAAAGACAAGGTTCGGGGCCACTCTGTGCAAAACAAGGTTCACAGTGGAGGTAAGTATGACATGTTTGTTATTTTTTAAAAGAAAAATGAACCCTTAAAATCACTTTAACCCTTTGATCACCCTGCATGTTAACCCCTTCCCATTAGTACAGTGACTGTGCCTATTTTAGGCAATGATTACTGTATTAGCGTCACTGGTCCCTACAAGTATCAAAAATGTCAGTTGGTGTCCGATCTCTCCTGCTGCAATATTGGAGTCCCACTATAAGTCGCTGTTTTCTACCATTACTAGTATGAAAAAAAAATCCATATATACCCCATAGTTTGTAGACAATATAACGTTTGCATAAACCAATACGCTTATTGAGATTTTTTTTACCGAAAACATGTAGCAGAATACATATTGGCCTAAATTTATGTCATTTTATGTTTTAAATTTTTTTTATTGGATATGTTTTATAGCAAAAAGTAAAAATTATTATATATATTTTTTTTTCAAAATAGTTTTTTTCTGTTTATTACGAAAAAAATAATAATTGCATTGTTGATCAAATACCACGCAAAAAGTTATATTTGTGGGAATATATATATATAAATATATATATAAAACACATATTTTATTTGGGTACAGCTTTGCATGACCGTGTAATTGTCAGTTAAAGTAATGGGGTTCCACAAAAAGTGGCCTGGCCATGAAGGGGGGTACATTTTCTGGAGGTCAAGTGGTTAAACATGAATGAAGAAGCAACACAAGGGAATGAGCTCACATCTCTGTCACTGTGCTCTGTCCCAACAGGATGTCCCTTGTTAGCACACGAGCACTGCAGGACAACTGATTGTCCCCTCTCTCTGCTTTCTCTTCTTCCAGTCTAAGCTCAGCTAGATAGGAAATTTCTAGAGCAGACATTTTCAACCTGGGTTCTGTGGACACTGTGCCAGTCTCTCAGTAAAAGAAATACCACCAAACTCTTTCTCTGAGAGGAACTGAAGCAGTAGGAAAACCAGGTGCAGAAAGCAGTACCGTGTCCCCGAATGAGAAAGAGGAAATTGTAATTTGATGTCGGCTTCCATCCATTTTATTAAGCGTGTCACCTCCATACTTCATGGCAGCACAATACTGGTGGTGAGTAGGGATGAGCTTCGTATTCGAGTCGAACATACTTTCGACTCGAACATCGGCTGTTCGTCCGTTCGGCGAAGTCCGAACATTTTGGTCCGTTAGCGCCAAATTTGTGTGGCGCTCACGGCCCACAATGCACTGCGATGGCCAAGCATGCACTGTGACCCCGCATGCTTGGCCAATCGCAGCGCCAGCAGCGAGGAGAGCCATGATTGGCCACAGGCAGGATGCCTGTGGCCAATCATAGCTCAGGCTGTGTAGTGCACGCCCCACACTATGTAAGGCCGCCAGCGCGGCGGCCTTGTGTAGTGTGTTGGCATCTGAAGCAGTGGGTGTTCTGTGTACCTTCAACACAGTACACACCGATCATTTTTGGACGATTTTCGATCTTGCTGTTGTGTAGTGGTTGTTGTCTGCGTGCCCTGACCGCAGTATACACCGCTATATTCACCTCACCTATATAGCAGTGATCTATCTTTTATAATAGAGCTTGCAGTCAGTAGTGTTAGGAGCTAGTGCGTGCTGTCTGCGTGCTCTGTACCCAGTACATACCGCTATATCCACCTACATAGCTCTTCTCTATTTGAGACCACTTGCCATCTGCAGGAGTTATTGGAAGTTGTGTGTGCCTCCAGCACAGCACAGTATACATCTGTATATACCCCTTTATCTCTGGTGTTCTATAATAAAGGCATCTGCAGGAGTTAGTGGGTGTTGTGTGCCTCTAGCACAATATACACTACCCAACTGCTTTTTTACCCAACTCCCTTCAGGCCATTACCATGTCTGGAAGGCCAGCAAGGAGAGGCAGACAGGCGCGAGCCGATAAAAGAGGGCAAGCAGGCTCTGTGTCTAGAGACAACAGTGCTGGTCGTGTCATCAGCACGTAGCCATGGGACACGCTTGTCCTTCTTTTCGGCAGCTGGACATGTTGAGCCGCAACATGCCAACGACTTGGTAGAGTGGATGACCAAGCCCTCTTCATCCTCCTCATCCTCTCTCACTCAGTCTCAGGGTACTAGCAAAGCAGCTGCCAACGCATCGTCTTCCCTCCTCTCAATGTCATCATCAGTGACTCCTTCCCTAGACCCACCACGTCCTCCTGAGGAGTCTCCTGAACTCTTTGAGCACAGTGTTGGGTACATGCTCCAGGAGGATGCCCAGTGTTTTGTGGACTCTGATGATGACACTCAGCTAGAGGAAGGCAGTAGCGTGAGCGCAGAGAGAGGGGATGCTCAAGAAGGACAGCAATCTGGCAGTCATGTTCCACAAGCTGCAGCATACTGCCAGGTTTGCTACAGCGATGAAGAGGGAGGGGATGATGAGGGCACTGACTCCACGTGGGTGCCTGGAAGGAGAGAGGAGGAGGAGGCACATGTCCAACGAAGCAGGATGCCCTCCGGGGGCCAGCTTAGGGGCAGCACACCGACTGAATCACACCGCAGAGCTCCGCCTGTGCAGGGCGCTGCCTCTGCACGTTATTCTAAAAGTTCTTTGGTGTGGGCCTTTTTTGAGACGAGTGCATCAGATCGCACCGCTGCTATTTGCAACATATGTCTCAAGCGTATCTCGCGTGGCCAAAACATCAGCCGCTTGGGCACCACATGCTTGACCAGACATATGTTGACCTGCCATGCAGCTCGTTGGCAAGCGTACCTCAAAGACCCACACCAAAGAACAAAGCGGACCTCTCCTTGCTCCTCATCAGCTGGCATCTCCAACCCCACTAGACCTTCAGTCCTCTCTGAAACCTGCTCTGAGAGGAATGAAGGTGTAGAATTAGGTGTGTCACAGCCAAGTGCTTCCGGGAACTCTGCTAGCGGTACACCCACGTCCGATTATAGCAGGCAAATGTCCCTGCCCCAGCTGCTGGACCGGCGAAAGAAGTTCACTCCCAGCCATCCACATGCCCAGCGGTTGAATGCTAGCTTGGCTAAATTGCTAGCACTTCAACTGCTGCCTTTTCAGTTGGTAGACTCAGCCCCCTTCCGTGAGTTTGGACAATGTGCGGTTCCTCAGTGGCAGGTCCCCAAACGCCACTTTTTCTCAAGGAAGGCGATTCCGGCTCTCTACCGGCATGTGGAAGGCAATGTCCTTGCCTCGCTGGACAGGGCGGTCAGCGGTAAGGTACATATTACCGCTGACTCATGGTCCAGCAGGCATGGACAGGGACGTTACCTGTCTTTCACGGCCCATTGGGTCACTCTTCTGGCAGCTGGGAAGGATGCAGGACAAGGTGCAGTAGTGTTGGAGGTTGTTCCGCCACCACGCCTCCAAAATGCTACTATTGGTTGTGACACACCTCTCTCCTCCACCCCCTCCTCTTCTTCTTCCTCCATGGCCTCTTCCAGTGCTCTGTCCTCAGAACCAGCGGTGCTTCGTAGGCGTTCCAGGGGCTACGCAAGTACGCAGGCAAAACGATGCCATGCCGTGCTTGCACTGGTTTGTTTGGGGGACAGGAGCCACACTGGGGCTGATGTTTTGTCAGCTCTGCAGGGGCAGGCCGAGAGGTGGTTGACGCCACGCCAGCTTAAGCCAGGAATGGTGGTTTGTGACAATGGCACCAACCTCCTCTCCGCCCTCCGACAGGGACAACTGACCCATGTGCCCTGTGTAGCTCACGTCCTTAACCTGGTGGTGCAGCGGTTCTTGGGCAGGTACCCCGGCTTACAGGATGTCCTGAAGCAGGCCAGGAAAGTCTGTGTGCATTTCCGCCGATCATTTAATGCCTGTGCTCGGCTGGCTGAGCTCCAAAAGGAGTTGAACCTGCTCAAGAACCGCCTTATATGTGACATGCCCACCAGGTGGAACTCAACGTTGGCCATGCTGCAGCGGCTGCACACGCAGCAGAGGGCCATCAATGAGTACCTGTGCGACTACGGCACCAGGACAGGGTCAGTGGAGCTCGGTTTTTTCTCACCACGCCAGTGGGGCATGATCAGGGATGCATGCACTGTCCTGTCACCGTTTGAGGAGGCCACAAGGATGGTGAGCAGTGACAGTGCATGCATCAGTGACACTGTACCTCTTGTCCACCTCTTGGAGCATACGCTGCGTGGAATAATGGACAGGGCACTTGAGGCAGAACAGAGGCAGGAAGAGGAGGACTTCCTTGCCTCTCAAGGCCCCCTTTATCCAGACAGTGTTCCTGCTGTGCCACCTATCACACAGGAAGAGGATGAGGAGGAGGAAGAGGAGGAGGAGGATGATTGTGTCAGCATGGAGGTGGAGGCTGGCACTCAGCATCAGCATCAGCAGCAGCAGTCTTGTAGGGATGATTTACAGTCCCAAGAAACACGTGGACTTGTACGTGGCTGGGAGGAGGTAGCTGCGGATCATGTTGTCCTTAGTGACCCAGAGGACTCCGGACCGAATGCCTCAGCTAACCTACGCTGCATGGCCTCCCTGATCCTGCAAAGCCTGCGGAAGGATCCTCGTATTCTTCGGATCAAGGAGAGGGACCATTACTGGCTGGCCACTCTCCTTGATCCACGGTACAAGGGTAAGGTTGCCGACCTTATCTTGCCATCGCAGAGGGAGCAGAGGATGAGACATCTCCGGGAGGCCTTGCAGAAAGGTCTGTGCAACGTGTTCCCAGAGACGGGGAGGTTACAAACTCCTGGTCCTGGACAACGTGTTGCTGAGGCATCGGTCAGAAGGAGCGGTGGAGAAGGTGGCCGTCTGACTGATGCTTTCAGACAATTTTTTAGTCCGCAGCCCCAAGGTATGATCGGTTCCAGCACCCATCGCCAGCGTCTGATTTACATGGTGCAGGAATACCTAGGGGCAAGGTCAGACTTGGACACCTTTCCCACCGAAAATCCTCTGGCTTACTGGGTCTTGAGGATGGATCACTGGCCAGAGCTTGCACAGTATGCAATTGAGCTACTGGCCTGTCCTGCATCCAGCGTTCTTTCGGAACGCACCTTCAGTGCTGCTGGTGGCTTTGTTACCGATCACAGGGTGCGCCTGTCCACCAAATCAGTTGATCGACTGACCTTCATCAAGATGAATCAGTCTTGGATAACCCACAGCTACCAAGCACCTGAAGCTGATGTAACCGAATAATTTTTTTGGAAATATCACATCCCTTCAAGACTGCCTATGCTAATGCTGAGTGACTGTCCTGTTATGTTGATTGTCTATCCTCTTCCTCCTCCGCTGATATGTTGGAAGAACATTTCTGGTTCTGGTTGATGCCATCAGCACAATTTTTCTGCCCCTGTTTAACAGGGGCGTTTAAGTACAATTTTTGATGCAGTGCTTTGCAGCAGGGCTAATTCCTGCAATCAAACAAGAGTATATGGGAGAGGTTGCAGTGTGGTGGCACTAGCACCAGTGCCTAAGGCACAATTTTTATGCCCCTGTTTAACAGGTGCGTTTAGTTACAATTTTTGATGCAATGCTTTGCAGCAGGGCTAATTCCTGCAATAAAACAAGAGTATATGGCAGAGGTTGCAGTGTGGTGGCACCAGCACCAGTGCCTAAGGCCCAATATTTCTGCCCCTGTTTAACAGGGGCGTTCAAGTACAATTTTTGATGCAATGCTTTGCAGCAGGGCTAATTCCTGCAATAAAACTAGAGTATATGGGAGAGGTTGCAGTGTGGTGGCACCAGCAGCAGTGCCTAAGGCCAAATTTTTCTGCCCCTGTTTAACAGGGACATGTAATTACAATTCTTGATATAATATTTCACAGGAGGGCCCCTTCCTGTGCCCACCCAGAGTAACAGTGAGGACTTGTAGTGTTGTGGCACCAGCACCACAACCACCAAAGGTCAATTTTTCTACCACTGTTCAACAATGGCATGTAATTAATGAATGAAGAAGCAACACAAGGGAATGAGCTCACATCTCTGTCACTGTGCTCTGTCCCAACAGGATGTCCCTTGTTAGCACACGAGCACTGCAGGACAACTGATTGTCCCCTCTCTCTGCTTTCTCTTCTTCCAGTCTAAGCTCAGCTAGATAGGAAATTTCTAGAGCAGACATTTTCAACCTGGGTTCTGTGGACACTGTGCCAGTCTCTCAGTAAAAGAAATACCACCAAACTCTTTCTCTGAGAGGAACTGAAGCAGTAGGAAAACCAGGTGCAGAAAGCAGTACCGTGTCCCCGAATGAGAAAGAGGAAATTGTAATTTGATGTCGGCTTCCATCCATTTTATTAAGCGTGTCACCTCCATACTTCATGGCAGCACAATACTGGTGGTGAGTAGGGATGAGTAGGGATGAGCTTCGTATTCGAGTCGAACATACTTTCGACTCGAACATCGGCTGTTCGTCCGTTCGGCGAAGTCCGAACATTTTGGTCCGTTAGCGCCAAATTTGTGTGGCGCTCACGGCCCACAATGCACTGCGATGGCCAAGCATGCACTGTGACCCCGCATGCTTGGCCAATCGCAGCGCCAGCAGTGAGGAGAGCCATGATTGGCCACAGGCAGGATGCCTGTGGCCAATCATAGCTCAGGCTGTGTAGTGCACGCCCCACACTATGTAAGGCCGCCAGCGCGGCGGCCTTGTGTAGTGTGTTGGCATCTGAAGCAGTGGGTGTTCTGTGTACCTTCAACACAGTACACACCGATCATTTTTGGACGATTTTCGATCTTGCTGTTGTGTAGTGGTTGTTGTCTGCGTGCCCTGACCGCAGTATACACCGCTATATTCACCTCACCTATATAGCAGTGATCTATCTTTTATAATAGAGCTTGCAGTCAGTAGTGTTAGGAGCTAGTGCGTGCTGTCTGCGTGCTCTGTACCCAGTACATACCGCTATATCCACCTACATAGCTCTTCTCTATTTGAGACCACTTGCCATCTGCAGGAGTTATTGGAAGTTGTGTGTGCCTCCAGCACAGCACAGTATACATCTGTATATACCCCTTTATCTCTGGTGTTCTATAATAAAGGCATCTGCAGGAGTTAGTGGGTGTTGTGTGCCTCTAGCACAATATACACTACCCAACTGCTTTTTTACCCAACTCCCTTCAGGCCATTACCATGTCTGGAAGGCCAGCAAAGAGAGGCAGACAGGCGCGAGCCGATAAAAGAGGGCAAGCAGGCTCTGTGTCTAGAGACAACAGTGCTGGTCGTGTCATCAGCACGTAGCCATGGGACACGCTTGTCCTTCTTTTCGGCAGCTGGACATGTTGAGCCGCAACATGCCAACGACTTGGTAGAGTGGATGACCAAGCCCTCTTCATCCTCCTCATCCTCTCTCACCCAGTCTCAGGGTACTAGCAAAGCAGCTGCCAACGCATCGACTTCCCTCCTCTCAATGTCATCATCAGTGACTCCTTCCCTAGACCCACCACGTCCTCCTGAGGAGTCTCCTGAACTCTTTGAGCACAGTGTTGGGTACATGCTCCAGGAGGATGCCCAGTGTTTTGTGGACTCTGATGATGACACTCAGCTAGAGGAAGGCAGTAGCGTGAGCGCAGAGAGAGGGGATGCTCAAGAAGGACAGCAATCTGGCAGTCATGTTCCACAAGCTGCAGCATACTGCCAGGTTTGCTACAGCGATGAAGAGGGAGGGGATGATGAGGGCACTGACTCCACGTGGGTGCCTGGAAGGAGAGAGGAGGAGGAGGAGGAGGAGGAGGCACATGTCCAACGAGGCAGGATGCCCTCCGGGGGCCAGCTTAGGGGCAGCACACCGACTGAATCACACCGCAGAGCTCCGCCTGTGCAGGGCGCTGCCTCTGCACGTTATTCTAAAAGTTCTTTGGTGTGGGCCTTTTTTGAGACGAGTGCATCAGATCGCACCGCTGCTATTTGCAACATATGTCTCAAGCGTATCTCGCGTGGCCAAAACATCAGCCGCTTGGGCACCACATGCTTGACCAGACATATGTTGACCTGCCATGCAGCTCATTGGCAAGCGTACCTCAAAGACCCACACCAAAGAACAAAGCGGACCTCTCCTTGCTCCTCATCAGCTGGCATCTCCAACCCCACTAGACCTTCAGTCCTCTCTGAAACCTGCTCTGAGAGGAATGAAGGTGTAGAATTAGGTGTGTCACAGCCAAGTGCTTCCTCTGCTAGCGGTACACCCACGTCCGATTATAGCAGGCAAATGTCCCTGCCCCAGCTGCTGGACCGGCAAAAGAAGTTCACTCCCAGCCATCCACATGCCCAGCGGTTGAATGCTAGCTTGGCTAAATTGCTAGCACTTCAACTGCTGCCTTTTCAGTTGGTAGACTCAGCCCCCTTCCGTGAGTTTGGACAATGTGCGGTTCCTCAGTGGCAGGTCCCCAAACGCCACTTTTTCTCACGGAAGGCGATTCCGGCTCTCTACCGGCATGTGGAAGGCCATGTCCTTGCCTCGCTGGACAGGGCGGTCAGCGGTAAGGTACATATTACCGCTGACTCATGGTCCAGCAGGCATGGACAGGGACGTTACCTGTCTTTCACGGCCCATTGGGTCACTCTTCTGGCAGCTGGGAAGGATGCAGGACAAGGTGCAGTAGTGTTGGAGGTTGTTCCGCCACCACGCCTCCAAAATGCTACTATTGGTTGTGACACACCTCTCTCCTCCACCCCCTCCTCTTCTTCTTCCTCCATGGCCTCTTCCAGTGCTCTGTCCTCAGAACCAGCGGTGCTTCGTAGGCGTTCCAGGGGCTACGCAAGTACGCAGGCAAAACGATGCCATGCCGTGCTTGCACTGGTTTGTTTGGGGGACAGGAGCCACACTGGGGCTGATGTTTTGTCAGCTCTGCAGGGGCAGGCCGAGAGGTGGTTGACGCCACGCCAGCTTAAGCCAGGAATGGTGGTTTGTGACAATGGCACCAACCTCCTCTCCGCCCTCCGACAGGGACAACTGACCCATGTGCCCTGTGTAGCTCACGTCCTTAACCTGGTGGTGCAGCGGTTCTTGGGCAGGTACCCCGGCTTACAGGATGTCCTGAAGCAGGCCAGGAAAGTCTGTGTGCATTTCCGCCGATCATTTAATGCCTGTGCTCGGCTGGCTGAGCTCCAAAAGGAGTTGAACCTGCTCAAGAACCGCCTTATATGTGACATGCCCACCAGGTGGAACTCAACGTTGGCCATGCTGCAGCGGCTGCACACGCAGCAGAGGGCCATCAATGAGTACCTGTGCGACTACGGCACCAGGACAGGGTCAGTGGAGCTCGGTTTTTTCTCACCACGCCAGTGGGGCATGATCAGGGATGCATGCACTGTCCTGTCACCGTTTGAGGAGGCCACAAGGATGGTGAGCAGTGACAGTGCATGCATCAGTGACACTGTACCTCTTGTCCACCTCTTGGAGCATACGCTGCGTGGAATAATGGACAGGGCACTTGAGGCAGAACAGAGGCAGGAAGAGGAGGACTTCCTTGCCTCTCAAGGCCCCCTTTATCCAGACAGTGTTCCTGCTGTGCCACCTATCACACAGGAAGAGGATGAGGAGGAGGAAGAGGAGGAGGAGGATGATTGTGTCAGAATGGAGGTGGAGGCTGGCACTCAGCATCAGCAGCAGCAGTCTTGTAGGGATGATTTACAGTCCCAAGAAACACGTGGACTTGTACGTGGCTGGGAGGAGGTAGCTGCGGATCATGTTGTCCTTAGTGACCCAGAGGACTCCGGACCGAATGCCTCAGCTAACCTACGCTGCATGGCCTCCCTGATCCTGCAAAGCCTGCGGAAGGATCCTCGTATTCTTCGGATCAAGGAGAGGGACCATTACTGGCTGGCCACTCTCCTTGATCCACGGTACAAGGGTAAGGTTGCCGACCTTATCTTGCCATCGCAGAGGGAGCAGAGGATGAGACATCTCCGGGAGGCCTTGCAGAAAGGTCTGTGCAACGTGTTCCCAGAGACGGGGAGGTTACAAACTCCTGGTCCTGGACAACGTGTTGCTGAGGCATCGGTCAGAAGGAGCGGTGGAGAAGGTGGCCGTCTGACTGATGCTTTCAGACAATTTTTTAGTCCGCAGCCCCAAGGTATGATCGGTTCCAGCACCCATCGCCAGCGTCTGATTTACATGGTGCAGGAATACCTAGGGGCAAGGTCAGACTTGGACACCTTTCCCACCGAAAATCCTCTGGCTTACTGGGTCTTGAGGATGGATCACTGGCCAGAGCTTGCACAGTATGCAATTGAGCTACTGGCCTGTCCTGCATCCAGCGTTCTTTCGGAACGCACCTTCAGTGCTGCTGGTGGCTTTGTTACCGATCACAGGGTGCGCCTGTCCACCAAATCAGTTGATCGACTGACCTTCAGCAAGATGAATCAGTCTTGGATAACCCACAGCTACCAAGCACCTGAAGCTGATGTAACCGAATAATTTTTTTGGAAATATCACATCCCTTCAAGACTGCCTATGCTAATGCTGAGTGACTGTCCTGTTATGTTGATTGTCTATCCTCTTCCTCCTCCGCTGATATGTTGGAAGAACATTTCTGGTTCTGGTTGATGCCATCAGCACAATTTTTCTGCCCCTGTTTAACAGGGGCGTTTAAGTACAATTTTTGATGCAGTGCTTTGCAGCAGGGCTAATTCCTGCAATCAAACAAGAGTATATGGGAGAGGTTGCAGTGTGGTGGCACTAGCACCAGTGCCTAAGGCACAATTTTTATGCCCCTGTTTAACAGGTGCGTTTAGTTACAATTTTTGATGCAATGCTTTGCAGCAGGGCTAATTCCTGCAATAAAACAAGAGTATATGGCAGAGGTTGCAGTGTGGTGGCACCAGCACCAGTGCCTAAGGCCCAATATTTCTGCCCCTGTTTAACAGGGGCGTTTAAGTACAATTTTTGATGCAATGCTTTGCAGCAGGGCTAATTCCTGCAATAAAACTAGAGTATATGGGAGAGGTTGCAGTGTGGTGGCACCAGCAGCAGTGCCTAAGGCCAAATTTTTCTGCCCCTGTTTAACAGGGACATGTAATTACAATTCTTGATATAATATTTCACAGGAGGGCCCCTTCCTGTGCCCACCCAGAGTAACAGTGAGGACTTGTAGTGTTGTGGCACCAGCACCACAACCACCAAAGGTAAATTTTTCTACCACTGTTCAACAATGGCATGTAATTACAATTCTTGATATAATCGTTCACAGCAGGGCGCTCCAGCGCCCACCAAGAGTCACTTTCAGGGCTTACAATGTTGTGGCAAAACCAACACCTTGTTCCGCCATTTCTGCAGAGCATATAGGGCAGGCCCCTACTTTCAAACATCCAATTTACAAACATCTCCTACTTGCAAACGGAAGGAGACAACAGCAAGTGAGATGAAAAAGATGGCCGACAAAACAAATTATACAGGGGTGATAACCCTTCCCTATGTTTTCCAAAAAGCTTAAAAATAGTTTTTTTGACTGGAGCTACACTTTAAAAATGTACCAGTTGAAAATTACAAACAGATTCAACTTAACACAACAAACCTACACAGTCCCTGTCTTGTTTGCACCGCCTGTATACTGCTGTTCTGAGTATATAGGGCCTGGGGGCCACACGCATTTCCTTTTTTTAATATGGGTACAGGGTTCCCCTTAATATGCGTACAAGACCCAAATAGGCTGGTAATAGGCAGGGAGGGCTACCCATGCCATTTTTCTCAATCATTTTCAACCATATTGCAGGAACCAGATATAACATTAAAACCGCAAGCAGTTTTAAATGGTGTTATGTCCGTTTAATGTAATTTTGTGCAGGGACTGTTCTAAACACGGGAAACACGTGGCACTTCACAGGCATACTACAGACACCCCCCAGGCACCATATTTAAAGGAATATTTCACTTTTTTTTTCACTTTAATCGTCATTAAAATCAGTGCTCCCGCCAAAACGGCCATTTTTAAAAACATTTAGGCATTGACCCATGTCCCCTGGGGCAGGAGCCAGGTCCCCAAACCCTTTTTAGGACAGTATCTTGCATATTAGCCGTTAAAATTAGCACTTTTAATTTCGAACGTTCGAGTCCCATAGACTTCAATGGGGTTCTAAAGTTCGTTCGAATTTGGGGTCCGTTCGAAAGTTCTGGTGCGAACCGAACCGGGGGGTGTTCGGCTCATCCCTAGTGGTGAGTGTTCACTGCATATGGGTGGAGGATCTTTGAACACGTGTGTGCACTTTATGTCACTTTTACTTGTGCTCATTCTGGGGGAGCTTCCCTTTTTTCCCACCTTAACCACTTTCAGACCGGACCATTTTGCTGGTAAATGACCAGAGGTCTTTTTACACTTTGGCACTGCGCTGCTTTAACTGGTAATTGCGCGGTCATGCAATGTTGTACCCAAACAAAATTTGCGTCCTTTTCTTCCCACAAATAGAGCTTTCTTTTGATGGTATTTGATTGCCTCTGCGATTTTTATTTTTTGCGATATAAACGTAAAAAGACCGCAAATTTTGAAAAAAAATGATATTTTCTACTTTTTGTTATTAGAAAAATCCAATAAACTCAATTTTAGTCATACATTTAGGCCAAAATGTATTCAGCCACATGTCTTTGGTAAAAAAAAAGTCAATAATTGTATATTTATTGGTTTGCGCAAAAGTTGTCACATCTACAAACTAAGGTACGTTTTCTGCAATTTACGCAGCTTTTAGTTTACGACTGCCTATCTCATTTCTTGAGGTGCTAAAATGGCAGGGCAGTACAAAACCCCCCCAAATGACCCCATTTTGGAAAGTAGACCCCCTAAGGAAATTGATAAGAGGCATGTTGAGCCCATTGAATATTTTATTTTTTTGCCTCAAGCGATTGAATAATGACAAAAAAAAATTTTTTTTTTTTTTTTACACAAAGTTGTCACTAAATGATATATTGCTCACACATGCTATGGGCGTATGTGAAATAACACCCCAAAATAAATTCTGCTGCTTCTCCTGAGTACGGGGATACCACATATGTGGGACTTTTTGGGAGCCTAGCCGCGTACGGGGCCCCGAAAACCAAGCACCGCCTTCAGGCTTTCTAAGGGCGTAAATTTTTGAGTTCACTTCTCACTACCTATTACAGTTTTGAAGGCCATAAAATGCCAAGATGGCACAAAACCCCCACAAATGACCCCATTTTAGAAAGTAGACACCCCAAGCTATTTGCTGAGAGGCATGTTGAGTTCATGGAATATTTTATATTTTGCCACAAGTTGCGGGAAAATTACAAACTTTTTTTTTTTTTTTTTTTTCACAAAGTTGTCACTAAATGATATATTGCTCACGCATGCCATGGGCATATGTGAAATGACACCCCAAAATAAATTCTGCTGCTTCTCCTGAGTACGGGGATACCACATATGTGGGACTTTTTGGGAGCCTAGCCGCGTACGGGGCCCCGAAAACCAAGCACCGCCTTCAGGCTTTCTAAGGGCGTTACAGTTTTGAAGGCCATAAAATGCCAAGATGGCACAAACCCCCCCCAAATGACCCCATTTTGGAAAGTAGACACCCCTAAATTTAGGGGTACACTAGGTAATAAATGGCGGGTGCCCTGAAACTATAAAAAAATAACTAACCAACCAGCGTCACCTGTAACAGTTATATGGTGATCACTGGTGAAAGGGTTAACTAGGGGGCAATCAGGGGGCTTTATGCGGTAGTATATGGGGGTCCCTGGCGCTATAAAAAGCTGCGGCGAACCTAAATACCTACCTGCCTAACTAGCGTCACCTGTGACACTAATACAGCGATCAGAAAAACGATCGCTTATTAGGCTGGGTTCACACTGGAGCGATGCGGGAACGCCACGAATGCGCGGCGGGTTCCCGCATCGCATGCCTCCCGGCGGCAGTTCACACTGCCCTATGCGAACTGCTGGGAGTGTCAGTGAAATGTTACTGACACCCCCAGATCAGTTCGCATATCGCAGTGCGATCTGCAAACTCGGATCGCATGGTGTGAACACCCATGCGATCCGATTCTGCTGCGGGCCAAAAAAAGGGTCCCGTGCGAATTTGCGGCGGGTGCGGCGGGTGTGGCGGGTGCGGCGAATGGCTGAACTCGAATCGCACAGAGATCGGATGTGATTTGCACTGCAGTGCGGTGCGAATCACATCCGTTCTCATAAACCGCTGCAATGTGAACCCAGCCTTAGTGACACTGGCGACGGGGGGTGATCACGGGGTTAAACCTTTATTGGGGGGGTTAGGGGGGTACCTTAGAACTAAAGGGGGCTAACCCTAACTGCCCTAACAGTTATTAGTCACAAATGACACCCGCCGGGTGATCAGGGGGTTAAACCTTTATTAGGTAATAAATGGCGGGTGCCCTGAAACTATAAAAAAATAACTAACCAACCAGCGTCACCTGTAACCGTTATATGGTGATCACTGGTGAAAGGGTTAACTAGGGGGCAATCAGGGGGCTTTATGCGGTAGTATATGGGGGTCCCTGGCGCTATAAAAAGCTGCGGCGAACCTAAATACCTACCTGCCTAACTAGCGTCACCTGTGACACTAATACGGCGATCAGAAAAATGATCGCTTATTAGGCTGGGTTCACACTGGAGCGATGCGGAAACGCCGCAAATCCGCGGCGGGTTCCCGCATCGCATGCCTCCCGGCGGCAGTTCACACTGCCCTATGCGAACTGCTGGGAGTGTCAGTGAAATGTTACTGACACCCCCAGATCAGTTCGCATAACGCAGTGCGATCTGCAAACTCGGATCGCATGGTGTGAACACCCATGCGATCCGATTCTGCTGCGGGCCAAAAAAAGGGTCCCGTGCGAATTTGCGGTGGGTGCGGCGGGTGTGGCGGGTGCGGCGAATGGCTGAACTCGAATCGCACAGAGATCGGATGTGATTTGCACTGCAGTGCGGTGCGAATCACATTCGTTCTCATAAACCGCTGCAATGTGAACCCAGCCTTAGTGACACTGGCGACGGGGGGTGATCACGGGGTTAAACCTTTATTGGGGGGGTTAGGGGGGTACATTAGAACTAAAGGGGGCTAACTCTAACTGCCCTAACAGTTATTACAGTCACAAATGACACCAATGCAAAAAAAAATAAAAAAATGACATTGGTGTCACTGTGACTGGGGGGCAGGGGTAATTGGGGGGGTGATCGGGGGGTAAAGGGGGGGTGTGAGTGTGCCTGGCATGTTCTACTGTGTGTGTAGAGTGTTGGTGCAACTCACCGATCCGCTCTCCTCCGTGTCGGAACGAAAAATACCGACACGGAGGAGAGAATACATCACTTCCTCTCCTGTGTTTACATTACAGGAGAGGAAGTGATGTCACGGGGGATTCCTATTCGTCGGGAGCGATCGCGAGGGGGTGGCCATGAATGAATGGCCGCCCCCTCGCCCCGGATCGCTCCCGGACGAAAACCGACCGCCGCAGGCCCCCGACCCGCGGGAGGCAAGGGACGTACATGTACGCCAATATGCCTGCCCGTGCCATGCTGTCGACGTACATCGTCGTGCGGCGGTCGGCAACTGGTTAAAGACGGCCCTGATACTTTATACTGATAATAATTTGTATCTCATGCCCTGTACACACGACCGGTTTTCCTGCAGGAATAAACTTTAAAGGTTTTTCTGACGTGTCTTGCGTACACACGGTCACACCAAATTCTGACCGTCAAGAACGTGGTGATGTACAACACGTACAACGGGACTAGAAGAAGGAAGTTCAATAGCCAGTAGCCAATAGCTTCCGTCTCGTACTTGCTTCAGAGAATGCGTTGTTTTTGGTCCATCGGAACAGCATACAGACGAGCGGTTTTCCCAATAGGAATTGGTTCTGTCGGAAAAATATAGAACATGTTCTCTTTCTAGGTCCGTCAGAATTTTTGACGTAAAAAGTCAGATGAGGCATACACACGATCGGAATATACGATGAAAAGCTCCCGTCTGTTGGAAATTCCGACCATATGTATGGGGCATAAGAGACACTTTTTTCTGGTTAATATTTAAGTGACATCACTGTGAAGTTCCCAGAATCCTCCTCACCTCTCCCGTCATCAGGTAGAAGAGCTCCATAGTAAGGCTCAATATCCTCTCCACCATCTTCTTCCTTTCCGCCTCCATCCCCTGAGGACAGATCCGTGGAATATTCCTGAGGGGGAGGGGGGTAGTTTGTCTTAGAAAAATAAATGAGTTGTCAGAAGAAGCCTTAAATACTTTATATCCAAAGCCTACAGCCGGGGGCTCCAACCTTAATGATCCCGGGGCCCGGCAAAATTCTTCCAAATCCTTCCATGGCCCAACAGAAAGAAAACATTTATCCTCATACAATAACAGTATGGGAATGTAAGATATGGATGTACGGCCGCTTTCACACTGAGGCGTTGGGGGCGTCGGCGGTAAAGCGCTGCTATATTTACCGGTGCTTTACCGTTGTTTTAGCAGCGCTATTCAGCCCTTAGCGGGGCGCATTTAACCCCCTGCTAGCAGCTGATAAAAGGGTTACAACCGCCGGCAAAGCACCGCTGCAGCAGCACTTTGCCGGCGATTTAGCGGCGCTGCCCATTGATTTCAATGGACAGTCGCGCTTTAGTAGCGGTGAATACACCACTCCTAAACCACTGAAAAGATACTACTTGCAGGACTTTTTTACCATCCTGCAAGAGCACCACTCCAGTGTGAAAGCACTCGGGCTCTCACACTAGAGAGACAGGAGAGGAGCTTTACAGGACTCAGCGCCTCAGTGTGAAAGCAGTCTAAATATGGAGGAGTTACTGTACCTGTCACTGTCCATCAGAGTATTTGAGTACCTGTCCCAGCCCATCAGAGTACCCGAGTACCAGTCCCAGCCCATCAGAGTACCCGAGTACCTGTCCCAGCCCATCAGAGTACCCGAGTACCTGTCCCAGCCCATCTGAGTACCCGAGTACCTGTCACAGTTCATCTGAGTACCCGAGTACCTGTCCCAGCCCATCAGAGTACCCGAGTACCTGTCCCAGCCTATCAGAGTACCCGAGTACCTGTCCCGGCACATCAGAGTACCCGAGTACCTGTCACGGCACATCAGAGTACCCGAGTACCTGTCACGGCCCATCAGAGTACCCGAGTACCTGTCACAGTCCATCAGAGTATCCGAGTATCTGTCACAGTCCATCAGAGTACCCGAGTACCTGTCACAGCCCATCAATGTACCCGAGTACCTGTCACGGTTCATCCGAGTTCCCGAGTAGCTGTCACAGCCCATCAAAGTAACCGAGTACCTGTCAGAGCCCATCTGAGTACCCGAGTACCTGTCACAGCACATCAGAGTACCCGAGTACCTGTCACGGCCCATCAGAGTACCCGACTACCTGTCACGTCCCATCAGAGTACCCGAGTACCTGTCACAGCCCATCAAAGTACCCGAGTACCTGTCACGGTTCATCCGAGTACCCGAGTAGCTGTCACAGCCCATCAAAGTACCTGAGTACCTGTCACAGCCCATGAAAGTACCCGAGTACCTGTCACAGCCCATCTTAGTACCTGAGTACCTGTCACAGCCCATCTGAGTACCCGAGTACCTGTCACAGCCCATCTGAGTACCCAAATATCTGTCACAGCCCATCTGAGTACCCGGGTACCTGTCCCAGTCCATCTGAGTACCCGAGTACCTGTCACAGTTCATCTGAGTACCTGAGTACCTGTCACAGTTCATCTTAGTACCCGAGTACCTGTCACAGTCCATATGAGTACCTCTCACCACCCTTCAGAGTACCCAAATACCAGTCACCAAGCCATCAGAGTACCTGTCACCAGGCCATCAGAGTACCTGAGTACCTGTCACCAGGCCATCAGAGTACCCGAGTACCTGTCACTAGGCCATCAGAGTACCAGAGTACCTATCTCCAGCCCATCAGAGTACCCGAGTACCTATTTGCAGCCCATGTCTCATAGAATATACGTTGGGGTGTTTGCTTTCCAAAATGGGGTCATTTTGTGGGTAATTTCACTGTCCTGGTGGTCCAGGACCTTCAAAAGTGTGATAGGTAGGAATGAAATGAGATGTGTCATTTATGCTCCTAGAATGCCTGAACGTACTACTTCAATGTTGGGCCTCTCTATGTGACCAGGCTGTGTAAAAGTCCTACACATGTGGTATCGCCATACTCGGGAGGAGTAGCAGAATGTATTTTGGGGTGTAATTTTTGCTATATACATGCTATGTGTTAGAAATATCTTATAAATTGACAATTTTGTGTAAAATAAAATGCGTTTTAATTTTTTTCCACATATTCCAAAAACTTCTGGAAAAAAATTAACCATTCAAAAGACTCATTATGCCTCACAGATTATATGTTGGGGTGTTTGCTTTCCAAAATGGGGTCATTTTATGGGAAATTCCATTGTCCTGGTACTCCAGGGCCTTCAAAAGTGTAATAGGTGGTTGAGAAATGAGATGCGTCATTTTTGCTCGTAGAACGTCTGAAGGTGCTACATCAATGTTGGTGCTCTGTATGTGGCCAGGCTGTGTAAAAGTCTCACACATGTGGTATGGCCGTACTCGGGAAGAGTAACAGAATTATTTTGGGGTGTAATTTGTAGTATGCATATGCTGTGTGTGTGAGAAATAACCTGATAATATGACAATTTTGTAAAAAATAATAATAATAAAAAAATCTTCATTTTGCAAAGAATTGTGGGAAAAAATGACAACTTAAAAAAACTCACCATGCTACTTACTTAATACCTTGGAATGTCTACTTTGTAAAAAGGGGTCATTTGGGGGGTATTTGTACTTTCCTGACTTGTTAGTGTCTCAAGAAATGAGATACACCTGATGTACTGAAGGCCTGATCAGAAGTGATAAATTTTCAGTGATTGGCACCATAGTTTGTAGACTCTATAACTTTCACAAAGACCAAATAATATATACTAATGTGGGTTATTTTTACCAAAGATATGTAGCAGTATAAATTTTGGCCAAAATTTATGAAGAAAAACTACTAATTAGCAAAAATGTATGACAGAAACAAAGAAAAAGGCATTTTTTCACAAAATTTACGTTTTATTTTATTTATAGCACAAAAAATAAAAAACTCACTAGTGATTAAATACCACTAAAAGAAAGCTCTATTTGTGTGGAAAAAAGGACGCAAGTTTCATATGGGTATAGTGTTGGATGACTGAGTAATTGTCATTCAAACTGTGAGAGCGCTGAAAGCTGAAAATTGGTCTGGTCAGGAAGGGGGTGTAAGTGCACTGTATTGAGGTGGTTAAATAAACCCAATGAGAAAATATCTATAGAATAAATCACTAATGGCAGTGTGATAGTGGCCCCAAAGGGACGTGATTGGTCGTCACGGTCCTAGAAAGCAACCATTACCAATGACAGTGCTGGTGGGCGGAGCCTGTTGTTGCAGAGTGTAAACCCCGGACATCCCACCCGCTGGGAGAAATACAGATTTTCTTTACAAACTGTTTGGTGTCAGAACAATGGGCACAGTGATTGGAGAGAAAGAGGCGGCTCCTCCTACAGGAAGTACACATCTCTCCTTCCAGGAGTAAACACGATTACCATCAGGGTCGTCTTTACCGCAGGGCAAATGGGGCAGCTGCCCAGGGCCCTTTCACTGTTTGGGGCCCAAAGCAGAGCTTTCCCTTAAGCCCATGCACTGGCCCTGCCCCTTGCTATGCTGCCTGCAAGCAAGTGTGTGTACGTGATCGGACTCGGAGGAGCGGAGGCCTCGGTAGGAGGAGTCAGACCACCATGGAGTGCGGTCAAGTGAAACTAGCAGTAGCAGCAGTGTGGAGGAATTGATCGGATTCAGAGCTGAGCTGACCAGGAGGACAAGGTAGGTCTTCTTTCTCCTCCCATGGCTCCCGCACCCCGTGTGTAGAACTGGAACAGTAGAAAGTTTTAAAATTTAATGGGCACACTGGCAGCATTTAAAGGGTACACTGGCAGCATATGATGGGCACACTGGCCGCATTTGATAGCCCAGTGGCAGCGTTTGATGGGCACAGTGGCAGTGTTTAATGGGCACAGTGGCAGCGTTTAAGTGGCAGTGTTTGGTATAGTGGCTGCAATTGATGGCACAGTGGTAACGCTTAATGGGCACAGTAGCAGCGTTTCACACAGTGACAGCATTTGATGGCACAGTGACAGCATTTGATGGCACAGCGGCAGCGTTTGATGGGCACAGTGGCAGCGTTTGATGGGCACAGTGGCAGCATTTGACGGCACAGTGGCAGCGTTTGATGGCACAGTGGCAGCATTTGATGTGCAAAGCGGTTGCAATTGATGATTTTTTTTTCAAAAAAATGTATGTGCCCCCCCCCCCCCCCCAAAAAAAAATTTGAGCACCAGCCGCCACTGTGGCTCAGTGAGGTTGTCGCTGTATTTTTTATTACAGCACAGCATTACAGAACACAGATAGCATTAGTGTGTTTAACTGCTTGATGGGCTTATTTTGGGCCTGGCTGGTTCACATGTATGTGTTTCGGTGGCCCACATTTGCGCAGGCACAACAGCCTGTTCATTTGAATGGGCTGACATGTCTGTATTTCCTGCACAAAAAAAAAATGTGCGTGCATCATGTAATAGGCTGCGCACACCTTTGCCCATCAAGCAGTGAAATACAGCACTGTCTGTCCATTCTGATTTTGCACCATGTGACTTACCTGCAGTTCCTGCGCCGGCAAACTTGCTGCGTTTTTAGATGTTTAGGCCACACTTTTAACAACAAAAACAAGTGCGTTTGTGTGCACAGGAACTGCAGGAAAGTCGCATGATGCAAAAGCTGAATGGATTTCAATGCCACTTCAATTTAAAAAATGCTGCATGCAAAACAAGCATGGAAACAAATGCATGGCTGCCGATTCAAATGAATGAGCTGCTGTGCCTTGCCAAATGTGGGCCACCAAAACATCTACATGTGAATGTGTGATGTGACAATGTCTGCAATGTAATTGGGGTGCTGTGATGTGTAAAGGGGCACTATAATGTGACAATGTCTGCAATGTAATGTGGCGCTGTGATGTGAAGAGGCTGCAATGTAATGGAGTGCTGTGACATGAGAGGGAAATGAGGACACTGTGGGACTGCTGTGAAGGGGGTCTGCAAAGTTTTTTTTTTTTTAGATAATTCTATGTGTGGGTCTGTTTTTTGAGATATTGGGGTGAAGAGCAAAACTGCATTGGGGGGGCAAAAAAAAGTTTGCCCAGGCCCCAAACCATATTAAAGACGGCCTTGGTTACCATAGTAACAGACAATCAGCACACTCCTGAAGCAGCACCGGCCATTTTCTTGTAGACATATGTGTTTATCGTGAGGCATCCATATGTGTTTGGTGTCAGTGTGATAGTGGCCCCTAAGGGACTTGATTGGTTGTCACGGTCCTAGAAAGCAACCATTAACAATAACAGTGTTGGTGGGACATCCCACCCGGTGGGAGAAATCCGGATTTTCTTTACAAACTGTCCGGTGTCAGTACAATGGGCACAGTGATAGGAGAGAAAGTGGTGGCCCCTGCTACAGGAAGTACCCATCTCTCCTTCCAGGAGTAAACAAGGTTACCATAGCAACAGACATTTAGCATGTTTCTGAAACAGAACCGCCCATTTTCTTGAAGCCATATGTGTTTATCTTGAGGCAGCCATTTTCTTGTAGCTGCTCTGAGTTTTTGTTTTTCTCTTCCATGAATTGTCCTCTGGTAATCCACAGTGTGACAGCTGTACATACATCATTAATACATACACCCCCCCCGCTCGTTCCTTCCTGTGCTCTCAGGCACCAGACACATGGCGGGGTGGGGGGGATAATAAAATGTGTCCAACACAAGTTCTATCCAATCTGGTACAACTGCCCACAGCAACCAATCAGCTTCTATCTCTCTTTGATTGACACAGCTGAGAAAATGAAAATATAAAAACTGATTGGCTGAGACATATTTTGTCTCAGACACTTTTCATTTGCCCCCTCTATACTGGGAAGTCTCTCTTCTATTGTCTCCATCATCACACATGTCATATGTCTGTGACACAATGTGAGTATAGCCTCAGATTCACAGAAATTAAAGTTGAATAAATGTACCCTCATAAAAAATTCATAATATAGAGAAATTGGCTGGTATGTAGGTGCCAGAGCAGTTGCTCATACTGACCCTCATGAAATTACACCCAATTATTAGTTGGACTATCCCGGTACTTGATAATCAAAGAAAAGAAATTATAAT
This sequence comes from Lithobates pipiens, assembly GCF_037356315.1. NCBI lineage: Eukaryota > Metazoa > Chordata > Amphibia > Anura > Ranidae > Lithobates > Lithobates pipiens. The sequence goes on along the minus strand of NW_027507764.1, from coordinate 50,412,219 downwards.
TAAAAATATATAATGTTTAATAAGGACAAAAGACAGTTACACAGACAGCAGTACATTAAAACAATACATAGTGTACACCACAGTTGATGAACTACTGGCGGGTTCCCCCCGAAGAGTTTCAAATGAAAAGGAGTGTACACAATTCCCTCAACTAGTTTCGCGGAAAGACCGCTTCATCAGGAGGATGATCTATAATACAGATAATACATTTGAATAAAACATATTGACTGAGATTGTTATTATACGAATAAAGTTAAAAATAAAAAAAGTGTGAAGAAAAACATTGTATGAAATAAAATAAATGTAATAAATTGTTTAATGAGTAACTCCACTTTTGTTAAGAAAAAAACATTCCCCTCTGGGTGATATATGAACATTGGTGGGATTTTAACAAACTTTGTTGCAGATTACTATCTTTTGGTATTCTGAAAAAAATCCCTGTGTGTTCCTCCGTACCTCTTGTGTATCATAATTATCAATCAGTTGCTGCAGGTGAAAAGCTCTAATGAGGAAAGTGGCAGGGTCTGCATCCTTTTTAGACGTGATTTCCTATTGGGAGTATCTCACCAAAAATTAAATTTTTTTGCAGGGGATGCCTGAAATCTGACTTGTATCTTAGGCAGACTTCTGGGAAAATCAGTGAGCCAATCACTCAAGCAGGAAATGATGTTTCTGGGGGGGTGTTCTGTATACATTCTGTATACAGAACACCTCCAGATGGCCATATTGCATTTTCAGAAAATTACAGAGCTGCAGATTGAAAAGGAAAGGTCATTTTTAATAACATTCAACTACAATATGACTTGTATACGCTATATTATTTTTTCTTTATTTGCTATTTTTTTTCCCCATGAAAGTGGAGTAACCCCTTAAAGCACTTCCCTGAACACACCCACAAATAAAAAGTGCAGTATAGGGTGATCATATGTAATTCATCTGCACCCTACATGTGAGCTATCACCCCCACCATCATGGTAATATCCATACTTCTGGGGCCATAATTAACTGATATGTGCATGTCGTTTCGTTCTGAATATTTTTTCGACAAAATTCGACGAAATTAGTTAATTTGGAAATATTTAAATTAATGTAAATCCATTTATCAAATTTTTCCAAAATTTCAAATTATTATTTATTATTGTTAATTTGCTATGTTCCATTCGTTTAGATGCAGTATTCATTATTTTGGATAATTCGTAACTTTGGATAAATTCAAATTTGTTATGTTCACTAAGACCCCTTTCACATTGTGCCGCCTCGGGCGTCATCAGCAAAGCGACGATATTTTAAGCGCCATTTTACCGTCGTTTTAGTGGCGCTATTGGGCCGCTAGCGGGGTGGTTTTAAAAGGGGTTAAATCTGCCAGCAAAATGCTGCCGCAGCACCGTTTTGCTGGCGATATGACAGCGCTGCCCCATTGATTTCAATGGGAAGGAGCGGTGGAGGAGCAGTGAGTTCACCGCACCTTCACCGCTCCAAAGAAGCTGCTGGCAGGACTTTTTGTGATGCCCTGTCAGCACAACCCTCCAGTGTGAAACCCCTCGCGCTTTCACACTGGAGTGAATGGAGCAGCTGTTTTAGGGCAGTTTGCAGGCGCTATTTTTAAAGCGATATCGCCTGCAAAACACCCTCAGTGTGAAAGGGGTCTAACAGCCAAATTTGAAAGGAAATTCCAATACCTATAATTTAATAGTTAGTTATTATTAGTTAGTTAGTTAGTTAGCTAGTTATTATTTCAAATTTTTTAATTTTAAAATTCTCAGATTATTAGTTAGTTAGGTAATTTTCTAATTTTCATACTTCATTTCTTTAGAAATTTTGTTCTTATTTTTGGAGTTTCAAATTTTCAAATTTTCGTATCTTTGAATTTTCGGATTTTCGTTCTTTCAAATTTTCATTCTTATTTTTGGATTTTTCAAATGTTCGGATTTTCAAGTTTTCGGATATTCGAATTCCGGATTTTTACAAATTATCAAAATAACAAATACTGCATCTAAACAAATAAAAAAGTAACAAATTCAAATTTTTCCTAAGTTTTTTATTTGAAATAACAAATTTCATTCATAACGAATGACCCGAAAAAAGAAAAAATATTTTGTCCAAAACTGGTGTTGCATACACACGGTCGGACAAAGTTGTCAGAAAATCCCATCGTTCGTAACGTGATGACGTTATTTCGTTATGATGGGACTACGTTCAGGCTAGTAGCCAATAGCTTTTTGTCCGATCGGAATTCTCTACATGTCGGATCATGTTGTCGAAAAATTTTTATAGCCCAGCTCTAAAACTTTGTCGGTCAGATATTCAGACGGAAACAGTCCGATGGAGCCCACACACAGTCGGATTATCCGACAAGATGGTCCGATTGGACATTTTCTGTCGGAGTGTCCGACCGTGTATACAAAGGCTAAGGCTCCATTCACATCTACGTGTCTCCGGGGAGTGAAAAATGTGCATTGCACTTGCAGCGCCATTAATTGTTAATGGTACAAAAAAAAAACCTGCCAAGAAAGGACACATTTTGTTATGCAACAAAAATCACAAGAAATGCTGCAAATCACACAAGTCAGGACGTGGAAAAATGGTCCAGGAGATACTTTGCCACGTTTGTCTTGCAGAAAACAAAACAAATTGTACAATATTGTCTTTGTTTGCATTAAAATTCATTTTGGCATATTTGCTTGTCTAAAAACAGATGTTTCATAAATACATTTCCAAATATCGTGTGACATAAAAAATTACAACTGCTGTCATTTTATTCTCCAGTAACTCTGCTTTCAGAAAATATATACTTTTTGGGGGGTTTCATTTCTACAGATTTTTAACATGAGTGCAAAAAAAGCATTTAAAAAAAATCGCCTCGGCTGAGCCAGGTCTGAACCCTGTGGAGTATACATCCCTCAGGGACTCTGGCTGCAACCATGCCGTCGTGGCCGTCGATCTCAGAACTCACGGACCTGTTGGGAAGGTACCAACTCCCCTTCTGGAAAGCAATACAATTGCACGATTTTCTTCACTCCCTCCCGTGACCCCAGGATTTTTCGAGGCAATTGTCCCCATTTGAAACATTGTGCTCGGGTACTGACCCACTGTCTCACGTTCTCTCTCAAACATACGCATTGTTAATCACGCCAAAGGACATTTACCCAGTCTAGCAAAATGGGAAAGAGGCCTTGCCCATATGTTTTCGATATCACAAACTCAGCGTATTATCACCCTGGCCCTTGAATCCTCTACCTGTACCAAAATTCAGGAAACCAACTTCAAGGTCCTTACCCGTTGGTATCTGACGCCTTCCCAGCTACACAGGTGCTTCCCCTCGTCCTCTGACCAGTGCTGGCGCTGTGCTGAGGATGAGGGCACCCTGCTCCACATTTTCTGGTCCTGTCCTAGATTGCGGACGTTTTGGGAGGAGGTCCGTCGCATTAACCAGAAGTTTACAGACTACGCTGTCCCAGATAATGCCGCTTTTTTCCTACTACATCACTCTACGATCCCCATCAAAAAATATAGAAGATCACTTCTTTGCCACCTTCTCAATGCTGCTAAGGCATGCATTCCCCTTCACTGGAAACAACACTCTCCCCCAGTGGCAGAATTATAGGGGTCGCCAAGATCGCCATGGCAACAGGGCCTCTTTCTGCAGGGGGCCCTTGAGGGCCCCCTGTACTCTTCGATAGGGGGGAGGCTGAGAGGAGCTCCCCAAACATCAGCCGAACTGTAATCGGCACTGTGCAGGGAGCTCCTCACATTAGCCTAAGTGAAAGCACAGTACTAGGCTCTTTGTCTCCCCCTACGGTGCAGTACCTGGCAGGTAGAGCCAAGGTAAATGTCTGCCGTTTTTTTTTTTATAAGACTATCTACTGTATTTGTGTTTATGTGTGTGTGTGTGCATGTGTGTGTGCGTGTGAGCATGTGTGTGAGTATGTGAGCATGCATGTATCTGTGTGTGTGTGTGTGTGAGCATGCTTGTATGTGTGTGTGAGCATGCTTGTATATGTGTGTGTGTGTGTGTGCGCATGCTTGTGTGTGTGCGTGTGTGTTCATATATGTATGTGTATGTATGCATGTGAGTGTGCATGCATGCATATGTATGTATGTGAATGTGCATGTGTTTATCAGTGGCGGAGCATCCAAAGGGTGCACAGGTGCCGCCCCCTCTCTCCAGCCACCCCCTCTATGACCAATGGATAGATTCATGCATAGCATAGCATGAATCTATCCATGGCCACCGCTGCCACCCCCATATTTAGGTGTCTGGTCCCTTTTGGGGTGCCGGGTGCCTGAATTACAGCGGCGGGGGGTGTTTTTGAAGCACCTGATTAGAGCCATAGGCTCTAATAGGCTTCAAAATAGGTGAACTGCAAGCGCCATGCTTGACGCTCACAGTCTACCCAGGTGTGTTAGAAAAGTGAATTAATATTCACTTTCCTAACCCTGAACTGCCTCTCCACCAATCAGGTGTGTGGGTCTGTTACCCATCACCTGACTAGCTGAAACGATAGGCGCAGCTATTGGACGCCCATCAGGAGGAGAGGACGGGAGATAAGGATGGCAGGAGATGCATGGAGGACCCCGCTCATGGCCACGCTCATGGACACGCTGCCCCACCAAGACAGGGTAAGTGGTAGGCAGACAGTGAGCGGGCGGTGGGGATTCACAATGGCAGCATTTAATGGGCACACCGACAGCATTTGATGTGCACAGTGGCGACATTTGATGGGCACAGTGGTGGCATTTGATGGGCACAGTGGCAGCGTTTGATGGGTACACTGGCAGCATTTGGGTACACTTGTAGCATTTGATGGCCACACTGGTGGCATTTGATGGCCACACTGGTGGCATTTGATGGGCACAGTGGCAGCGTTTGATGGGCACAGTAGTGACATTTGATGGCACAGTGGCTGTAATTGATGTTTTTTTTTTCTGAATTTTTCAGTTTGCTTGCGCCTCCCCTAAAAATTTTGAGCACCAGCTGCCACTGGTTTATATGTGTGTGCATATGTACATTTATATATATGTGTGTGTGTGTGTGTGTGTGTGTGTGTGTATATATATTAGTAGTATTTTAACTTTGTGTAATTTTTAATACATTTTAAGTGCAACAATCCCTTTCTGTATATATACTGTTTATATATATATATATATATATATATATATATATATAAGTACTTATCAGTACTTATGTACTTATTATTTATAATAAACATGTATTGATAAATAAATAATTAATATTATTATATATATATATATATCAGTGTTTATTATTTAAAATAATTACATTTATTAATAAATAAATAATCAATAGTATGATTATTATTAATAATAATAACAATAATAATAATAATAATAATAATAATAATAATAATAATACGGTCATATATCCATATACACATTTCAAGTGCAGCAAACCCTTTGTGTATATATACTGTGTGTATGTGTGTATGTGTATAAATAAATAAATATATATATATATATATATATATATATATATATATATATATATATATATATATATATATATATAGTATATGTGTGTTAACATGTATGTATACACATTTTATGCATACATACGGCAGGGAAGGGGTTAAACTTTACCAACTGACCGCTATTTTTTTCAGTTACAGAGCTAAAAATAGAACACCTCATCCAGCCGTTGAAGCTGTGTGAATGCAGGCTGGAGACAGGAATAAATGATTTTGTTATGAAAACGATACATAAAAACATGGAGAAAGCAGATGAATTTTAAATAAAGATGTCCCATATTTATTTTATAGGTAAAATAATTGATAAATAAACCCCACTGGTGTTGTTTACCAGATATAGTGGTGTATAGTGGTGTGGCTGCAGCAGCAAGGTCATGTGACCTCATTTGCATAAGTAACCAGTGTTGTCATGGCGATGACCGTTTGCTCATATATATAGGATTGCTCAGCCCCTGCAGCTCACTTGCTTAGTTGACTTTGTCCAGGCAGGAAGCGTTATCTCTCTCTCTGCAGTGTTGCGAGTTCTATTAGAACAATGACACGATTTCAGAGAAAGTACGGTTACAAGGCGAAGAATCTTCTGAACACCAACCAAGAAGATTCAGTTTTATTGCTTAATGTGCGCCCATTACCAGAGGAGCACCGGGCAAATCCACCGCCCCAAACTACCGCCCCTAAAAGGGGTGGAGCCGGGGCAATCGGGCAGAGGGTCAGGGCTGCCATAGGTAGAATCTGGCCCTTCCGACGCCCCAAAGTCACAAAAGATGACATAGATAGTAAGTAGTATTTTAATTAATTATAATGCAAGGTCACATGATGGATGTTATATATATATATATATATATATATATATATATATGTATATATATAATCCGATAAATAGGGTAAGGTACACTTTAGTAATCAGGCACAGTACAAAGCAATCAAGCCTTCCCATAGGATATATATAGAAAAAACAATGATGGACTGATGCACTTAAAATTTAATAAAAATTCAGCATACATAACGTGCCCTTTATAT
>NW_027507764.1:50185713-50403213 GCF_037356315.1 Lithobates pipiens | reverse complement strand
TTCAGGGAGTTCCATTGGAGATCCGGTGACGTCACAGACATCGACGTCACCGGACTCCTCCCCCCTTCCCCAAGTGCCTCCGTCTGCTAACGAAGGGAAGGGGGGAGGAGTCCAGTGACATCGATGTCCATGACGTCACCGGACAGCCTGGACAGTGATGGTAAATACGGATGTGTTTTACTGGGATCATTCAGTGAGCTAAGTGTAGGCACATTTTTTGATAACCTCCGTTTTTAACATTGTTGTCCTTAGAGGCTAATAAGCTGTGATATTTTTTGCCATGTGTTTCGGCTTCTGCTGTTGCCATGATGGCGGAACTTTTGATTGACATGTGACGTCCTAGGTCTGCCCCGCTATGTCTGGCTTCGTCCATTGCCATAACAACGGTGCTATTTAAATAGACTATAGAGTGATGCCTACTTGCTTAAAATAAAGTGACTGACAGTCAATATACTAGATAAGTTTTATAAGTAAAGTTAAACTAACTTTCTACGTTTTTCTTAAAGTTTAATAAAAAAAAAGATGACTTACGTCAGTGCTACAGTTTGAATTTAAAATGAATGTATTTGTGTGAACTGTGACGTTAAGTCATGGATTGTAGAAACTAACTAGTGTCGGGTGATTGTATATAGTGTATACCACATTTATCACTGACTAATGCAGAGTTGCAATGCAAGATCAGCTAAAAGTAGTTGGATCTGTATGCGTGTTATAACTAATCAAAATTAGTCGCTATGTCTCACTGTATACCGTTTGTTTAAGAAGATACATTTTTATGGATGTTGACTTTAGAACAGCTGCTCCCGTGCATTTACGTGGTGATCCTGCCCCCTCCTGTATGTGTTTTTTTTTTCTTTCTTTTTTTCTTTTTTTTTTAATCCCAAGTGGGATTTTATGTTGAACTTCTGTGTCTCAACTATATTCAAAGCATTTGGCTCATAGTGATGGCATGATCCTATTGACCTCAATGGGCAAATTTGTGTTGAACAAACTTGACCAAGGCTGTGGGATTTGTACCACCCCTTCCGGCTGCCATGGTGGGATTTAGTTTGGCTTCCGGAGGTAGTGAAACACAGATCAACCTTTTTTTTAACCGTCTGTGTGAAAGGGGCCCTTCAGTTTTAAGCGGTTTGTCTTTCCCCTCTAACTGCCACTTTTGCTGGACAGCTTGGTCTGATAAAGGAACTTGAAAAATAACAGACTTAAAATATAACAGACCTTACAGGATCACCTGGCAATCAAACTATGTTATGGGGGGGGGCAGACTGCATCAGAGATGTCTTTTTTTTCTTTTGCCCAGGGTTCCACCTTAAACATGGGAATTCAGGGGAATAGCTGGTATAGAAGTCATGAGAACAATTTAACATATGCCGCATACACACGATCGAAATTTTGGTTGGAAAAAGCTGTGATGATTTTTCCGACGGGATTCTGCTCAAGCTTGGCTTGCATACACACGGTCACACAAAAGTTCTCTGAACTTTTGATCGCCGAGAAAACGCGGTGACGTACAACACTATGACGAGCCGAGTACATGAAGTTCAATGCTTCTGAGCATGCGTCAAATTGTTTCCGAGCGTGCGTAGGAATTTGCAATCGGAACTTTTTCCAACCGAAAAGTTGAGAACATGCTCTCAATCTTTTGCTGGCCAAAATTCCACCAGCAAAAGTCCGATGGAGCATACACACAATCGCATTTTCCGACCAAAAACTCTCATTGGAATTTTGCTGGCAGAATTTCCGATCATGTGTACGGGGCATAACACTTGTTCTGGCATTGAAAGCCAAGCATTAAGAATGAATTAAGTCCCACCACCCCACCCCCGCACCAGGGCAGAGAACTCCCATATTGTCCATGTATATAGTGAATCCCCATAAAGGAAATATGTAACACGAGATTATTTCCATAACACTCACTCATAAAACTCATATATGTAAAAGACGATCAATGTTGTGTAAAGAGCAAGAATAAAAATGACTGTTTTCTTCTTTCTCCAGGACAAAATGATGAACATCTCAATGTCAGGCAGCCTTACATATGGCTTCCATATATTAGTAAGGCTGACCCAGATAAAACGATGGAGAACAAACAAACCCAAACAACTCCATCAACCAATGAGGACCAGGAGACCGTGCAGGTCACAGCAATGGAGGACAAGAACATACAAGTCACTCCATCCACCAGTGAGGACCAGAAGACTGTACAGGCTGTGACTATGGAGGACAAGAACATACAAGTCACTCCATCCATCAGTGAGGACCAGAAGACTGTACAGGCTGTGACTATGGAGGACAAGAACATTCAAGTCACTCCATCCATCAGTGAGGACCAGAAGACTGTACAGCCCACACCTATGGTGGACAAGAACATACAAGTCCCATCATCCACCAATGAAGACCAGAACACAGCACAGGCTGTAATTGAGGACAAGAAAACAGAAGTCAGTCCATCCACCAGTAAGGAGAAGAAATCAAAGGAGTTCAGAATCATCAAAGTGAACACATCTCTCTCACTTTCATCACTCCACTCTGACTTATCAAGCAATCAGGCTTCATGTTTTGCACTCAGCAGTGGTGTTGAGAGTCTGCAATCTTCATCTATCAGCAGCACAAACTATGAAATAGCTTCACCAGTCCCATCTGGCAGTGCCATTAAGGACCAGCCATGTGTATTCTCCCTTGAAAAGATGACCTGTTATAGAATCCTTGGAGAGGGGTCTTATGGGAAAGTGGTGTTGGCCTCTCATCCTGCCATTGACCAGAAGCTGGCAGTTAAACTTGTGCAAAAGAAAAAAATACTTAAAGCTAATGACCGCAACGTGATTTTCAGAGAACGTGATGCCCTGAAGGCAGCCAGGGAGAGTCCATTTATCACACATCTGTTTGGATCATTCCAGACAGAGGTAAGTCTTTTTCACCTTCCAATTTCTTCACCTCTTTCCTGTATTGTACTCCACTACTAATCCAGACCCCGCAAAAATGTTATGCAAATGGTGACTTTTTTGAGAGCTGTAATTTACACAAGGCTAAGAAACCCCCTTTCCCCTCATATGATGATCTTCACACCTGTAAAAAAGTCCCTTAGGCACTGAGTGCTGAATTGTGAGAGGCAGAAGGAAGCTTCACTGGTGCCCCACACCAGGTTTTTCCTGAGGGCTCCAGATGTAGTGGGTGTAGAGCAGTATGGGGAAGAGCAGAACTCTAAAGTGCCTCCTACAAGCCTGGAGGATGGTTAGGTAAACTGTACAGAGTAGAAGTTATATTTAACCACTTCAGCCCCATAAGGATTTACCCCCTTCATGACCAGGTCGTTTTTTTCAATACGGCACTGCGTCACTTTAACTGACAATTGCGCGGTCATGCGACATACATAAACAAAATGTATGTCTTTTTTTTCTCACAAATAGAGCTTTCTTTTGGTGGTATTTGATCACCTCTGCGGTTTTTATTTTAGCACTATAAACAAAAAAAAATTGTCAATTCTGAAAAAAAAAACAATATTCTTTACTTTTTGCTATAATAAATATCCCAAATTTTTGGGGAAAAAAACTAATTTATTCATCAGTTTAGGCCAATATGTATTCTTCTACATATTTTTGTAAAAAATAATCGCAATAATCATATATTGATTGGTTTATATTAATTATAGCGTCTACAAAATAGGGAATATATGTGTGGCATTCTTTTTTTTTTTTTTAACAGAAATGGCAGTGATCAGTGATTTTTAGCGGGATTGCGACATTGCAGCGGACACATCGGACACTTTTGACACTTTTTTTGGGACCAGTGACATTTATACAGCAATCAGTGCTAAAAATAGCCACTGATTACTTTATAAATGACACTGGCAGGGAAGGGGTTAACACTAGGGGGTGATCAAGGCGTTAAGTGTGTCCTAGGGAGGTGTTTCTAACTGTGGGGGGAGGGGACTGACTGGGAGTAGAGACAGATTGCTGTTCCTGGACACTAGGAACAGGCGAGCTCTCTCTACTCCCGTCAGAACGGGGATGTTTGTTTACATTGATAGATCCCCGTGGCTCTCTGTGCAGCGATCGTGGGTGGCCAGCGAGCATCGCGGGCGCTGGGCACGCGCGTCGGCATTGTGCATGCACCTGCTATTGCTCTTAAAACGACCTACGTACACCTACAGTGATTTGCGCAACAGTGCCAATCTGCTGCCGTTTAATGGCTGCAACTGGTCTGCAAGCGGTTAAAGAAACCACAATTGAAGAGGCTGTCATCTCTGACTTACTTTTGAAATTGCTATTTGCCTGGTTGCTTATGGTCTCAAAACTCTGAGTCACTAAGAACAAGTCCGCACCTAGCAAGACAGGAGAAGTCAGGCCTCCTGATCTACATGGGACGTCAAGGATGCTGAACCAAAGAAAAGCTCTAGCATTGCAATAAGAGCAGTCCAGAAATTTGTAGTTTCTCTGTCCTGCTTTTCTAAATTGTGTGTGTGTGTCTCTCTGTCTATTCCTCCACAAAATGAAATCCTGAATGTCTATAATATAATCTTTACCTCTTATGTTCACACAGAATCATCTCATCTTTGCAATGGAATGCCTGAGCAGAGGCGATATCTTTGACACCTTGGTTGAAGGAGCTCCATTTCCTGAGAACACCATAAGGTAAGATCAATAACCGGGTCACTCTGGAGTCGGGGTGACTGACCACTGTGGACAGGCAGTGACGTAGTCAGCCCCTTCACCTGAGCCCAGTCCACCTAAACTCCTATGTACTATAGGGGGAAGTCATTTCATCTTCAGTTTTAATTGGTCTGTGATGATTTGGGATGCTAATTCACATTTATCTATTTCCACAACAGATACTTCATAGCGGAAATGCTCTGCGGTCTGCAGTTTCTGCATTCTAAGGAGATCGTCCACAGAGACATCAAGCCAGAAAATATCCTCGTGGATGACGCCGGCCACATCAAAATCGCTGACCTGGGCTTGGCGGCTTTCGGTGTCACGGAGTCCAAGCGGATTGAAGGACAAGCGGGGACAATAATGTACATGGCACCTGAGGTAAGATACATTCTATCCACCCGACCTAATTGTAATGTTTGTCATTATGGAATATAGGGATAAGATAAAGGGTGCTCCCTTTTCAATAAATGAAGAATTTCTCCACTGGTGCCCTGATTGCTTTCAATGGTTTTCCAGGCTGGAACTATCCCCAAAAAGGTGGGGATTACTGAGAGTTGCAGCAATTTTGGAGTTTCTTTGTAGGGGACATTGAGGCCAGGTGTAGATGGCTGGCTCTGTCCACCCAATTCCCACTTACAAATGGGATTTAAGCTTTATGAGTTGCCCACCTGCTGTATTCCTTCTCTTTAACATGATGAGTGCTTGTGAACATTGAGCTATTGGGATCAGTATACCTTTATTTGGGGTATTTTTATTTTGGTAAGAGCAGGGAAGGGTTTGACCATCTGTCAGCTTTGCAGAGGTGTCTGTGTGTCTCCTTTGGGGCCCCATCTGTTTGTATTGGTGACCATTGTCATTGAGAAAGAATGTAAGGGGAGATCTAAAGTCTAGAGTCTTCCGCAGAACATGAGCTGAGGAGAAACCTTCACTGGGGATTCCTGTTCTGGGGACAATTCTCTAAGCCCTTGTACACACGGCCGGAGAATCCGTCGGAATGTGTCCTATCGGATCGTGTAGTCGGATAATCCGACTGTGTGTGGTATGCATCGGACTGATTCCATCGGAATATCCGTCGGACCCAATTTTCCAACATGTTGGAAATATTTCCCGACCAACTGGGCCGGTCGGACATACTCCGATCATATGTAGAGTTTTTTGATCGGACCAAGTGCCACGCATGCTCAGATCAAATTCCTACATCAAAGCTATTGGCTACTAGCCTGAATGTAGTCCCATCGTAACGAAATTACGTCATCACGTTCTGAAAGATCGGATTTTTTGCCAACTTTGTTCGACCGTGTGTATGCAACAGTTTCGGACAAGATCCGACGGACAAAATCCGACGGGCAAAATCCGACGGATTTGGTTGTGGAAATCTCAGACCGTGTGTACAAGGGCTAAGAGAGAAATTTCCTCAATTTGGGAGACTTCAACCAATTTCCCTTTGTGTCTCTGGGAGACCCAAAGACAGACCTTAAATATTCGCAAGCTCCATCTTAGTTTGATGTCTTTTGAGCACAATTTTAGGACCCCTCATAGAGCACATATACCAGCATGTAGTTATCTCTGTCCTCTGTCTGGCCTGACAATGAGCTCATCCTTATTTCTCTTCATTATGTTTTTACAGATGCTTCAATATTTGCCATACTTTGGCATGGCTGACTATTACTCCCTGGGAATAATAGTATTCGTGATGGCGTTCGGCGGACATCCATTTCTTAGCGGCGATGAGTCCTCAGAAGAAGTACTGCATATAGTTACCACCTTGGAACCGGATTATCCAGAAGACATAGACACTAACCTGCGTGACATCATAGAGAGGGTAAGTATACACAGTCCTTTCCAGGTTACATATATCTTAATAGGATTTTGGAAAACACAATTTCACATTCTTACCCACACACATTGATGGAGGTTATAGCAATACTTTCAGCAAGCTGACTGCTTAACCACTTCAGCCCTGGACCATTTGGCTGCCCAAAGACCAGAGCACTTTATGCGATTCTGCACTGTGTCGCTTTAACTGACAATTGCGCGGCCATGTGACGTGGCTCTCAAACAAAATTGACATCCTTTTTTTCCCATAAATAGAGCTTTCTTTTGGTGGTATTTTATCACCTCTGCGTTTTTTATTTTTGCACTATAAACAAAAAAAGCGCGACAATTTTTTTATAAAAAAGCAATATTTTTTACTTTTTGCTATAATAAATATCCCCCAAAAATACATATAAAAACATTTTTTTTCCTCAGTTTAGGCTATGTATTCTTCTACATATTTTAGGTAAAAAAAATAAATTAAAAAAAATCGAAGTAAGCGTATATTGATTGGTTTGCGCAAAAGTTTATAGCATCTACAAAATAGGGATAGTTTTATGGTTTTTTTATTATTCATTTTATTTATTAGTAATGGCGGCAATCTGCGATTTTTATCGGGACTGCGACTACTGTATAAATGTCACTGGTAGTGAAGGGGTTAACCACTAGGGGGCAGTGAAGGGTTTAAGTGTGTCCTATTGCGTGTTCTAACTGAAGGGGGGGTGGGACTGTGCAGGGAACATGACAGATCACTATTCATACTATGTGTCGATCATACTATGTGAGACGATCTGTCTGGTGAACTAATGAAAAACATTGCTGGCAAATGTAAAAAAACATACATGTAAATATAAGTGACAACTCATGCCAATAAACACAATATCTGACAATGATTAAAAATAAGTCCAACGTGAATAAAGTGCATACAGTAAATCCCCCTTCTGAGACCGCACTCACCAGACAGGCAAACTATCCAGCCCAGAAACAATGAATGAACTGATGATATGAAAAGTTCCAAATGGAGACTCTGAGTGCACACTGGATCACAAAGGAAATGCCACGTTCCACCGGTAAAAGAGTAAAAATAGTATGGTGAAGCACTGTGAGGCTCAATCAATGTTGCGCGCTAAGCGCTACTTACAGAATGAATAGAGAAAAGCAAACTTTCATACAGAAACTTCTGCAATCTTCGCTCATGCAGCGCGCGCTCCACGGAGGCAGGAAATGGCATCACTGGTTAAGCCATAGGCCAGAAATTACGTTGACGCGTTTCGCCCCTCCTCCAGGGCATCATTAAAGACATCCAAATGATCTGTCTGTTCTCCCTTCAGAAAACCGGAAACTGTGTGGTTACACACAGATCAAAATGAAGGAAAACGAAATATGTAACTGTCAGAATCAATTATTAAAAGAAGAGTTCTGTTGTTCAGATATTGTTCATGTTATTTCAGTGCTTCTTATTATATTTTGTTCCTTTTTTACAGTTTCTGTGTAAAGATCAAGAGAAGCGGATGAGGCTAGTAAGTGAGATCAGAGAACACCCATTCTTACAGATGGTGGACTGGAAGGAGACAGAGAATGGGAAATCACCACCGCCATTTCCAGCAGGAAATGTAAGTATACAGATAAGGGAGGAGTCCCAGCACAACGGGGAGATTTCTAGAGATATTTTCAAAAACAAATCAGAAACATTAACAAAATTTTTTTTTCTATTTACAGCTTGCTAAGGAAGATCTGAGTGAAGGAGTGCCAGTGGATGTATTCATTCAATCTGTAGACCAAGGGATGCTGATAGAGCCAGAGAAGCAGAAGGAATTCTATGGCTTCACCTATGTGAGTGAGCGTCTGAAGCTGCAGCCAGTGGCCTGATCTCCACCACTGGAAAACATCAATGCAGAGCTTCATCACCACCATCAAAGAGGCACTAACATCAATGTAGAGCCTCATCACCACCATCAAAGAGGCAGTAACATCAATGTAGAGCTTCATCGCCACCATCAAAGAGGCACTAACATCAATGTAGAGCCTCATCACCACCATCAGAGAAGCAGTAACATCAATGTAGAGCCTCATCACCACCAATGGAGAGGCATCTAAATAGAATGCATGTTCTGACCTACTAAAAAGTAAAGAAAGTAGAGCTTTTTACAGGGAGATGAACTGGTCACCCTAGACTGATGATTCAGGGACTATCCGATCGCCTTAGGGGGTCAGGAAGGAATTTTTTCCCCTTTGGAGCCCATCTGACCGAGGGGGTTTTCGCCTTCCTCTGAATCATCCTAAGGTTTAGGGTTCTGAGAATTCCTCACCTCTGAGGAGTCAGAGGATAACAATGACTAGGGATGAGCTTCGGCGAACAGTGAACAATTTGGGGTGTTCGCAGCAAATTCGAAAAGCCGGGAACACCCTGTACAAGTCTATGGGAGAAATCGAAAGTGCTAATTTTAAAGGCTAATATGCAAGTTATTGTCCTAAAAAGTGTTTGGGGACCTGGATCCTGCCCCAGGGGACATGGATTAATGCAAAAATAAGTTTTAAAAACGGCCGTTTTTTCGGGAGCAGTGATTTTAATAATGATTAAAGTGAAACAATAAAAGTGTAATATTCCTTTAAATTTCGTACCCGGGGGGGGGTCTATAGTATGCCTGTTATGGGGCATATGTTTCACTTTAATCTTTATTCAAATCACTGCTCCCGAAAAAACGGCAGTTTTTAAATCTTTTTTTTTGCATTGATCCATGTCCCCTGGGGCAGGACCCGAGTCCCCAAACACTTTTTAGGACAATAACGTGCATATTAGCCTTTAAAATTAGCACTTTAGATTTTGAACGTTCGAGTCCCATAGACTTTAATAGGGTTCTAAAGTTCACACGAAGTTTGGGTCTGTTCGCAGGTTCTGGTGCGAACCGAACAGGGGGGTGTTCGGTTCATCCTTAACAGTGACGGACCTCCAATGTTCTCCGAAGCGCTACAATAATACAGGGAGATGAACTGGTCACCCTAGACTGATGATTCAGGGACTATCCGATCGCCTTAGGGGGTCAGGAAGGAATTTTTTCCCCTTTGGAGCCCATTTGACCGAGGGGGTTTTTGCCTTCCTCTGAATCATCCTAAGGTTTAGGGTTCTGAGAAGTCCTCACCTCTGAGGAGTCAGAGAATAACAGTGATGGACCTCCGATGTTCTCCGAAGCTCTACAATAATTTTTTTGTGTAAAGATTTTTCCTTATAAAGAATTTAACATTTCAATAAAATAATTTGTACCTTAATTGTCTTTTGTATGTCAAGGTTTTTTTTCCTTTATCTATATTTTAATGCAATGATGAATGAGGAATCTCTCCCCATATTTCACCATTATATCATGCTAAGGCCATGGGATGGTGATAGGAAACACTATAAACACCAACAGTGTAGTCTCTGTAAATTAATCATATTATGGCCGCAGATTGCATATTTGTAGGTATAGGCCTACATGTACATAGGCATGGTGTGCATTCTGGGGTCCTGTGAAATTAACCTTTTCCTTGGCAGCAGCGATGACTCTCCCTTTCCCTGCTCTCCACGGGCATCGGCAGCTTCCGTTTCCTCCTTCCTCCTTGGCAGCCAATCGGGAGTCTTCTCTTTTTCGGGTAATCGTAATGGGAGTCTGATTGAGGATCAGTGTTACAACAGCGAATAAATATTAATTTGCTTTTATTGCACCTGGATGGACCTATGGCGCAATGCTCTGTGCTCCGAGTCCACCCTATTTTGAAGCCTATTAGAGCCTCTAATCAGGTGCTTTATAAATACACCCTGCTGCTGTAATTCATGCACCCGGCATCCTGAAAGGGGCCGAAAAGCAAGAATGCGGGGTGGCGGTGGCCGTGGATAGATTCATGCTGTGCATAAATTTATCCCTTATACATATAGAGGGTAGTGTGGAGAGAGGGGGCGGCACCCAGGCACCCCAAATGGACAGGCTGCCACTGGCCAGGATGACTAGAATTTGCGCACAAATAAATGTAAAACTGATTGTGCTGAGATTCATAATTGTGCATAGCAATCTAAACATATTTTATGGTTACAAGAATGCTTTTGTTTTAACTGTGCCCCTTAAGCCCTCCCACTTTTAATGCAATTTGGTCACACCCAGTGTCTACCACTACACGCACCACATTACTACAGCATACCTCCCAGCTTTTGAGATGGGAATGGGAGGGCATCTATTAGCAAACTTTGTTATGTCCCTTTGACACAGGATCTCTCAATGTGTTGCTAGCAATGCTGCCAGTGTCTGTTCAGCAAGTTACACACAGGCTGGATGCACTTCTTAACCAGGGAAGGGTTTATTACTCACTCAGAAAGCGATGTACATTCTTACATGGAGGATTCATATACAACAGATCTCCCTCTAAGTATCATGCTGCTGCTTCCAGTCCCATACACACTGTGCATGACTTCCTGGTAAGGCCCCTCCCCCAGAATACGAGAAAGGGGTTAAGGGTCACAGTGATTCTGCATTAACATTACACCTCCTCTTTTTCTCGAAAAACAAAACAAAACATAATATATATATATATATATATATATATATATATATATATATATATATATATATATATAAAACAAGAGAACAAATACAGAACACATAAAATACTCAACACAAAAAGAATAAGGCGAACAGGATCAGTTCAGCAAGTAGTATCTCCAACTCAGTCCTGTGGGTCCCGCAGCACTTCAAGAGCCATTTTTCTCCATTTCCTGCCCCGTAAGATTTCAGTACTTTGCCAAAAAGGAGTCTGATGTCTTTGGCGGGCAGACTTACGAAGTGGTACAGCACTGGAAGGGATAGAGTCTGTCAAGGGTTCTGGAGATGTCAGTGGGTATCCAACAGACCAATCAGTCTCTGCGACTCCAGGCACATGTCCGGAATCCTCAGGAATATGGTCACCAACCTTTTCAGGGGTTGGTTGTGAACTTGTGGGATCATGCCAGACACCATGCCATATGTCACCAGTAGAGCCCTGAGTAGACTCTGGTGGTTGGTTAGAAAGAGGGGTTGGATTTTGTTTCTAGTGGTCGGCAAATGCGCTTCCACAATTGCCAAATGTGTCGTCAAGCACAAACACCATTCTCCAGGCAAACAAGGTACATTCTTCTTCCAAGAGGTCCATCAATTATGCCAGGAAGCCAATGAGGCAAACCTCTGTAATTCCGAAACCATACAAGATCCCCTGCACGGAATCCAGGACGGCCTGGTGGAGGAGGTGTTGGTGACTGCTCCTGTGGACAGACTAAATCCAGTTTGGTGCGGAGATGCCTGCCAAACATAAGAAAAGCAGGAGACAGCCCAGTAGTAGCGTGTTTTGTGTTTAGGTACATGGTCAAGAAGTCAAGCAGCTTCTCCTTTGACAGTCCGATCTGGTCCATAGTGGACAGTAAGTACTTCTTAAACGTCTGCACAAACTGTTCTGCTAGCCCATTCGAGGCTGGGTGATAAGGAGCTGTTTTGTAGTGTTGGATGCACAAGCCACTGAGGAAGGATTGAAACTCATCCGATGTAAATTGAGTTCCATTGTCTGAGACTATGGCTGTTGACAAGCCATACTGAGCAAAGAGCTTTCTTAAGACTAGAATGGTAGCAGCTGAGGTAGTAGAAGGCATTTGAAATACCTCCAGCCATTTTGAATGTGCATCTACCACAATCAAATACATTTTACCCTGGATTGGGCCAGCAAAGTGAAGATGGAGACTTGACCACGGGTCTGTCAGCCATGGCCAAGGTAGCAGGGTTCCTTTCTTTTGGGGTCGCTGAGCTTGACAGCACCCTGGAAATTGAGCCACATAATCTTCAATTGCTTTATCCATTTGTGGCCACCAAACATAGCTCCGGGCTCGCTGCTTCATGCGCACCACTCCAGGATGGCCCTCATGCAGTATCCTTAGCATGGTTGGTTGTAAATACTGAGGTATAATCACTCTATTGCCCCACTGTAGGCAACCAGCATTAATCACAAGCTCACATTTTCTGGTAAAGTACGAACGAAATTCACCTGGGACTTTCTCTGGCCATCCAGCTTGAACAAACAAGAATATCTGAGACAGGAAGGGATCTGTGGCTGTATGTCTGGCAATTAGGGAGGTGGACATGCAGGACTGTGACCTGTGTATTTCCACTATGCGTATGTCTCTAGGTGGGTGGTCTCCAATTAGAAATCTGGAAAATGCATCTAAATTGCCTTGGGCCTTGTGGGAGTGGTATCTGATAGAATAAGTATAACCTCCCAACAATAAAGCGTACCTTTGTAAGCGAGATGCGGTTGTTGTGGAAATTCCTTTCTCAGGATTCAGTATGGCCAACAGAGGTTTGTGGTCAGTGATAAGTGTGAACTCCCGTCCATAGATGTACGTGTGAAATTTTTTGTGGCCCATACAAGGGCCAAAGCTTCCTTGTCTATCTGGGAGTAGTTTTGTTCTGCTGAGGTTAAAGACCTGGAGGACACTGGAGAGGACAGAATGAGCTCTTTAGAAAGCTGAAAAGTTTTTTTACATTTGTCTGTCCGTATCCATTTAGTTCTTGTATTCAGTAAGCAATGTAATGGGTAGAGCTGGTGTGCTAGGTTCAGCAAGAAACGGTAGTAGTAATTTAGGAGGCCGAGGTAGGATCTGAGCTGTGTGACATTCTGGGGAGTAAGGGCATGGGTAAGGGCTTTCACCCTTTCTTCAGTAGTGTGTAACCCATGTCGGTCCACAGTGTGGGCACAAAATACCAGTCGAGACTTGAAAAATTAGCATTTTGAAAGATTGGCACGTAAACCATACCATTGGACTCTCTCTAGCACAGCTTCAACATTGTTTCTGTGTTCTTCATCAGTGGGACCAGTAATGAGCATGTCATCTAGTAAACATTGGGTGAAAGGTATGCCTGCCATGACCTCATCCATGATCCGCTGCCGGATGGCTGGAGCTGGGGCCATGCCAAAAACCATGTTGTTATATTGGAATAATCCTTTATGTGTGTAAAAATAGGTACTCCTGCGCTAGTAAGAAAAAGAGGGTGAAGACAAGGTTGCTGCAGACACTGTAGGGGTCAAACACTACCCATAATACATAAATATACAAAAGAAATTGGAGTTGCGCTCCTTGATAAAATTATGTTTAAAAAAAGCAGTTTTACCAATATATATAAGATATAAAGTGTAAATAAACTAATTTTAAAGTGCAAAAGTGTCACAGTGCAAAATGTGCAAGGTAAACGATCTAAAAGCATCTGACTAAAATCCACAATAGTAACCAATTGTAAATGGGTGAGATTTGGCACATCAAAATAATAAATAAATAAATCAATAAATATCACACAAATGGAATGCAAAAAAAATTTAAAATGAATCAGTGACACAAGATGAGAAGATATAAAGTGTCCATATAATAGGCGAAGTGCAAAGTGCAAAATGATGGTGCTCTATAAGAAAATCCAGTAGAAGCACATAATATTCATGACTATTCAGTGACAAGTGGATCTTCAGTGTATGCAACACCCGTGGATGTGCTAAATCGTTACCTTACTGCTCTAAGGTAAACAGCATTGAGAGATAGGAAACAGATCACTCAGGGGATGGTGTGGGAAGTTCCTGTGTGTCCCTCCTTTGCATCCTCAGCTTGTGTATAAACCTCCTTTCCAGTGTGGTGCCAGCAAATAGTGCTCAGATATACACCGGTCCGCATATAAGAGAGGATATATAGAGCCTTTTAGGTGTAGTATTTTAAAACTTGGTATTTATTTTTAAAATATTTTTACTCACATTTATAATGAAAAATAAAATCAATGTAAATATGAATGCCGGGCTCATTTCCTGGTTTCACTTCCGGTGTCCGTCTGCCTATGTCCTACGTGTTATGTCACTGTCACGTGACTTCAACGGGGATAAGGCTAGAGGCAATAGAAGTGTCTTTAAACATGATCGTCGGTCGGCCATTTTCTTGAAGCCCGTATGATGTCATAAAGCGGGCGGCCCTGATTCTGTAGTTGGATGTCCGGGCTATTGGCGCGGCCATTTTATTGGTGGTAAAAAAGACAATATGACGTAACGGCACCTACGGTCGTAATGCAATCCCCGACCGCGGCCATATTAAATAACATTAAAATAAGATGACAATTATAAATAAATACAATAAAGCTTGCTAAAAAGTAGCCAGTGAAAATAATGGCAAATACATTGAATCTGATAAAACAGAGAGTTTTCCTAAAAGATTTTATGTGAAAAAGGTTTTACTAAAAAAACTAAAAATTCTTTATGATAAGACCAAAGCAGAGTCTTAAAGAGGAAAGGGGGGATCATATAAGTTAGGTCATACTATGTACTCAGAAGTCACTAATAAAACAATTCAAGTCAAATTCTACATTTAAGCCTCGGGGGGTAAAAGTATCAAGAATAAAAATCCATTTGGATTCTAGTTGGCTGAGGGTCCTCACTTTGTGTCCCCCTCGCCAATGTTTCTTATAGGGTTCAATGCCCCAAAATTTAAGATGTGCGGGATTCTTGTTGTGGTATATCGAAAAATGCTTTGAAACGCTGTGTTTGTCAAACCATTTTGGATATTTTGTACATGTTCTTTTATTCTCAATTTTAGTGGTCTTTTTGTGCGGCCAATGTACTGTAGGCCGCAACTACATTCCAGTGCATACACAGCACCTTCCGTGTTACAACAGATGAAATCGTTGACCTCATATGTGTTCCCAGTGCTGTTTGATGTAAATGTAAAAACTTTTTCTAGTGGTTTTTTAACTTTGGTGCATGCAAAGCACCGTTTGTATGGGTAAAACCCCTTTCCTGTAAAGAAAGTGTAACCATGTATTGGTGGATTAGGGATATTTTTGACTATTTTGTCCCTCGAAGTGGGGGCCCATTTATATATAAACTTAGGTACTGGTGGAAGAATTTCTTTCAGGTGTGTATCAGTTAAAAGGATATGCCAATGTTTTTTGATAATAGTCTCAACACATGTATACTGGGCATTATAGTCTAAGATTATTGGAGCGATGTTACTTTTCCTTCACTTTTCTTTCACATTATCTTTAATTAATTCCAGGCGGTCCATTCTATCCACTTCCTGGATTTTGTCCATTATCCCATGGTTCTTATAGCCCTTCTCAATAAATCTTTGGCCTATTTTCTCTGCTTGGTCAAGGAAATCCTCCCTCTTACTGCAGTTCCTCCGAAGTCGCATCAATTGCCCTTTGGGTATATTATATAGCCAATTTTGGTGATGACAACTTCTCATGGGCAAGTAACTGTTCCTATCGACATTTTTAAAGTGTGTTTTTGTGCTAAGTGAATTGTCTTCCTGGATTATTTCTAGATCCAAGAAAGTCACCTGATTCTTGCTAATATCCCACGTAAAGGTTATATTCCGGTCATTTTTATTCAGGTTTTCCAAGAACTGTGTCAGATGTCCTTCCTCTCCTTTCCATATAATAAAAATGTCGTCAATATATCGTTTGAAGACTAGGAATTTTGAGGGTGTATTTTTGTAGACAGATTCTTCTTCCCATTTGGACATAAATAGTCTGGCAACACTGTGTGCAAATTTAGCCTCCATTGCTACACCTGTGTTCTGGTGGTAATATTCGTGGTTGTACCAGAAATAACAGTTTTTCAGACAGAAGTCTAGACATTTTACCAAATACTTCCTTTGTGGGCAGGATAGTGTGGAGTGTTTCTTAATGCCCCATTTTGTGGCTTTGCATGCCTGGTGGTGAAAAATAATCGTGTATAATGAAGATACATCTGCGGTAGCTAAAATCCAAGGTCCTCCATGTTTTGGTAGTTCTTCTAAAATCTGTAATATTTGCTTTGTATCGCGTATGTATGCTCATGTCTTTTTCACAGCGAGTTGTAAATAGGTGTCTATGTATGCACCCATTCTTGCAGTCAGCGAATCAATTCCATTGGCAATAGGTCTGGAGGGGATTTTCCTTGTCTTTGTGTAACTTGGGTAAAGAGTAAATGACTGGGGTCCTGCATGATTCTGGAATGAGAAAAATAGCTTCTTTTTTGTTTAGAATATTTTTCTTTAGGCCAAGGTGTACAACAAGCTCCAGTTCTTTTCTACATTTGAAAACTGGGTTCCTTGGTAATCTACTATAAGTATTTGTTACCAAGTTTTAAAATACTACACCTAGAAGGCTCTATATATCCTCTCTTATATGCGGACCTGTGTATATCTGAGCACTATTTGCTGGTACCACACCGGAAAGGGGGTTCATACACACACTGAAGATCCATAGGAGGGACGCGCAGGAACTTCCCACACCATCCCCTGAGTGATCTGTTTCCTATCTCTCAATGCTGTTTACCTTACAGCAGTAAGGTAACTATTAAGCACACCCACGGGTTTTGCATACACTGTAGATACACTTGTCACTGAATAGTCATGAAAATTATGTGCTTCTACTGGATGTTCTTGTAGAACACCATCATTTTGCACTTTGCACTTCGCCTATTATATGGACCCTTTATATCTTCTCATCTTGTGTCACTGATTCATTTTATTTTTTTTAGCATTCCATTTGTGTGATATTTATTGATTTATTTATTTACTATTTTGATGTGCCAAATCTCACCCATTTACCGTTGGTTAATATTGCTTATTTTAGTCTGATGCTTTTAGATCGTTTAATGCACTGTGACATTTTTGCACTTTAAAATTTGTTTATTTACACTTTATATCTTATATATATATATTCGTAAGGCTGCTTTTTTTTAACATCATTTTATCAATGAGCGCAATACCAATTTCTTTTGTATAATCCTTTATGGGTGTTAATGATCAACAGATGGCATGAATCTGGGTGTACTTGCAGTTGCAAGTAAGCTTGCTTTAAGTCTATTTTTGTAAAATTTTGCCCCCCAGCCAGTGAGCCAAATAGATCAAGTCGAGGCAATGGGTATTTATCTACAAGAAGTTGGCAACCCTGAAATCCCCACAAATTCGAATTATTTTTCTTGACCGGCACAATTGGCGATGCCCATTTACTTCTATCAACTTTAGTTATGATCTTTTCAGCCAATAGATGGTCCAGCTCTGCTTCCACTTTCTTCCGCAAGGCAAAGGGCACTGATCTTGCCTTACATAAACGAGGTGTAGCACCAGGCTTTAAGATAAGGTGGACCATTTTTCCTTTTACCGAGCCCAAAGAGTCCTCAAAAACCTCCTTAAAGTGTGACTTCAGGGATTCCCCCCCAATGGTCTACCTCAGAAAACAATGTACATTGGGCAATGGCAAGAGGGGGCATGCCCAGGGCTTTGATCCAGTCCCTACCATACAGTGGAGGACCTCCTTTACTTACAACATAAAGGCGTAAAGGTTTACTGCACTTGCCTAATGTCACAATGGGTTTCACATAACCTAAGGGCTGTAGCAGTTCCTTGTTGTAGGTTTGTAGTGTGAGATTTGTAGGTTGGAGTGGTAGAGACAGACCCCATGCCTTTAAATCAGTCCATGAAATGACGGACGCAGCCACCCCTGTATCAACATCCATGGAGAGAGGACAGTCATGGAGTGTGACATCCACTTTTATCGCAGTAGTGTTCCCAGCTACCCCAAACAGTCCAACATGCTGGACACAGGTCTCCTCATCAGAGCTGGAACTGTTCTTGTCAGTATTGAAATGTCTGTTTACGTCTACCTTTTGTGGTAGTGTTTGGGGAGTGTGAGCTGTGGCAAACACATCCTAATATGACCAGTCTTTCCACAAAGAAAACAAATGACATCCTTGAACTTGCAAGCAGGTGCACTGTGAGAAGTGTTACCACAATGGTAGCAAGTTGGTATCCTAGAGACAGAAGATTTAGGGTGGCGAGATTTAGGTTGATTTGGCGACGGCTGTCGTGGTTGTCGGGTGATAGCAGTGTGGAATATTTCCTCTCCCTGGCTTTCAGGAGGTTCAGGTAGTGCCTTCAGTAGGGTGGCATCCCGTGTAGCCCACTCCATGACCGTAGCAAGGTCTGTGGCTTTTATCAGAATCAAGGGAGAAAGGGTGAGATTGCACTATGGAATAGTATTGAAGTAATGCTGGAATAATATTGGGTAAGAGCTGCCTCTACTTGATATGCCCCCCCAGTCGGATGGGGCCTATTGAAGTGTGAAAAGAAAATTGGGTAGAATTGGCTCTATACCTTTAGATCAACTATATATTTCAACTCACAAAACCCTATAATCATTAGTGCTGTGAAATTGCTACTTTGTGATGTGCCTAAAAAATTATTAAGATATTAATATACATGCCCTTTAGCAGGGGTCCCGTGCTGCTATAAATTTCAAGTGCACCTTGTTTACTTGTGAGAAAAAAAAAAGATATGCGAAAATTCCTTAGTGTTACAAATCATTAATCAACATTTATAACTGGTACCAAACCACCAAGTGATTATACCAAAAAACAAATGAAAAATTAAAAAATTTTTTTTTTTTTTTAAATAACAATATGGTCACCAATCTTTCCAGGGGTTGGTTGTGGGATCATGCCACACACCATGCCATATGTCACCAGTAGAGCCCTGAGTAGACTCTGGTGGTTGGTTAGAAAGAGGGGTTGGGTTTGTCTCTAGTGGTCGGCAAAAATGCACTTCCTCAATTGCCAAAGGTGTTGTCAAACACAAACACCATTCTCCAGGCAAACAAGGTACATTCTTCTTCCAAGAGGTCCATCAATTATGCCAGGAAGCCAATGAGGCAAACCTCTGTAATTCTGAAACCATACAAGATCATTCGAGGCTGGGTGATAAGGAGCTGTTTTGTAGTGTTGGATGCTCAAGCCACTGAGGAAGGATTGAAACTAATGCAATGTAAATTCAGTTCCATTGTCCGAGACTATGGCTGTTGACAAGCCATACTGAGCAAAGAGCTTTCTTAAGACTAGAATGGTAGCAGCTGAGGTAGTAGAAGGCATTTGAAATACATCCAGCCATTTTGAATGTGCATCTACCACAATCAAATACATTTTACCCTGGATTGGGCCAGCAAAATCAAAATGCTGTCTTGACCATGGGTCTGTCGGCCACGGCCAAGATAGCAGCTTTCCTTTCTTTTGGGGTCGCTGAGCTTGACAGCACCCAGGACATTGAGCCACATAATCTTCAATTGCTTTATCCATTTGTGGCCACCAAACATAGCTCCGGGCTCGCTGCTTCATGCGCACCACTCCAGGATGCAGTATCCTTAGCATGGTTGGTTGTAAATACTGAGGTATAATCACTCTATTGCCCCACTGTAGGCAACCAGCATTAATCACAAGCTCACATTTTCTGGTAAAGTACGGACGAAATTCACCTGGGACTTTTTCTGGCCATCCAGCTTGAACAAACAAGAATATCTGAGACAGGAAGGGATCTGTGGCTGTATGTCTGGCAATTAGGGAGGTGGACATGCAGGACCATGACCTGTGTATTTCCACTATGCATATGTCTCTAGGTGGATGGTCTCCAATTAGAAATCTGTAAAATGCATCTGCATTGCCATGGGCCTCGTGGGAGCGGTATCTGATAGAATAAGTATAACCTCCCAACAATAAAGCGTACCTTTGTAAGCGAGATGCGGTTGTTGTGGAAATTCCTTTCTCAGGATTCAGTATGGCCAACAGAGGTTTGTGGTCAGTGATAAGTGTGAACTCCCGTCCATAGATGTACGTGTGAAATTTTTTGTGGCCCATACAAGGGCCAAAGCTTCCTTGTCTATCTGGGAGTAGTTTTGTTCTACTGAGGTTAAAGACCTGGAGGACACTGGAGAGGACAGAATGAGCCGAAAAGTTTTTTTACATTTGTCTGTCCGTATCCATTTAGCTCTTGCATTCAGTAAGCGATGTAATGGGTAGAGCTGGTGTGCTAGGTTCAGCAAGAAACGGTGGTAGTAATTTAGGAGGCCGAGGTAGGACCTGAGCTGTGTGACATTCTGGGGAGTAAGGGCATGGGTAAGGGCTTTCACCCTTTCTTCGGTAGTGTGTAACCCATGTCGGTCCACAGTGTGGGCACAAAATTCCAGTCGAGACTTGAAAAATTTGCATTTTGAAAGATTGGCACGTAAACCATACCATTGGACTCTCTCTAGCACAGCTTCAACATTGTTTCTGTGTTCTTCATCAGTGGGACCAGTAATGAGCATGTCATCTAGTAAACATTGGGTGAAAGGTATGCCTGCCACGACCTCATCCATGATCCGCTGCCAGATGGCTGGAGCTGGGGCTATGCTAAAAACCATTGTGTTATATTGGAATAATCCTTTATGTGTGTAAAAATAGGTACTCCTGCGCTAGTAAGAAAAAGAGGGTGAAGATAAGGTTGCTGCGGACACCGTAGGGGTCAAACACTACCCATAATACATAAATATACAAAAGAAATTGGAGTTGCGCTCCTTGATAAAATTATGTTTAAAAAAAGCAGTTTTACCAATATATATAAGATATAAAGTGTAAATAAACAAATTTTAAAGTGCAAAAGTATCACAGTGCAGAATGTGCAAGGTAAATGATCTAAAAGCATCTGACTAAAATCCACAATAGTAACCAACGGTAAATGGGTGAGATTTGGCACATCAAAATAATAAATAAATAAATAAATAAATAAATATCACACAAATGGAATGCTAAAAAAAATTAAAATGAATCAGTGACACAAGATGAGAAGATATAAAGTGTCCATATAATAGGCGAAGTGCAAAGTGCAAAATGATGGTGCTCTACAAGAAAATCCAGTAGAAGCACATAATATTCATGACTATTCAGTGACAAGTGGATCTTCAGTGTATGCAATAGACATGTGCATTCGTTTTCGTCCGAATGCATTTTCGTCCGAATTTCAGCAATTTTCGTTTTCGTTTTGACAAACGATAACGAAAGCACAAAATCCGAAAAACGAAAGATCCGACATAAATAAATGCTTTATTTTCGTTTTCATTGTTACAACAGTTTGATATAAAATAGGAGATTCGACATGACTCTGACAATAGCAATCTGTCCATAGAACCTGTGGTCGAATGTGCCTAACCTTACCTCTATTAGTCCAAGATTATATAGAGAAAATATTCGACAGAGAAAAAAGATTTGACAGAGAGAAAAGATTCTGCAAGTTACTGTCCTAAAAAGTGTTTGGGGACCCGGGTCCTGCCCTAATGGACATGTATCAATGCAAAAAAAAGTTTTAAAAACGTCCGTTTTTTCGGGAGCAGTGATTTTAATAATGATTAAAGTGAAACAATAAAAGTGTAATATCCCTTTAAATTTCGTAGGGAGGGTTGTCTATAGTATGCCTGTGAAGGGGCTCATGTTTCTGGTGCTTAGAACTGTCCCTGCACAAAGTGTCATTTATGCAGGAAAAAAAGTCCTTTAAAATCACTCGCAGCTATTATGAATTGTCGGCTCCGTAATACAGAGAACACTCATTGAAAGTCATTGATAAAAAAATAAAAAAATAAATAAAAAAGCGTGGGGGTCCCCCAAATTCAATTACCAGACCCTTCAGGTCTGGTATGGATATTAAGGGGAACCCTGCCTCAAATTTAAGAAAAAATTTGACGTGGGGTTCCCCCTAAATATCCATGACCAGACCCTTCAGGTCTGGTATGGATATTAAGGGGAACCCCGCGTCAAATTTAAAAAAAAATTGATGTGGGGTTCCCCCTAAAAATCCATACCAGACCCTTTATCCGAGCACGCAACCTGGCAGGCCGCAGGAAAAGAGGGGGGGATGAGAGAGCGGCCCCCCCTCCCTCCTGAACCGTACCAGGCCACATGCCCTCAACATTGGGAGGATGCTTTGGGGGTCTGTGACCCCTCACAGCACCTTGTCCCCATGTTGATGAGGACAAGGGCCTCATCCCCACAACCGTGGCCGGTGGTTGTGGAGGTCTGCGGGCGGGGGGCTTGTTAGAATCTGGAAGCCCCCTTTAACAAGGGGACCGCCAGATCCCGCCCCCCCCTGTTTGAAATGGTAAGGGGGTACAAAAGTACCCCTACCATTTCACAAAGAAAGTGTAAAAAATGGTTAAATAAAACAAACACACTTTTGAAAAATTCCTTTATTAAAAATAAAAAAATAAAAAAAAGATTCCAGCGGCGGTAATCCACTCTTGCTATCCAGTGACGGACGGTCATCTCTCCAGCGATGTCTCATCTCATCCAGCGCAGCGAATACATCCTTCTTCTGTCTCCGTGGAGGAGACACTGCAAGGATTCCGGCGGCCTGACGTTTCTTATATACGGAGGGCGGGGCCACCCGTCACCTGACCCCGCCCCCCTCTGACGCAAGGGGAAACCTGGGGTTCCCTGTGACGTATGGGTGACCCCGCACCCCTCTGATGTAACACAGGCAGGTTTCCGTTACATCAGAGGGGGGCGGGGTCACCCATACGTCACGGGGAACCCCGGGTTTCCCCTTGCGTCAGAGGGGGGCGGGGTCAGGTGACGGGTGGCCCCGCCCACCGTATATAAGAAACGTCAGGCCGCCGGAATCCTTGCAGTGTCTCCTCCACGGAGACAGAAGAAGGATGGATTCGCTGCGCTGGATGAGATGAGCCATCGCTGGAGAGATGACCGTCCGTCACTGGATAGCAAGAGTGGATTACCGCCGCTGGAATCTTTTTTTTATTTTTTTATTTTTAATAAAGGAATTTTTCAAAAGTGTGTTTGTTTTATTTAACCATTTTTTACACTTTCTTTGTGAAATGGTAGGGGTACTTTTGTACCCCCTTACCATTTCAAACAGGGGGGGGGCCGGGATCTGGGGGTCCCCTTGTTAAAGGGGGCTTCCAGATTCTGATAAGCCCCCCGCCCGCAGACCTCCACAACCACCGGCCACGGTTGTGGGGATGAGGCCCTTGTCCTCATCAACATGGGGACAAGGTGCTGTGAGGGGTCACAGACCCCCAAAGCATCCTCCCAATGTTGAGGGCATGTGGCCTGGTACGGTTCAGGAGGGAGGGGGGGGCGCTCTCTCATCCCCCCCTCTTTTCCTGCGGCCTGCCAGGTTGCATGCTCGGATAAAGGGTCTGGTATGGATTTTTAGGGGGAACCCCACGTCAATTTTTTTTTTAATTTGACGCGGGGTTCCCCTTAATATCCATACCAGACCTGAAGGGTCTGGTTATGGATATTTAGGGGGAACCCCACGTCAAATTTTTTCTTAAATTTGAGGCAGGGTTCCCCTTAATATCCATACCAGACCTGAAGGGCCTGGTAATTGAATTTGGGGGACCCCCACGCTTTTTTATTTATTTATTTATTTATTTATTTTTTTATCAATGACTTTCAATGAGTGTTCTCTGTATTACGGAAGCCGACAATTCATAATAGCTGCGAGTGATTTTAAAGGACTTTTTTTCCTGCATAAATGACACTTTGTCCATTGACAGTTCTAAGCACCAGAAACATGAGCCCCTTCACAGGCATACTATAGACAACCCCCCCCCCCTACGAAATTTAAAGGAATATTACACTTTTATTGTTTCACTTTAATCATTATTAAAATCACTGCTCCTGAAAAAACGGCAGTTTTTAAAACTTTTTTTTGCATTGATACATGTCCCCTGGGGCAGGACCCGGGTCCCCAAACACTTTTTAGGACAGTAACTTGCAAATTAGCCTTTAAAATTAGCACTTTAGATTTTGAACGTTGGAGTCCCATAGACTTTAATAGGGTTCTAAAGTATGCTATATACTAGCTCCGTCGAATCTTCTTTATACATTCGACAGACACCATAAGCCTTCAAAGACAGATTCGACCGTAATTCATGTGGATTTTCGGACGAATGCAATTTTTGAACGAAAAACGAAATAAATAAAAACGAATATCGGGAGTAACTAAATAAATTAAGTTTTCGGACGAAAACGAAATTCCGAAACGAAATATTTTACTCTGCACATGTCTAGTATGCAACACCCGTGGATGTGCTAAATCGTTACCTTACTGCTCTAAGGTAAACAGCATTGAGAGATAGGAAACAGATCACTCAGGGGATGGTGTGGGAAGTTCCTGTGTGTCCCTCCTTTGGATCCTCAGTGTGTGTATGAACCTCCTTTCCAGTGTGGTGCCAGCAAATAGTGCTCAGATATACACCGGTCCGCATATAAGAGAGGATATATAGAGCCTTTTAGGTGTAGTATTTTAAAACTTGGTATTTATTTTTAAAATATTTTTACTCACATTTATAATAAAAAATAAAATCAATGTAAAAATGAATGCCGGGCTCATTTCCTGCTTTCACTTCCGGTGTCCGTCTGCCTATGTCCTACGCGTTATGTCACTGTCACGTGACTTCAGCGGGGATAAGGCTAGAGGCAACAGAAGTGTCTTTAAACATGATTGCCGGTCGGCCATTTTCTTGAAGCCCGTATGATGTCATAAAGCGGGCAGTCATAATTCTGTAGTTGGATGTCCGGGCTACTGGCGCGGCCATTTTATTGGTGGTAAAAAAGACAATATGACGTAACGGCACCTACGGTCGTAATGCAATCCCCGACCTCGGCCATATTTCTGTAGTTCAAATTACAAAGCATAACACAATGGTTAAGTGTCAGTAATAAATGACACATTAGCTGGTGTAGAGGGACAATATCAGGAAAAGGTAATTAAAAAGGACTTACACAAGTCCTCAAATGAATATTATATTTAGAAGTTGTAATAATTGTAAAAATAATTTTAAATATTAATTTGCATAATGAAAACTGAGTCAGGATGGATATGGTATATTAGATCGAATTCAACAAAAATGTGACTACACGGTAATCTAGGATAAGAATATATTTTACATAATCAGATATAGCGTTGGACTCCGGAAATGGCATTCAGGTAATACACATAGAAAAATAACATTAAAATAAGATGACAATTATAAATAAATACAATAAAGCTTGCTAAAAAGTAGCCAGTGAAAATAATGGCAAATACATTGAATCTGATAAAACAGAGAGTTTTCCTAAAAGATTTTATGTGAAAAAGGTTTTACAAAAAAAACTAAAAATTCTTTATGATAAGACCAAAGCAGAGTCTTAAAGAGGAAAGGGGGGATCATATAAGTTAGGTCATAATATCTACTCAGAAGTCACTAATAAAACAATTGAAGTCAAATTCTATATTTAAGCCTCGGGGGGTAAAAGTATCAAGAATAAAAATCCATTTGGATTCTAGTTGGCTGAGGGTCCTCACTTTGTGTCCCCCTCGCCAATGTTTCTTATAGGGTTCAATGCCCCAAAATTTAAGATGTGCGGGATTCTTGTTGTGGTATATCGAAAAATGCTTTGAAACGCTGTGTTTGTCAAACCATTTTGGATATTTTGTACATGCTCTTTTATTCTCAATTTTAGTGGTCTTTTTGTGCGGCCAATGTACTGTAGGCCGCAACTACATTCCAGTGCATACACAGCACCTTCCGTGTTACAACAGATGAAATCGTTGACCTCATATGTGTTCCCAGTGCTGTTTGATGTAAATTTAAAAACTTTTTCTAGTGGTTTTTTAACTTTGGTGCATGCAAAGCACCGTTTGCATGGGTAAAATCCCTTTCCTGTAAAGAAAGTGTAACCATGTATTGGTGGATTAGGGATATTTTTGACTATTTTGTCCCTCGAAGTGGGGGCCCATTTATATATAAACTTAGGTACTGGTGGAAGAATTTCTTTCAGGTGTGTATCGGTTAAAAGGATATGCCAATGTTTTTTGATAATAGTCTCAACACATGTATACTGGGCATTATAGTCTAAGATTATTGGAGCGATGTTACTTTTCCGGTCTTCTTTCACATTATCTTGAATTAATTCCAGGGGGTCCATTCTATCCACTTCCTGGATTTTGTCCATTATCCCATGGTTCTTATAGCCCTTCTCAATAAATCTTTGGCCTATTTTCTCTGCTTGGTCAAGGAAGTCCTCCCTCTTACTGCAGTTCCTCCGAAGTCGCATCAATTGCCCTTTGGGTATATTATATAGCCAATTTTGGTGATGACAACTTCTCATGGGCAAGTAACTGTTCCTATCGACATTTTTAAAGTGCGTTTTTGTGCTAAGTGAATTGTCTTCCTGGATTATTTCTAGATCCAAGAAAGTCACCTGATTCTTGCTAATATCCCACGTAAGGGTTATATTCCGGTCATTTTTATTCAGGTTTTCCAAGAACTGTGTCAGACGTCCTTCCTCTCCTTTCCATATAATAAAAATGTCGTCAATATATCGTTTGAAGACTAGGAGTTCTGAGGGTGTATTTTTGTAGACAGATTCTTCCCATTTGGACATAAATAGTCTGGCAACACTGTGTGCAAATTTAGCCCCCATTGCTACACCTGTCTTCTGGTGGTAATATTCGTGGTTGTACCAGAAATAACTGTTTTTCAGACAGAAGTCTAATACTTCCAAATACTTCCTTTGTGGGCAGGATAGTGTGGAGTGTTTCTTAATGCCCCATTTTGTGGCTTTGCATGCCTGGTTGTGAAAAATAATCGTGTATAATGAAGATACATCTGCGGTAGCTAAAATCCAAGGTCCTCCATGTTTTGGTAGTTCTTCTAAAATCTGTAATATTTGCTTTGTATCGCGTATGTATGCTCATGTCTTTTTCACAGCGAGTTGTAAATAGGTGTCTATGTATGCACCCATTCTTGCGGTCAGCGAATCAGTTCCATTGGCAATAGGTCTGGGGGGGGGGGGGGATTTTCCTCGTCTTTGTGTAACTTGGGTAAAGAGTAAATGACTGGGGTCCTGTGTGATTCTGGAATGAGAAAAATTGCTTCTTTTTTGTTTAGAATATTTTTCTTTAGGGCAAGGTGTACAACAAGCTCCAGTTCTTTTCTACATTTGAAAACTGTGTTCCTTGGTAATCTACTATAAGTATTTGTTACCAAGTTTTAAAATACTACACCTAGAAGGCTCTATGTATCCTCTCTTATATGCAGACCTGTGTATATCTGAGCGCTATTTGCTGGTACCACACCGGAAAGGGGGTTCATACACACACTGAAGATCCATAGGAGGGACGCGCAGGAACTTCCCACACCATCCCCTGAGTGATCTGTTTCCTATCTCTCAATGCTGTTTACCTTACAGCAGTAAGGTAACTATTTAGCACACCCACGGGTTTTGCATACACTGTAGATCCACTTGTCACTGAATAGTCACGAAAATGATGTGCTTCTACTGGATGTTCTTGTAGATCACCATCATTTTGCACTTTGCACTTCGCCTATTATATGGACACTTTATATCTTCTTATCTTGTGTCACTGATTCATTTTATTTTTTTTAGCATTCCATTTGTGTGATATTTATTGATTTATTTATTTACTATTTTGATGTGCCAAATCTCACCCATTTACCGTTGGTTAATATTGCTTATTTTAGTCTGATGCTTTTAGATCGTTTACCTTGCACAATCTGCACTGTGACATTTTTGCACTTTAAAATTTGTTTATTTACACTTTATATCTTATATATATATATTCGTAAGGCTGCTTTTTTTTAACATCATTTTATCCATGAACGCAACACCAATTTCTTTTGTATAATCCTTTATGGGTGTTAATGGTCAACAGATGGCATGAATCTGGGTGTACTTGCAGTTGCAGGTAAGCTTACTTTAAGTCTATTTTTGTAAAATTTTGCCCCCCAGCCAGTGAGCCAAATAGATCAAGTCGAGGCAACGGGTATCGATCTACAAGAAGTTGGCAACCCTGAAATCCCCACAAATTCTAATTATTTTTCTTGACCGGCACAATTGGCGATGCCCATTCACTTCTATCAACTTTAGTTATGATCTTTTCAGCCAATAGATGGTCCAGCTCTACTTCCACTTTCTTCTGCAAGGCAAAGGGCACTGATCTTGCCTTACATAAACGAGGTGTAGCACCAGGCTTTAAGATAAGGTGGGCCATTTTTCCTTTTACCGAGCCCAAAGAGTCCTCAAAAACCTCCTTAAAGCGTGACTTCAGGGATTCCACCCAATGGTCTACCTCAGAAAGCAATGTACATTGGGCAATGGCAAGAGGGGGCATGCCCAAGGCTTTGATCCAGTCCCTGCCATACAGCGGAGGACCTCCTTTACTTACAACATAAATACGTAGAGGTTTACTGCGCTTGTCTACTGTCACAATGGGTTTCACATAACCTAAGGGCTGTAGGTTGGAGCGGTAGGGACAGACCCGATTCCTTTAAATCAGTCCATGAAATGATGGACCCTGTATCAACATCCATGGAGAGAGGACAGCCATGGAGTGTGACATCCACTTTTATCGCAAGAGTGTTCCCATCTACCCAAAACAGTCCAACATGCTAGGCACAGGTCTCCTCATCAGAGCTGGAACCATTTTTGTCAGTATCCACATGAAATGTCTGTTTACGTCTACCTTTTGTGGTAGTGTTCGGGGAGTGGGAGCTGTGGCAAACACATCCTAATATGACCAGTCTTTCCACAAAGAAAACAAATGACATCCTTGAACTTGCAAGCAGGTGCACTGTGAGAAGTGTTACCACAATGATAGCAAGTTGGTATCCTAGAGACAGAAGATTTAGAGTGGCGAGATTTAGGTTGATCTGGCGACGGCCATCGAGGGTGTTGGGTGATAGCAGTGTGGAATATTTCCTCTCCCTGGCTTGCAGGAGGTTCAGGTGGTGCCTTCAGTAGGGTGGCATCTCGTGTAGCCAACTCCATGACCGTAGCAAGGTCTGTGGCTTTTATCAGAGTCAAGTCAGGTTCTGTGAGTAAACGTTTCTGTATGGCTGGGTCGCAGAGTCCCATGACAAACATGCCGCAGAGAGCCGTCTGCAGGTAGTCTCCAAACTGACAAGTTGCAGCTAGTTTACGTAAAGCAATGATATAAGTCTTTATATCCTCCCCAGCATGCTGCCTCCTACTGTAGAATTTAAACTGCTCTGCGATTTCTAACTTTGGGTTTTAGTGCTCATGTAGACTCTGAATTAACTCAGGTAAGAGCTTAGAGGCTGGATTGTCTGGAGAAATTAAGTCTCTGAGAGTGCCATATGCAGCCTGACCCAATGCTGTGAGGAAAACTGCAACTTTCTTTTCTACAGCCACACTATTTGCTTCCATATACTGCTCCAGCCTCTCCACCCAGGAGCTCCATGATTCAGCAGCAGGATCAAATGGTTGAATAAACCCTATGAAAGCCATGTGTGCTAAAATCCATAATCCTCGTTGCCACTGTTATGTCTCTTTGACACAGGGTCTCTCAGAGTGTTGCTAGCAATGCTGCCAGTGTCTGCTCAGCAAGTTACACACAGGCTGGATGCACTTCTTAACCAGGGAAGGGTTTATTACTCACTCAGAAAGCAATGTACATTCTTACATGGAGGATTCATTTACAACAGATCCCCCTCTAAGTATCATGCTGCTGCTTCCAGTCCCACACACACTGTGCATGACTTCCTGGTACAGCCCCTCCCCCAGAATGCATCAGAAGAAAGGGGTTAAGGTTCACAGTGATTCTGCATAAACATTACAAAATTACGTAGGCATAGGGCACACCCCCTGCCACGCCCCCTTAAAAGGAAAAATATACGTAAATATACGTAAAAAAAATAAACCCACAAGTGCTTTTTTTTCACTACTATTTTTCCTTTATACTGGTTTTGAAATTTGCAAATGTAGCAATTAAGAAATTGTATGAAAGGTTTAAAACTTGGAAAGACTTTTTGAAAGCTAAAAAGTGCATTTTATATACAACTTTATAGATCAGACCAAAATGAGGGACAAATGAGGAGGAAAGAGGGAAAATGTTGCAAATCAGGGACAGTTGGGAACTATGCTACTGTTCTTGGGGCACCCAAAGGTGTCCCAGGTCTTTTATAATACTATAGTGTATACTAAAAAGAAAAGATGGCAACCCTGATCCTGACTGAACCCTGCAGCACATTTGCCAGTGCATGGGTTTCCCCACATCTGTGTATGCACGGCGTTCCCTGCACACACGCAAAGATGGCTGTTATGGAAGTTTCTTAATGTTGCCAGGGCACCGCTAAAAAAATAATGATCTCAAAGTGAACTGAAAGCAAAAAAAAACAAAGTAGTGTGCAAATACATATACATATGAAAATGGTGTCAGCGTGAACTGAAAACAGCATAAACAGTGAACGAATACCTATAAGTATAAAGTAAAGTGCACAAATATGAAAATTTGTAAACCAAATGTCGTATTGACATATGTATAAATAATGTCCAAAGGTAATGTCTAAAAAAGACAAATCATTAATGTTGAAAACAGATTGTGGATGTGAGCCAAACAATAAAGATAAATCCAAAATGTGATTCAAAGTAGTTGACACTTGAAATGAACATCAGTGTAGTATAGAAAAACGTGTCCAAACTTGCTAAGTGTTCCACCACCAGAGAGTCAAAAGGCTTAACAAAACGAATAAACCCAAATAATTATACACCTAATGGGTCAATCAGGCTTGTAGGGCAAACAGACATGACCTCCAGCCAGAAGACCAACTCGGAAAATGGGGTAGGTATTAGACAGGAAATTGGATGGATGGTTTCACCAATAAAATATATTTGTAAAAAGGAAAAGAAGATAGGCACATAGTATAATTTCGTTTGGAAATCGAAAAAAATTTATTATAATAACTAATAATTTTTTTGTAAAAAGGAGGAAATACACTCACATTTTGGTAGATAAAAAACGCTTAGAATGAAAGACAGTGACTTTAGCAGAGCGTCCTGGCGCATTTCGTCTCTGCTGTAGGCACTGTGCTTATATAATAAAAAGGTACCTCTGTAATGAGCTGCAGCCTCATGGTGTCAATTGTATCGATTAGCATCCACTTCTGGAGACAAGCAAGACTTCAATTGCACCCAGAATTCAAAATAACTAAAAAAACACAAAAAATGCGTGGTGAATATTAACCCTTATTGATAAAGACGTCAATGTCCCACTCAACTTGTGCAATATTTTGTAGCTCCAAGTCGACCACAGCTGGATTATACCCCTTCTCTGTGAATCTCTGTTTAAGAATTAAGGCCTGTACTAAAAAATAATCTATATCCGAACAATTCCTATGCAATCTCAAAAAATGACTGCGAGGAACTGAACGGAGCCAGGATTTAGGATGGCAACTGTCAGTGGGAATGAAACTGTTGCAGTCCGTAGGTTTAAAATACGTCATGAATTAAAATTGACGTGAACTGATCTCGATCTCCAGATCTAAAAAGTGAATTTTGCTGGAGATGGATTCATATGACAGAGAAATACCACGATCTTTCTCATTTTAGGAGCAAAATTGTTGCAGAGATTCCTGGGGAGGGGAGGCATCCCATAGGAGGAGGATGTTATCTATATCTCTGCCCAAAGGACCAATGATGGTCTGTGTTCAAAATAGACGACATCCTCCTCTCACTTAGCTATAAACAGATTGGCTAAACTAGGGGCGAATTTGGCACCCATAGCAACGCCTCTCTGCTGCAAATAAAATTTTTGATTGAACCAAAAGTAATTATGTTTAGTAGCGATCTCTTATGCCGTGTACACACGGTTGGACAATAAAACTTGACAGAGTCTCTAAGCGTTTCCAATTCTATCCTAACTTGATAAAACTTGACAGAGTCTCTAATTGTTTCCAGCTCTATCCTAAAATGATAAAACTTGACAGAGTCTCTAACCGTTTCCAACTCTATCTTAAAATGATAAAACTTGACAGAGTCTCTAACCATTCCCAACTCTATCCTAAAATACCATTCCCAACTCTATCCTAAAATGATAAAACTTGACAGAGTCTCTAACTGTTTCCAACTCTATCCTAACATGATAAAACTTGACAGAGCCTCTAATTGTTTCCAACTCTATCCTAAAATGTTAAAACTTGACAGAGTCTCTAACCGTTTCCAACTCTATCTTAAAATGATAAAACTTGACAGAGTCTCTAACCGTTCCCAACTCTGTTCTAAAATAATAAAACTTGACAGAGTCTCTATCCATTCCCAACTCTTTCCTAAAATTATAAAACTTGACAGAGTCTCTAAGCATTTCCAACTCTATCCTAACATGATAAAACTTGACAGAGTCTCTAAGCATTTCCAACTCTATCCTAACATGATAAAACTTGACAGTCTCTAACTGTTTCCAACTCTATCTTAAAATAATAAAACTTGACAGAGTCTCTAACCGTTCCCAACTCTACCCTGAAATGATAAAACTTGACAGAGTCTCTAACCATTCCCAACTCTTTCCTAAAATTATAAAACTTGACAGAGTCTCTAAGCATTTCCAACTCTATCCTAACATGATAAAACTTGACAGTCTCTAACTGTTTCCAACTCTATCTTAAAATAATAAAACTTGACAGAGTCTCTAACCGTTCCCAACTCTACCCTGAAATGATAAAACTTGACAGAGTCTCTAACCATTCCCAACTTTATCCTAAAATGATAGACTGTTTTTTCCTTGAGTCGGGCTTTAACAAACTGCACTGTCACTCTCTCTGAAGTCCTAAAATGTCTTTGGCTGCAAAGCCGAAGAAAAGGTTCTTTGTTATATCATCGCTCACAGTGAAAAATGGCAAACAATATTGGCTTGTTTAATCTGCTTTACATATTTTATTAAAATGCAGCGCAGGTTAGGGTTAGTCCATGCATAATGCATTTAATATAAAGATCCTTTGATTCCCAGATGAGATCGGCTGATATCCCTGTCCTGATGTTATCAAACATCTTCTCTCCAGCCAAAGCTGTAAGGCCAGACACCCTCTGAATTATATTTACAAACGCCATTACATTCATTTTGAAATTTGTCTTGGCTGCCTTTCCTTCCATCACATAACATTTGATGGATGACTCTTCTAGTTATTCCGTTTTATTTATACATGTGGAAAAAGCCGCACTTGTGGAATTTGATGTATTTTAACACTTGGAGAAAATGTATTTGAGCCGGGGCTGATTTCAAGTGATATTCCACCTCCGGGGCCAACAAGCATATTTAGAAACCGCAATAGGCAAGTGCGCACATCGCCAAATATACTCATTTAGGCTTCACAGAGTGAATCTGGAGAGTTTTCTGCCAGTTGAACAAAAAAAATGATTTGATGCACAGACTGACAAGCTCTGAACTGAAACCCCTTAGTGGCGGCTGGTGCTCCAATTTTTTTGGGGGGCGCAAACAAACTAAAGAATTCAGAAAAAAAACATAAATTGCAGCCTCACTGTACC
Organism: Lithobates pipiens; assembly: GCF_037356315.1. Lineage (NCBI taxonomy): Eukaryota > Metazoa > Chordata > Amphibia > Anura > Ranidae > Lithobates > Lithobates pipiens. Next base: position 50,369,575 of record NW_027507764.1, on the reverse strand, counting down.
ATCAATCGCAGCCACTGTAACATCAATCGCAGCCACTGTGCCATCGATCGCAGCCACTGTAGCATCAATCACAGCCACTGTCCCATTGATCGCAGCCACTGTACCCATCAATCGCAGCCACTGTAGCATCAATCACAGCCCCTGTGCCATCGATCCCAGCCACTATGCCCATCAATCGCAGCCACTGTAGCATCAATCACAGCCCCTGTGCCATCGATCGCAGCCACTATGCCCATCAATCGCAGCCACTGTGCCCTCAAACCCAGCCACTGTGCCATCAAATGCAGCCACTGTGCCCATTAATTGCCGCCACTGTGCCCATCAAACGCAGCCACTGTGCCATCAAATGCAGCCACTGTGCCCCATAAAATGCAGCCACTGTGCCCATCAATTGCAGCTACTGTGCCCATCAAATTCAGCCACTGTGCCATCAATTGCCGCCACTGTGCCATCAAACACAGCCACTGTGCTCCATAAAATGCAGCGACTGTGCTGATCGATTGCTGCCACTGTGCCATCAAACGCAGTCACTGTGCCATCAAACACAGCCACTGTGCCTATCAATTGCTGCCACTGTGCCCATCAATTTCTCCCACTGTGCCCATCAATTGCTGCCACTGTGCCCATCAATTGCCACACTGTGTCCATCAATTGCTCCCACTGTTCCCCACCAAATGCAACCACTGTGCCATATCAAATGCTGCCAGTGTGCCTCCCACCTGCCCGCCATCTGCACTTGTCACCCACTTGTCTCATGGGACAGCGCCTCGATGTCTTCTCCTCTCTTCTCTTCCTGTCTTCTGCTATGATTGGAACACCTGGCGTCCAGCCAATCAGGTGACGGGTAACAGATCCGAGCACCTGATTGGCAGAGAGGCGGTCTAGTGTTAGGAAAGCGAATATTCATTCGCTTTTCTAACACACAGCTGAGTGACCTGCGAGCGCCATGCTGGGCTTCACTTTTTGACACCTATTGGAGCCTATGGCTCTAATTAGGTGCTTCAACCCCCCCCCCCCCCCCCCCGCTGCTGTAATTCACCCTAAAAAGGGGCTGGCGACTGAATAGGGGATGGCAGTGGCGGCCATAGATAGATTCATGCAATTGGTGCTAGGGGGTGGCAGGAGAGAGGGGGACGCACCGCCACTGTTCTCCTTTCAATTGGTGTGCGCAGCCTATGACACAAATGAGCACAAACATACATGCAGAACAGTGGATGGTGCCAGTAGTTTTTTTTTTTAACTAGTTACAGACCACCCACTGCAGCTGTCCTGCGGCAGGTTGGCTCCCTTGCATAGCATTTATGCAGTAATCAGTGGCTATTTTGAGCTCTGATTGCTGTATAAATGTCAATGGTCCCAAAAAAGTGTCCTATCTGATTTCCGCAGTGCCGCAGTCCAGCTAGTAATGACAGATCATCGCCATTACTAGTAAAAAATAAATAAATAATAAAAATGCCATAAATCTATCCCCTATTTTGTAGATGCTATAACTTTTTTAAACCATTTAATATAGGCTTATTGTGGTTGTTTTATCAAAAATATGTAGAAGAATACATATTGGCCTAAACTAATGAAGAAATGTTTATTTTTTTATTTTTTTTATTTGTGATATTTATTATAGCAAAAAGTAAAAAATATTGCTTTTTTTCAAAATTGTCTGTCTTTTTTTGTTTATAGCGCAAAAAACAAAAACCGCAGAGGTGATCAAATACCACCAAAAGAAAACTCTTTTGTGGGGGAAAAAAATAACAATTTTGTTTGGGTACAACGTTGCAGTGTTAATTAAAGTTACGCAGTGCTGTATCGCAAAAAAAAATGGCCTGGTCATTAAGGGGGCAAATCTTTCCGGGGCCTAAAGAGGTTAACATCTCGAGAACAGAAGCAGGTAAAATGTTGATGCTTGCATAGCAAAGCTTTAAATTTTAACTAAACCCACAACAGTAAAATCAGTCTCTATGCTCTATGCAGTAAAGTATGCATACTATACTCACAGTGGAACCTAGGGGGTTATTCCTCTGCATTGTGTAAGAAGGCTGTTTGATGCTGTCTTCTCTGATCCTCCTGTTCTTCCACTGTCCCCAATCCATTTCCTGATAAGACAATGTTTTTGGAGTCACTCTGTACATGCTCAGTTTGGTGTATATTGCTAGAGAGTTTTTTTTCCTTGGGAGGGTGATTTTGATCAGCACAGGGCCAATCAGCACTGTCTAGACAGAGGGTCAGGGGTCCTGCAGCCCCATAGGACAGTCAAAGGAGAATGAAAACTTCTCCTGCAGGGTTTAACCAGACACTGATAGTAGAAGTCACAAGACTGTTCTAACTGCTGGTGAGAAAAGGTATTTAGCAGTATAAATGTATATATATATACACACAGTTGTCAGCGGTTTAGACATCAATGGCTGTGTGTTTTGAGTTATTTTGAGGGGACAGCAAATTTACACTGTTAGAGCCGGTTCACACAGCGGGCGATGCGAGGCGACACGACTCGCCTCGCCTCGCTCTCGCAAGTCGCCCCCGTTCTGTACAATGGAACCGTTCTGAGAGGAGCGACTCGAGTCGCTCCGACTCAGAAAAAAGGTTCCTGTACTACTTTTGGGCGACCTCGGGGCGACTTGCATTGACTTCTATACAGAAGTCATCTGCAAGTTGCCGCTGAGGTCGCGGCAGGTCGCGGCGAGGCAAGTCGGAGTCGCCTCGCCTCGCCTGCAGTGTGAACCGGCCCTCATACAAGCTGTACACTCACTACTTTACATTGTAGCAAAGTGTCATTTCTTCAGTGTTGTCACATGAAAAGATATAATAAAATATTTACAAAAATGTGAGGGGTGTACTCACTTTTGTGAGATACTGTATATATATTGAAAAATATAGCAAATAAAAAAAAATATAGTATATGCAATTCCTGCATAAGCCAAATTATAATTTAAAGTAAAACTTCAAATTAAAAGGGAAGATTTGCTGATCCTCATTCTCCCCCACCCCCTTTTACTTTTGCCAGTTTTTTTTTAGGGATTGGGTATCTATTTCTGGCAGGTACCCACTCTCATTTCTGCCTAATAGCAGCAGATGTTCTCACCCCTCTTCCTCCTGGGACAGATCCCAACCTTCAGGGGTCAGGTATCATGTTGCATGCAAAGTGCTTGGAGATGCAGAAAAGTGCCATCTGTCAAGACAGCCATCTTCTTGCTAGCAGTGTGTTTGGATGGCTGTGGGCAATGGAGGGGTGCTATTTCCCACCCTTCTGCTAGCCTATGGCAGCAGCTAGGAAGATGGAGCAAAGTACTACTTGTAATTTGTCCCCTGGGGTAAAAAAGACATGAATAAAAATCAAAGTGAGACTTCTTCTTTAAGCTTCTCCTTTAAGCTATTCTTGTAAGTCAAAGTGAGACTATAAGCTTGTGAAACGCGTCAGTAGGAGAGGTCATTTTATGTGCAGCTCCAACAGAACCCTGTTTCTTGAACTATTATTACTGATGTGCTGCATTTTTTTTAGGGTGGGTGATGTATGGGGGAGAGTACATGAGCTCCATGCAATGCCAATGAATGTCTACACCCAGACACCAGTATAATGGGTTTGGAAGCGGCAAGCTTTTCTTCCATCTGCTAATCTGGCAAACAATTCAGGAGACAAAATAAATGACTACATTCCAATTTGCAGCAGCTTTTCTTATTTATTGAATAATAGATAAGCTCATCCCCATGTCACTCTGCTTTCTCCTCCTTCAGTATGTTTTTTATCATCACATGAACTAATTGGCTGCTTGTGCTGCTTTTTTTTTTCTACAGATCTGTGCTCTCTTGTGTAGCAACTAGGGCTGTGGAAATGAAAGATTAATTCCTTGATTAATCAATTTTTTTATCAATCAAAATTCTTTTGATTGGAATTCCCCTCTCCGCCGGCTTCCGGGTCTTCAGGGAGTTCCGTCGGAGATCCGGTGACGTCACAGACATCGACGTCACCGGACTCCTCCCCCCTTCCCCAAGTGCCTCCATCCGCTAATATAGGGAAGGGGGGAGGAGTCCGGTGATGTTCTGATTGAATGAAACGCGTACGGGGGAGGAGCTACGCATTAAGTCACCCGCTGCTGCCCTATGGAACTAACACGATTGTTGGCTTTCCATGCTGTGTTTTTATTATCTTTATGTGAGTAGTTTGTGTTTGAACACAAAAATGAAATCTTATACTTAAGCGGTGAGCACTTAGATCTTTTCTTTCTACCCATGACCTGGTGTCCTTGCTGAGATCTAAGGAGACGTGAGAGAAGTTTATGGTCCGTGTTAACCCTTTTGATACCCGCTTGCATGGCCACCTGTTTGCACAGGGGTCCATGCCATAAGGTGAGAGTGATTAGTTACACCGGAGGTGGAGGGATTGTCACGCTACTGTGGGAAAAAAATTACTTATGTCAGTGCTACAGTTTGAATTTAAAACGTATTTGTGTGAACTGTGAAGTTAAGTCATGGATTGTGTAAACTAACTAGTGTCGGGTGATTGTATATAGTGTATACCACATTTACCACTGACTAATGCAGAGTTGCAATGCAAGGAGATCAGCTAAAAGTAGTTGGATCTGTATGTACGTTATAATTAATCGAAATTAGTCAATTAATTGATTAAAAAAAAATCGAACGCTAAAATATTAATCAGTAACAGCCCTAGTAGCAACTGATACCAAGTCAAATTCTGTAACTGTATTAAAAAATTAAATATAATGACGTATTCATGATTACAGATTACAGAGCTAATTTAACAGGACAGGAAGTGAAGCAAAATGATCCTAATGAGACAAATGGCAAAAACAAAAAGAAGGGGAAAAAAAAAAAATGACCGTGCTTTTAACCCTCCTCTACCTTACCCAAAATTTAAAAAAAAATGTTTTGACTTTAGATTTTCTTTAATTTGTGTCTTCTTTATCTGCCTAGAAAGCAGCTTTAATCACTTCCCGCCTGTAGGAAGTCATATGACATTCTGGACTTTGTGGAGGTGGTGATACCAGGATGATGCTTGCAGCTACAGGCATCATCCTGGTATCTTTTATTTCTGCCAGTGATGCACGTTTATGTAAAAGTGATCCTAGCAGCTAAATAGCCGCTGGTTTGCTTTTATATGCCCAGAAGAAGACCTCCACTGATACGGTCGAAACACGTCGGGGTTACTAGTACGATTACAATATTTATATCATGCTATGTTTTTCTATGTGTTAAATAAGAGGGGCATATACCGCACTATTAGTAAATAGTGATAAAGTATACTTCTGTGATAGAAAAGCTGCGACACAAAAAACATGCAATATTATAAGTGAATAAATTACGAAAAACTATACCTATCCATACCAGTTAAAAAAAGCAATTGAATAAAGTCCACATAAAAACTTCATATAGTGCAAAAAAAAAGATTATATAAGTGAAACAATATGTGTATAGTTCACATATAATGAGTACTGAGACCAATTCAAAAAATGTAGAAAGAAAAGGGGAAAAAAGCACTGGAGATGAAAATTACAGGTTGATTCCACCACCACCGAGGGAACAAAGGATAGGCCTCTCCTTAGGACACGCACCAAAGATGATGGATAGAGACCCTTATCAGATATGGTGGACCTCCTCTCAGTAGTGAGGTCGTTATCCCCTCTTCGGGGTCTCTGGTCGATCCAAGATGCCAGTACTTCCAGGCTCCTAGCGTCCTTCTCCCTCCTTACGTGTTTTTTCCATCCAGTATATAGAGAAGCTCTCCCTCTGATGGGAAACGATGTGTATTCTATGTGTACCCACACGACTGTATGATGATGTACATGTTTTAGCCTCATGTTCAGAGCTCATGTTTTTATTTTTTTTTCTGGTTCCCATGTTTTAATACAAATAAATGTCCCCTCTGTCTAATTTTACAACATTTATATATTTCAAAAGAAAAACTTTTAGACTTTTTGCTGCCTCAAAACCCCATGACGAAACCTTTCCAAGCGACTTTGATCTCACTTCTAGTATTGCTTTACCTTCAATACCCCAAATCCCTCCTTTTCCTTTTGCGGAGGGATTTGGGGTCTTTGGCATTTTGGAATCTTGTGACTTTTTTTTAAATCGGTGCCATTGGCAGCCAAGTAAACCAGACGTGACATGGTGACGTCGCTTCCGGGTTACTACATCGGAGACCCTATCTAAGCCGATTCTGGCTTTGCTCAAGACTCCGGACAGCTGGCGGATATGCCAGCTGGGGGTCTCCAGAAGTGAGGGAATTGCTGATTTTCACCAGGGTCACCAGAACTAGTGTCCACTTTGGAGGAGTATCCTTCTATTTCTATTCTGGGGGACAACCTAAAATTTGGGATTTTTGTATATCTTCACGTCTGATGATCACGTTTTAGGATAATGGTAAACAGGACATATGGAGAGGTTGATTCTCCTTAACGGCACACACTCTATCCAAAACTAGAAAAAGAAAAAAAAAAACAGTTTTGCCACTAGTTATACTTTAAATCTTTTTTAATGAAATTAAACAACTACGGTGCTCCTGATAGCCTGATGGAACCTTTGCCTAGACTTTAGGTCATGTAACAGAATCCCATACCTTTATAATACAATAAAATGTTATTTGGTTGAGCTGATACACGCCTTACTGACTTGCGTGAACTATGAATTTTAACGATGGATCCAATTTAACAGCTCGGTCTTATTAAAATGGTGCATTTATTGCATAGCCTATAGAGGAGACATTCGATGGAGATAAAAGGCTCTACTCAAAAAACTGAACCGTGCATCCCAAAGAATCGAGTCTTCCAGTAAAACCTTGACCTTGCTTTGTATAGTTTACTACTTATTACGGGTGCAGTGTTATACATCAGAGCTCGGGCAATACTTGTGAATCATAAAAAACGTTCTCCTTTTATTTGCCAGAAGCTCATCTTTCATGTTCTGGGTCAGCAACCTGTAATATATAACAGCCTTGCTCTTCTTCCTCTGTGACTTTAACACATTGTGGCTCTTACCGGCGAAGAAAGGAGAGCCAAAATATAATGAGAGGGTAAGAGCTCCTCTCTACCTTTTTCCTCTGATAGATACTGGCAGAAAATGTGATTGTGTGTGCCGTGTATGAATCAAGTCTTGGAATACCATTTGTTGTGACTTCTCAGGGCCAGTTCACAGTCAAGCATGTTAAAGACACTTCTTCCCTGGGAATCACATTTAAAGGGAGTGCTTTGTCTTTTCAGCTATTTTTTCTTGCTATACATGTGAAAAAAAAACAAAAAACCCTGTTTGTATTCATAGTTTGTAACATATTTTTGACCTCAACTGGTTTCCCCGCTGACAGCTGAAATGTAAACAAAAGAATGTTGGAAATGAAAAAAATACAGGAAAAAAATAGCATGGGGGTCTCCCCTCATCCATAACAGGCCCTTCAGGTCTGGTTTGGATTTTAAGGGAAACCCCATGCCAAAAATTTGAAATAAAAATGGCGTGGGGTCTCTCCAAAATTCATAACAGATGCTTATCGGAGCATCAAGGAAAGGGGGGGATGAGCAAGCACGTGCCCCCAACATGGGGGGGGGGTGCTTTTGGGTGGGAGGTACTCCCCCCTGCCCCAAAGCACCTTGTCCCCATGTTGAGGACATGTGGGCTGGTATGGCTTCGGGGGAGGGGGGTGCTCGCTCACCCAGCACCCTTTTTTGGAATGCTAGGTTGCTGGGCTGTATGCTCAGATAAGCATCTGGTATGAATTTTTAGGGGGACCCACACCATTAAAAAAAAAAATAATAGTTGCAGAGGAAGTGACAAGGACACAGCATTTAAGCCAGGATCAACAGATATTCACTGTGCCTGTCAAATATATTTGAATATAATATAATATATAAACTGTACATAGTATATATATATATATATATATATATATATATATATATATATATATATATATATATATATATATATATATATATATATATATATATATATATATATATATATTGTCACGGTCTGGAGTCAGGCTCAGAGGCCAGTAGCTATAGCAGCAGAGCAGGTATTCACACAGGTCACCCTGGCTGATGACACGGGTTCACCTGAGGTGCGGAGTCTAAGCACTAACCGGTATTCACCAGAGCTCCTGAAGGTGGAGATGGGCTTTGCTGCGTGTTAGTGCCAGGTCGCGGTCCTCAGGATAGCCCCACCAGGAGGTGAGCAAGCCGGGGTCTGGTAGCGGATATAGCAGGTAGGGATCAAGCAGAAGCGTAGTTGAGAAACAAGCCAAAAGTCGGTAACAAATAGTTGCAGGTTGGGATTCAGCAGAAGCATAGTCCAGGAACAAGCCAAATGTCGGTAAAGAATAATAGTGAGGATACGGTCGGCAGCAGTAGAGACAGGAGCAAGATATTGGCTGGTGAAGGCACAATATTCTGGCAACCAGGAAGTGCAGAGACATGGCTTAAATCAGGAAGTTCATGGGAGGAGCAAAGCGTTCAAGGTTCAAGGCAAACCAGATTCAAGACAAGATCATTCAAGGAATTGTCCAAGGAGCTGTCCAGCATTCCAGGTGACTCAGCAAGCAGAGTCACTGCCAAACACACCAGAGCTCCCAGGTTCAAGCCCAGGTCCTAACGTATATACATATAGATATAAATATATGAGGCCTGTGAAAAATAAAGATTAATAAATTAATTAAGGACAGCACAGTGGTGTAGTGGTTAGCACTTTCGCCTAGCAGTAAGAAGGGTCATTGGTTCAAATCCCAACCACGACACTACCTGCCTGGAGTTTGCATGTTCTCCCTGTGCCTGCGTGGGTTTCCTCCAGGTACTCCAGTTTCCTCCCACAATCCAAAGACCTGCAGGTAGGTTAATTGGCTTCTGTCCAAAATTGGCCCTAGTATATGAGTGGGGACCTTGGGTTGTGGGCTCCTTGAGGGTAGGGACCAATGTGAGTGTGTAATGTACAGGGATGGGGACAATTGTAGACACTCAGGTTGGACTGGTGTCTTTATTCAACCTTACTAACTATGAAACTATGAATTCCTTGATTAATCATTTCATTTTTTTGATCGATCAAAATTCTTTTGATCGGTACTCACCTCTCCACCGGCTTCCAGGTCTTCAGGGAGTTCCATCAGAGATCCGGTGACATCACAGACATCAACGTCACTGGACTCCTCCCCCCTTCCCCAAGTGCCTCCTTCTGCTAACGAAGGGAAGCTGGGAGGAGTCCGGTGACGTTGAAGTTCTGATTGAACGCAACGCGTACGGGGGAGGAGTTATGCATGACATCACCCGGTGCTGCCCTTCTGAACTAACACGATTGTCGGCTTTACATGCTGTGTTTTTATCATCTTTATGTGAGTAGTTTGTGTTTGAACACAAAAATTAAATCTTCTACTTAAGCGGTGAGCACTTAGATCTTTTCTTTCTACCCATGACCTGGCGTCCTTGCTGAGATCTAAGGAGACGTGAGAGAAGTTTATGGTCCGTGTTAACCCTTTGGGTCCATGCTATAAGGTGAGAGTGATTAGTTAGACCGGAGGTGGAGGGATTGTCATGTGGAAAAAAAATGTACTTACGTCAGTGCTACAGTTTTAATTTAAAACATATTTGTGTGAACTATGAAGTTAAGTCATGGATTGTGGAAACTAACTAGTGTCGGGTGATTGTATATACTGTATACCACATTTACCACTGAATAATGCAGAGTTGCAATGCAAGGAGATCAGCTAAAAGTAGTTGGATCTGTATGTACATTATAATTAATTGAAATTAGTCGATTAATCGAACACGAAAATTTATATATATATATATATATATAGTTATAGTTATGCATATATATATATATATATATATATATATATATATATATATATATATATATATATATAAAGAGAGAGAGTATCTTGGCACTGTAATATTTCTGTCAGGTGATAGTAAAGGAAATTCATTGGTTTGTTTATTTTGCCTTATCATTAATGTAGCAATTTTCTAGCAATTATTATTATTATTTTTTTTTAATGCAGCTTTTGCCCTAATGTGTGTTGGAACTAATTATTTAATTGCAAATGTAGCGAATGCACCTCTCCCCACGATTCCTGCTTGCATTAACCTTTTGCCACTGAATTAAAGATGGAACCCATCTCTTTTGTTGCCCTGGCACAACCATGTGCAATCCGTTCACCACCTCGGACCTGAAAGCAGAGAGAGAGAAGCAGGGTGACGAGGCCTGGCGGCTCATTACATGTACCGCGGATCCTTCATTGCCTACATTTAAAGCTTCCCATCTGTCACTCAGCTCATTATTTGCTGCAGCTGTTTTCTTCCCATGTGTTGAACTTTTCATCTCAGGATCATCTCACAGTTTGTCCATGAACCCTTAATTATGTGTTATCATTAATATTATTAAAGCACGAAGCCTGGCAATGCCAGCCCACCAGGGTGGATTTTGTTTTTAATATCATTGCCGCTTGCTCCTTACATGAACATTGCTTGGCTTCTATGCACACAATTCTGTTTAGGCACGAGGCTTGTAACACAGGTCTGAGCCTTGAAAACACAACAATCTTCTGTGCTCAAGGGTGGTGGGTGAATCACAAGTTCTTGTTAGTTCCAATGGGAGCACAGGCTTTGCTGCCCTCTACAGGTTGGGGGGAAAGCACATGGAGACACTGTAAAACAAAGACAAGAGGGCGCACCAGCCTTGCACATCACTCAAGTGGTATCTTTAACCACTTAAGCCCTGGACCATTTGGCTGTCCAAAGACCGTGCAATGTGGCTCCCAAATGAAATTGATGTCCTTTTTTCCCCACAGATAGAGCTTTCTTTTGGTGGTATTTGATCACCTCTGTGGTTTTTATTTTTTGCGCTATAAAATAAAAATTGTGACAATTTTGAAAAAAAAACACATTATTTTTTACTTTTGGCTATAATAAATATCCCCAAAAAAATAGAAAAAAATTTTTTTTTCCCTCAGCTTTGGCCGATACGTATTCTTCGACATATTTTCGGTAAAAAAAATTGCAATAATCGTTTATTGATCGGTTTGTGCAAAAGTTATAGCGTTTACAAAATAGGGGATAGTTTTATGGCAGTTTTATTAATTTTTTTTTTTTTAGTAATGGCGGCGATTAGCGATTTTTATCTTGACTACGACATTATGGCGGACTGATTGGACACATTTGGTGACCATTCACATCTATACAGCGATCAGTGCAATTAAAAATGCATTGATCACTGTGTAAAAGTGACTGGCAGTAAAGGGATTAACCAGTAGGTGGCACTGTAGGGGTTAAGTGTGACCTAGGGAGTGATTCTAATTGTGGGGGGAGGGGCTGTGTGTGACACAACACTGTTCACCGCTCCCAATTACAGTGTCACTTGGCAGAACGGGGGAAATGCTTGCTTACATCATCATTTCCCCCATTCTTCCTCTCCGTGAGACGATCGCGGGTATCCTCGTGGACATCGAGTCCGCGGGACCCGCAATCGTGCTCACAAAGCTCCAGGCGGGCGCAACCCGCCTCTTAAAGTGCAACGTACAGGTACGTGATTCTGCCTGTACGTGCCCTTCTGCCACAGTATGTCTACGTGAGGCGGTCGGGAAGGGGTTAATAGACATGTGCAATTCCTTTTGTTCCAAATTCGTTTTTTTAATGAATTTCGACAAAATTGTAAATTTGGAAATATCCGAATTAATGAAAAAAACATTTAACAAGTTTTTTCCGAATATTCATAAATTCATAATTTCGTACATTCAAAAATTTTGAAGTTCAAAATGCAAAAAACCGAAAACCCAAAAATCTGAAATAGTAACTAATAATAACTTAACTATTACAAACTATTAAATTATAGCTATTCATTTTTTGGGTCATTCGTTATGATCACAATTTGTAAATTAGAAAATTAGAAAATCCGAAAATAAGAAAATCGGATAATTCGTAAGAAAAACTAACTAACTAACTAATAATAACTAACTATTAAATTATAGGTCATGGAATTTCCTTTCAAATTTGGCTGTTAGTGAACGCAATGAATAAGAATTTATTCAAAGATACGAATGATCCGAAATAACGAATGCTGTATCTTAATGAATGGAATGTAAGGATTTAATAAATAATAAATAACAATAATAATAATAATAAAAACGTTTTATTATTATTATTATTTATTATTCATTTGTTCCATTTTATTTGTTTAGATGCTGCATTCGTTATTTTGGATAATTTGTAACTTCAGATAAATGTGTATTTGTTACGTTCACTAACAGCCAAATTTGAAAGGAAATTCCAATACCTACAATTTAATAGTTAGTTATTATTAGTTAGTTATTCTTTCAAATTTTTGGATTTTCTTTCTTACTTTCGAATTTACGAATTTACGAATTCACGAATTGCGTTCATAACGAATGACCCGGAAAAAAAAAACAAAAAAACAAAAACAAATGAAATGTCTAATCTTTAATAATAAATTGATAAGAAATATACACACAAACAATTCAATGATAAAAGCATATCAGGGTCCATAATAAACACAAAGCAACCAGGTCACTGAGACTGTTCCCAGCAAGCCAGAAGACCTTCCAGATGGCTGACGTTTTTCGAGGGGGGGAATCCCCTCTTCTCCCTCTTCCTTCCTGGCTCTGAGGAAGAGGGGATTCCCCCCTCGAAACATGTCAGACAGCTGGAAGGTCCTCTGGCTTGCTGGGAACAGTCTCAGTGACCTGGTTGCTTTGTGTTTATTATGGACCCTGATATACCTTTATCATTGATTTGCTGGTGAGTACATTTCTTATTAATTTATTAACCACCTCAATACAGTGCACTTACACCCCCTTCCTGACCAGACCAATTTTCAGCTTTCAGCGCTCTCACAGTTTGAATGACAATTACTCAGTCATGCAACACTGTACCCATATGAAACTTGCGTCCTTTTTTCCACACAAATAGAGTTTTCTTTTAGTGGTATTTAATCACTAGTGGGTTTTTTATATTTTGTGCTATAAATAAAATAAAACTACAATTTTGTGAAAAAAATGCCTTTTTCTTTGTTTCTGTCATAAATTTTTGCTAATTAGTAATTTTTCTTCATAAATTTTGGCCAAAATTTATACTGCTACATATCTTTGGTAAAAATAACCCACATTAGTATATATTATTTGGTCTTTGTGAAAGTTAGAGAGTCTACAAACTATGGGGCCAATCACTGAAAATTGATGACATCTGATCAGGCCTTCAGTACATCAGGTGTATCTCATTTCTTGAGACACTAACAAGTCAGGAAAGTACAAATACCCCCCAAATGACCCCTTTTTACAAAGTAGACATTCCAAGGTATTAAGTAAGTAGCATGGTGAGTTTTTTTAAGTTGTAATTTTTTCCCACAATTCTTTGCAAAATGAAGATTTTTTTTATTATTATTATTTTTTTACAAAAATGTAATATTATCATGTTATTTCTCACACACAGCATATGCATACAACAAATTACACCCCAAAATACATTCTGCTGCTCTTCCTGAGTATGGCGATACCACATGTGTGAGACTTTTACACAGCCTGGCCACATACAGAACACAAGCATTGAAGTAGTACCTTCAGACGTTCTACGAGCAAAAATGACGCATCTCATTTCACAGCCACCTATTACACTTTTGAAGGCCCTGGAGTAACAGGACAATGGAATTTCCCATAAAATTAACCCATTTTGTAAAGCAAACACTCCAACGTATATTCTATGAGGCATGAGCTTCAAATAGGTACTTGGGTACTCTGATGGGCTGCAGATAGGTACTCTGGTACTCTGATGGGCTGGTGACAGGTACTTGAGTACTCTGATGACCTGGTGACAGGTACTCGGGTACTCGGATGAACCGTGACAGGTACTCGGGTACTTTAATGGGCCATGACAGGTACTCAGGTACTCTGATGGGCCGTGAAAGGTACTCGGGTACTTTGATGGACTGTGACAGGTACTTGGGTACTCTGATTGACTGTGACAGGTACTCGGGTACTCTGAGGGGCCATGACAGGTACTCGGGTACTCTGATGGACCGTGACAGGTACTCGGGTACTCTGATGGGCCATGACAGGTACTCGGGTGCTCTGATGGGCTGTGGCAGGTACTCGGGTACTCTGATGGCCTGTGACAGGTACTCGGGTACTCTAATGGACTGTGAGAGGTACTCGGGTACTCTGATGGGCTGTGACAGGTACTCGGGTACTCTGATGGACCGTGACAGGTACTCAGGTACTCTGATGGACTATGACAGGTACTCTGATGGACTGTGAGTGACATGTCCCGGGGAACACGCCGATAGCGTGCATGTGCCGTGCACAGTGGGGTGGGACCATCTGTGATCGGCCTTGACTTCATCATGGCCGATCACATGGTAAACAGTCATACCCAATGGCTGTTCACCCCCTTCGGTGGCGAGCGGTGTCTCCGTGACACGCCGCCACCGAAGAAACAAGGATGCGTGCGCCCGATCGCGCGCATTCCCTGTTTAAACGGGAGGACGTCATATGACGGCCTCCTGCCACAATAGGTCCACCGCCTAGCCGTCATTTGACAGCTGGCGGTCAGGAAGTAGTTAAAGACACCACTTTGGTAATGCTTAAGGCTTGTGTGTCCTCTTCTCTTGGTCTGATCCTTCACCACCCCCAAAAGGGTGTTTTTTAGACCCAGAAACCCAGATCACATGACCCAATGTCTCCTATGCACTCATTTCTACTGTCATCCCAAGATCGCCCCTCTTATTAAACATGAAACTTCACCTAAAGTGCATCCGAGCCCAAAAACAAAAATGTAATATATTGCAGCTTACCAATCCTTCAGTGTGGTGATTGTATTTGTTTTTGATTGTTAGTTTTTTTTTTTCCTTTTTTTTCACCTGGGGATCCTGCCAGTAAGTCTGTTATTTCTATCTTTGAATACACCAAGCTGTCCTGCAGATGTAGCAGCTAGAGGGTTAGGACTCTCCACCCAAAACTGTGCAATCAGTTTAAGCGTCCATAATGCAATATGATGCTGTTTTGCTGAATTCGTTCACAATCTATAACCATGCAATGCGAATCTCCTTGTTTATGCAACCACCACCATCAGATGTGCCATCACCTGAAGAACTGGACCCTACATATACATGTACTCAGGGCTGTCTTTAATATTGATTTGGCAATTCCTCTCTCCATCTGCTATATGTCATATAATAATTAGCAGCTAAACTCAAAATCAGTTTGCTGAATCAGATCAGGCAGCAATTGCAATTGGTTGCCAGAGGTTACAATGTATCATTACTGCTTTATGAATGGTTGCTAGAGGTTACAGCACACATTATGGATCACTGGTTAGTTGCTAGAGGTTACAACACATGATTTCTGCTTGTTGATTGGTTGCTAGAGATTACTGTACATCAATACTGCTAACTGATTGGTTGCTAGAGGTTACTGCAAATCATTGCTGCTTATTGATTGATTGCTAGAGGTTACAGCACATAAACGCCACACTTTCTGCACACCATGGACTGCGGAGGTGAGGGGACCCATCAATAGACAGAAAACTCCAAGGGATCCTAGAACTCTTGGGATCAGTGGCAGTGCTGGGAGGAGGGTGTGATCAATGGCAATGCAGATTTTTTTACCGACTAATAATATAAAGAGTCGTTTTTACACTGACCACTAATGTAATAGAAGCATTCACAGTAACCACCAATGTAAGGAGGGATTTACACTGATCACCAATCCAGCTCCTTCAAGTTGGCTGGTTTGCACTTGTGAACAATCTTTAAGTCTGACCACAGATTTTCTATTGGATTGAGGTCTGGGCTTTGACTAGGCCATTCCAACACATTTACATGTTTCCCCTTAAACCACTCAAGTGTTGCTTTAGCAGTGTGTTTGGGGTCATTGTCCTGCTGGAAGGTGAACCTCCGTCCTAGCCTCAAATCACACACAGAGTGGTACAGGTTTTGCTCAAGAAAATCCCTGTATTTAGCACCATCCATCTTTCCCTCAACTCTGACCAGTTTCCCAGTCCCGACTGAGGAAAAACATCCCCACAGCATGGACCTGCCACCACCATATTTCACTATGGGGATGGTGTTCTTTGGGTGATGTTATGTGTTGGGTTTGCACCAGACATAGTGTTTTCTCTGATGGCCGAAAAGTTCAATTTTAGTCTCATCAGACCAGAGCACCTTCCTCCATACATTTTGGGAGTCTCCCACATGCCTTTTCGCAAACTCAAAAACGTACCATCTAATTTTTTGTTGAGAGTAATGACTTTCTTCTGGCCGCTCCGCCATAAAGCCCAATTCTATGGAGCATACGGCTTATTGTCATCCTATGTACAGATACTCCAGTCTCTGCTGTGGAACTCTGCAGCTCCTCCAGGGTTACCTTAGGTCTCTGTGCTGCCTCTCTGATTAATGCCATCCTTGCCCGGTATGTGAATTTTAGTGTGCGGCCCTCTCTTGGCAGGTTTGCTATTGTGCCACATTCTTTCCATTTGGTTATTATAGATTTTATGGTGATCATCAAAGATTTGGATATTTTTTTATAACCTAACCCTGACTTGTGCTTCTCAACAACCTTGTCCCTTACTTGGTTGGAGAGTTCCTTGGTCTTCATGGCAGTGTTTGGTTAGTGGTGCCTCTTGCTTAGGTGTTGCAGCATCTCGGGCCTTTCAAAAAGGTGTGTATATGTAATGACAGATCATGTGACACCTAGATTGCACACAAAGGTTGGCATCATTTCACTAATTATGTGACTTCTGAAGGTAATTGGTTGCACCAGAGCTTTTTATGGGCTTCAAAACAAAGGGGGTGAATACATATGCCAATTATCAGTTTTTTATTTCTGAAAAATAGTTTAATGGATATATTTTTCTAATTTTACTTCACCAAGTTAGACTATTGTGTTCTGATCCATCACATATAATTCAGATTAAAAAAAACATTGAACTAAAGGCTGTAATATAACAAAATAGGTAAAAAGCCAAAGGAGGTGAATACTTTTGCAAGGCACTGTAGATAGATAGGGATGCACTGACACTGATACCAGTATTGGCACCAATACCAAGCGTTTTCATGAGTATTGGTATTCGCACAAATGCTCCCAATACCGGAACCAATACTTTATAGTACGATTTGAGTCCATACAAAATGGATGGATGCAAATCGCTCTGTAAAGAATCAAATGCGATTTCTCCCACTGCTCCTGTGTGTGGGTATAGAAAGGGAAAAGCTCCATCAAGTGGGCAGTTTATGAAAAATGTTAGAACTCACATTAAAGGGGTTGTAAAGGTTTGTTTTTTATTTTCTAAATAGGTTCCTTTAAGCTAGTGCATTGTTAGTTTACTTACCCTTTCCTTCGATTTCCCTTCTAAATGTTTTTTTTTTTTGTTTTCTTTGTTTTCTTTGTCTGAATTTCTCACTTCCTGTTCCTCCTCAGTAAGCTGTTCTGGCTGACTAACCACCGCTCGGATGGTGGTGTGAAGTTTACTGAGGAGAAACAGGAAGTGAGAAATTCAGACAAAGAAAAAAAACATTTAGAAGGGAAATCGAAGGAAAAGGTAAGTGAACCAACAATGCACTAGCTTAAAGGAACCTATGTAGAAAATAAAAAATTAACCTTTACAACCCCTTTAAGTGCATATCACAGTAGGCAACAGGAGGATAGGGATAGTAAGGGAATAAGCCGAGGTCGGGGCCACAAGCAGACAAGGACAACAGAGTACACCCCAAAGGTTCGGGTCCCAGGCAAACAGGGATAGTCGGGGACACATCAAAAGGCCATGGTCACAAGCAGACAGGAATAGACGAGAACACGCCAAGGTCGGTAACAGAGACAAATAAAGAGCATGCGGCAGGCAAGAAACAGGAAGCCAAGCACACAATGTTGATTAGCACAGCTGGCCTGCAGTGCACAGGTTAATATAGAGTTCTCTGATAGGATCTGGCGTGGAGCCATGCTTAGTGGAGAGATTATCAAAGCAGTCAGGTGAGAGTGGCTGGTCTCTAGAGATGAACACACGGTGAGAGGTAAGCTGACAGACAAACTCTATTGCATAACCATGACACATGGATACTTTCCTTCTTATTTATAGATTCGTCTTCTTCCTTACACCTACACAAACTTGGTCCCCTTGTACGGCTTCTGCTGGATCACTCCTGGACAAACTAACAGTCTCTTGCTAGTTCAGCAACAGCCCATTACAGGCTAGAAAATCACAGTCCCTCGGCAAAGTAGTACATGTGGAGTGAGCAGCACATGGATCCCAGTTATACTGCTTGCAGAAATGCTAGCCAACCTGGCTGTCACCAGCCCACCTGGCTGCTTTCTCTTCCCAGTCCTCCCGACTGACATACACATAGAGACTCCCCAGGGCAAGGTTGAGTGATGACTTAGCACTTTCCGCTGTCTTCAACAGAGCATTGCTACAGCTGGCAGGCTCTTTACTTGCCTTTCCTTGCACTGTGCTGATCTATTCACTGTCTCCCCTTGCTCTCTCCACTGCCTCTCCAGATTGTGTCCCTCCAACTGCCTCCTTTGGTGGGATCCTTCCAGGCCAGCCTCCTGAGCTCCAGCCCAAGGTAAAACCCCTCCCCGACAAGGGTCCCTTAAGGGCCACCGACATACTCTCCTCAGCACTGCTTCTCCATCTTCCACCCGACTCCCTGACTGGCATGGCTCATTCCTATTTAAGGGCTCCTTAGTCCCCTGCCAAGCCTACTCCTGGGGATTGGCTAAGGGCCCCTAAGCATGTTCAAGGCAACCCCTCCTAGCTTTTGCGAGCTATCTTCTAGAATGTTCTCCAACATTCTATAAACAGTAGGAAGTACCAGAGAGCTGCCAGGTTGAGTCATCCAGTTCTGACCTCTAATAACTCTGACCCAGATTCTATGCCTCAGGTTTATCCCTGGGCCAGATGAATTTTCCTGTACTACCACTAGTAGTGCTACAGTAGCTATAGGGTTGGGACAAACCATTTGCCACTGACAGCTGACGCTTACAAATGATCGGCTTTTACCAATTTACTGTATGTACAGCCTTTCAATGGCTGTATGGCATTTCTCAGGGGAGGGGTGTTTCCTGATGGGGACAACAGAGGACCATGCCTGTGTTACATGTGTTGAAAAGGCTGCTTGTCCCCATCAGATGCTCATCTGATATGGTGACAATGCTGGAGAAAAATTGGTGAAAAATTAAATGGATTTTGTGATTAGCTTGGGTGAAATGTTTTCTGAACGGCGTTCCCTGTTCACTGGTCGATTTAATGGTTGATTTTTCTCGTTGCCTGAAGTTGCTGTTTAAAGATTTAAGAATTGTTTATGGATTTTAATTCCATTTTTTTGCCTCTGTTGACATCTTTCTATTAAATTAACAGTGATACAATCTTGTCTTCTTTTTCACTTCGAAGCTTCTTATCAACTCATTTCCATTTGTGCCTTCATACGCCATCAGAAGGTTAAAGATATAATATTATTTCCACTGTAATTAACTAGATTAATGAAGTCTGTTGTGTTTGTACAATTGTTTTGTTTTCTCTCTCTCTACTTTTCCTTGAATAGATGAGAAATATGGAAAATAATTTGTAAAAGGCAGTTGCAAAAGTCTTAAAGGAACACAATTCTGGGTTTTGCCAGCTTAAAGTGGCACTGCCCATGCAAAGCATAGTGAAACTGTATCTAAAAAGGGCATCCTCCACCCCCTATACTCGGTTTCCCTGTGCCCCCCCAGCTGCTTTTTCTACCTCTAGAGCCAATGCAAATACCCAAACATATGACCCCCTCCCCTGTGACAGCACTTGGATCAAGCAGCTAATTGCTGATCCCATGAACTTTCAGATGACTGGAGGAATGAGGTCACCAGTGCCATGGGTTGCCAACACCAGTTGTTTTGGTGCTTATATGTGGAGTTTAGAAAGAAGGATCAAGGGAGCCCTGGTAAGGTGAGTATATGGGGGTCTGTGGGGACCTTTGCAGAGACACTGTCACTTTGCCCAACATGGACTAACTGGGCTAACAGACTTTTCAAGCCTCTGCAGTAGGTTCTTATAGAGGAACTTCACCCTCTTCCCTATTTTCTTTTCTATTTAATCTCTTCTGATCTAATACTGGGTTGTACACAATTCAGATACTCACCTACCCAGCAGATCCAGCATTGTTACACTGAGATCCACTTCTCTTCTGCCACCGCTCATGTCCCATGCTGCCATGCTCTTGTGTGACATTATCTACCAGGTTCAGTTCAACTCCTCCTGATGATGCTCTAGGCCGCCCCCCTCCTCGTTTTTTGAATAATAGGCTATGCCTGCTGGGATATGCAACGTGCATATTTCAGGAGTTACTGTGAATGCTACATGTCATTCACCTAGGCAAGAAGGTTTCAGGACTGAAAAAAGGTGTTTGAGAAGGGGAAACTTATTTTTAGATCTGCTTTAAACTCTTGCCATCCACACAACACATATGTCCACTGGCAAAGCGTGTTGGCTTTAACACCCACACATACATATATGTGTCCATGAATGGCCATGGTATTTGTTGCAGAAGATGCACTGTCATTGCCGCAGCTCTCATTCTCTAATCATGATCAGCCAAAAAAGGGCTTTTAACCAGAAGATCAAAAAAGAATTTTTCATAGGTAAATGCTCAAAATGTTTGGAACTCGTGCTAAGATTCACTAAGATTCACTCTTGCTAAGATTTGCTAAGTGAAGTGACATTATTGTTTTGCAGTTGTCATCTGTAGTTTCGTAGATGACATAACTATCCTGAGGTTGTGTCAGGGCTGGCTTAGCCCTTCCTCCTCTGGGCTGGCCGCTCAGCTGTTGGCTAATTGCCAGCTCTCTTCTCTTTCCACAGTTACCAGCTGTTCCCGATGATGCTAGTCTGACCTGCCTATTTAAAGCCTTCCAGCTCACTCGTTCCTTTGCCTTCGTGTTGGTCACCTCACTAGGAACCATCTCCTGCTGTTTGTTTCAAGACTGGCTTGCTGACATCCCACCTGGCTTCTTATCCTGCTTGCAGTTGCTCTCCTTGGATCCCTGACGTCTGGACTGGCTGATTACCCGATTTGGTTTATGAACTTTGGACTGGCTGACTACCCCATCTGGCTACTGGACTCTGGCTATGCTTGACTACGCTTTTTTCTATTTACCTTTTTATTTTTATTAATAAACAAGTGTGATTTGATTGTACTTCTGTCTCTGTCTGTTTCATGGTTCCTGACAGTACACAAAGGCCATGAATTCAGAAGATACAGTCAATCCACTTGTTGGTATTATTTTTTCCAGATTGGATGATCCTCAAGATCACCACATGGATCAGTTTGCCTTGGTGTTACAATCGCTCCTGAATCGCACGGATCACCTGGAATCCCCCACGGTGGCTGCTCCGGTACAACCTGAGTCGCAGGCTGTCCCTACTGCTGCGCCAGTCTCTGTGCAGGCACCCGCCTCAAGTATTACCTCTATAAGAGGTATGTCTAGTTCTGTTCTGCTTCCCCAGCGATTTGGGGGCAATCCAGTTCAATGCAGAGGGTTTCTCAATCAGGTTGAGATATACTTCGAAATGCTGCCCCAGGCGTTTCCCACGGGCAGAAGCAGAGTAGGTTTCGTGATATCTTTGCTTTCTGAGAGAGCCTTGGCCTGGGCTAACCCTCTATGGGAGATGCAAAAACCTGTTGTCTTGAGTTACCCTCAGTTTGTGGCCTCCTTTAACCGGTTCCCAACCAGCGCACGCCGATGTACATCGGCAGAATGGCACTGGCAGGCATATTGACGTACAGGTATGTCCAATCTTCAATGCCGCCCTGCCATCGCGAGCGCGCTGCCGGCGGCACGCTCGCGTGCTGGTTGGGACCCCCGTGAGTACGGTCGCGGGTCCCGCGGACTCGATCGCTGCGGGCATCGCTGTGTAAACACCATTTCCTCATTCTGCCTAGCAACTAGTAATGCTGATCTCTGCTCCATGTGATTGGAGCAGAGATCAGTGTTCACTAAATGAAAGCCCAACCCCCCACAGTTAGTAACACACCCCTAGGAACACTTAACCCCTACACTGCCACCCACTGGTTAACCCCTTCACTGCCAGTGTCATTTACACAGGAATCACTGCATTTATATAGCAGTGATTACTGTATAAATGACAATGGTCCCAAAAATGTGTCAAAAATGTCCGATGTTTTCGCTGCAATGTCGCAGTCACAATAAAAATCGCTGATCGCCGTCATTTCTAATAAAAAAAAAATTATTAATAAAAATGCCATAAAACTATCCCTATTTTGTAAACGCTATAACTTTTGCGCAAACCAATCAATAATCGCTTATTGCATTTTTTTTTACCAAAAATATGTAGAAGAATACGTATCGGCCTAAACTGAGGGAAAAAAAATGTTTTTTTATATATTTTTGGGGGATATTTATTATAACAAAAAGTAAAAAATAATCATTTTTTTTCAAAATTATCGCTCTATTTTTGTTTATAGCGCAAAAAATAAAAACCGCAGGGGTGATCAAATACCACCAAAAGAAAGCTCTATTTGTGAGAAAAAAAGCACGCCAATTTTGTTTGGGAGCCACGTTGCACAACCGCGCAATTGTCAGTTAAAGCAACGTAGTGCCGAATCGCAAAAAGTGGTCTGGTCTTTGACCAGCAAAATGGTCCGGTCTGTAAGTGGTTAAAAGGGTTTTTGACGTTCCCGCACGCTCTGCTTCTGCTGCCAAGTGCCTCATGTCCATCAAACAGAGTACGAGAACTGTTGCCGACTACGATATTGAATTCCGTATGCTGGCAGCAGAGGTTGCTTGGAACAATGAGGCCCTCGTGGCTGCTTTTTCTCATGGTCTCCTGGATTCCATCAAGGATGAGATAGTAGCCCGAGATATACCCACTGAGTTGGAGAGCTTGATCTCATTTGCCATCCTCATTGACTCCAGACTCAGAGAAAGACTTTCTCTTAAGGAGCGCTTGCGGAAGCCTCCTGTACGTTTGCCTCCAAGCTTTGTAGTCCCACCCATGCCTCCCTCACCTCCCATGCCTCCTGGTACCGAGTTGGTCAGTGAAGATGAACCCATGCACCTGGGCTTAATGCGTCTCTCTGTGAATGAGAAAGCCTTTAGGAGGAGGGAGAGATTGTGCCTTTATTGTGGCCAGGCCGATCACTTTTTGAAGTCTTGTCCTACCCGTCCAGGTAACCTTGAGGTCCTGTCATAGACAGACCTTAGATGGCCTTGTTTCGTGCCCAGTTATCCAGAAGGATAAGCCCCTGGTTTTGGTCACTCTTTCTTGGGCTGAGTCGTCCATCGAGATACATGCTCTAATTGACTCTGGGGCTGCAGGCCTGTTCATTGATGCTGCGTTTGTTTCGCAGCACTCGATTCCGCTTTAGCTGCGTGACACTCCACTTGCCATTGAGGCTCTTGATGGAAGACCTTTACAGCCTGCCCATGTGACTCATGAGATGGTTCCGTTGTCCATGGCCGTAGGGGCTCTTCACCATGAGATAATCCAATTCCAAGTTATTTACCCAGATTTCCACTGGTTATTGGTTATCCTTGGTTACAGAGGCACAACCCCTCTTTTGATTGGCTCCGTGCTAAGGTTCTCTCCTGGTCACCACAATGCAGTGAGACATGCTTCCTGAAGGTATCCAAGGTCCTGTAAACCGCTTCACTCCCCTCCCTGCCGGAGGAGTACCGTGATTTTGGCGATGTCTTTGATAAAGGTCAAGCCGGTAGTTTGCCTCCACGCCGGCCTTATGATTGTGCAATTGACCTTCAATCTGGTGCCATACCTCCTCGTGGGCGGGTTTTCCCCCTTGTTGTTCTTGGAGGATAAGGTAAGGCCATGGAGGAGTATGTTGCTGACGCACTTTCTCGAGGTTTCATCCGCAAGTCCTCGTCTCCTGCTGGTGCTGGTTTCTTCTTTGTGAAAACAATCTCGTGCGCATTAAGGAGGGCGACGAGTGGAAAAATGCGTTTAATACCAGAACAGGCCATTATGAATACCTGGTAATGCCTTTTGGCCTTTGTAATGCCCCAGCAGTTTTCCAGGAATTTATTAACGATGTCCTCCCAGATTTGTTGCAATTGTGTGTGGTGGTTTATCTAGATGATATCCTCATATTTTCCAAATCCCTGGAGAGCCACATCCCAGATGTCTGTCGTGTACTTCAGAAACTAAGGGAGAACAATCTCTATTGTAAACTGGAGAAGTGCGAGTTCCATCTTGAACAGGTTACATTCCTGGGCTATGTCATTTCCACTGCTGGTTTTTCGATGGAACCAGAGAAACTGTCGGCAGTCCTACAGTGGCCTCGACCCGTGGGTTTACGTCCTTTGCAGCGTTTCCTGGGCTTTGCCAACTACTATAAGAAGTTTATTTGTAACTTCTCGTCTCTGGTCAAGCCTCTGACTGATATGACTGATATGACCAGAAAGGACGGTAACCCACAGAGTTGGTCTCCGGAGTCCATTAAGGCCTTTGAGACTCTCAAGGCTGCCTTTGTTTCTGCTCCTGTGTTGGCACATCCTAACCCTATGTTGCCTTTTATCCTAGAAGTTGATGCTTCTGAGACTGGAGTTGGCGCCCTTCTGTCTCAACGTCCTAACTCTGAGAGCGCTATGCATCCGTGTGGTTACTTTTCCAAGAAATTGTCACCTGCTGAATGCAATTATAAAATTGGTGACAGAGAGCTATTGGCGATCATTTTAGCCCTGAAAGAATGGAGACATCTCATTGAAGGTACCACTGTGCCCGTTCTTATTCTTACTGGCCATAGAATCTTACATTCTTGTCTGAGGCTAAGCGACTCTCTCCCAGAAGGGCGCGATGGGCTCTTTTCTTGTCGAGCTTTAATTACATTGTCTCATTCTTACCCGGTACTAAGAATGTATGGGCTGATGCCTTGTCACGACAATTTTCCTCCACTTACAAGTCGGAGTCGGTTCCGGTTCCTATGATTCCTCCTGATCGTATCTTGGCTACGGTTTGCACCAGTCTTCTCCTTTGGATGACAAAATTCTTGCTGCTCAGGTCCATACTGTAATAGGTGATCGCGGGTCGCCGGCGGACATCAATGAACAGCTACGGCGATTTGCACAGGAGAGCCGACCTGCATAATGTCGGCGGAAGGTCGGCAAGTGGTTAAAGCGGTTGTAAACCTCAGGCATGAAATATGAATGAAACATATCCCTCTATAGTGTGTATTGTCTCGATCCAGAGCACTATGTGTTATTTCTGTCTGCTCTCCCCTTCCTCTGCTATCTGCATGCATCACTTCTGACAGGTTTACCACCGTAAGGGCTTGGTATGGATTGTGGGGAGCCACTGCCATTTGCCATGCCATTTTTTTTGTGTGTGTAGGTGGTACGCCCTAAAAATCTATACGAGAGCCAAAGGGTCTGGTATTGACTTTGTGGGGGGGGGGGGTGCATATCTTTGTTTTGTTTTATGGGGGGAATGAGGACCCTCTAAATTCCTTCTGAGATCTGAAGGGCTTGGTATTGATTTTGGGGGGGAACCCCATGACTTTATGTCTCTCTTTTTTTTCACTTTTTTTTTTCAACAAAAGTAGCTTATAGGGAAAAATCCTGTAATTTAGTATTCCCTGAAAGCCTCCTTTATTTTGTACAATAGCAATGAGGAGCACCCCCCAAAAAATACATACCAGGCCCTCTACCTACTTGATGAGGGTTTGGTGTGTATTTGAAGTGCCCCAATTGCATTATTTACAAAACATCATTGTTTTATCAGCAATAGTAGTGCATTGACTAGTCCTGTTTCACAGATCAAATAGATTTTTGGTCATGTCTGCCTTGCTTGTTTGATAATTCTCTTTAGGCCTGAAGGAAAATGTAAGTGTGTGATATCTCTGCCTGTTGAAAATCGGATTCATTTTGAAGGTCTGTTTCTAGTAAATGTACAGATGCTTGATGAAAGATGGCTTGCTATTTGTGTGCAGTAACTGGTTATGCAGAAAACAGGCAACACAGTCTATCACATCATAGCAATTACAGTAGAAGGGATAATTCTGGTAACGGTAGTCCTTGTAGACCTGCAAGCAATTCAATATACAGAAATACTCCAATACATGCACACGCTTCCAAAGGGAGACTGTAATCTTATTCTCTTTTCTTTTCAATTCATTTTTATTTTATTTTTTTGCACAAACAACTATCACAATCAATACATCCAATATTAGTGTATAAAAAAAGAATAACCTTTACATTACAAACTTTTGCAATACAGTCAAAATAATCTTGGACTGTTCAATCCAATATATTATACATACCAATGCCTGCATGTTAACTCTCACCCCCCCCCCCCCCCCCCATCCCCTCGTAATGTTTGTCAAACACTCATTTAACCTCAATTGTTCTCCTCCCAGTTCCCCCAAGCTGCCCCCCGGAGTCGAAAGGCTCCTGGGGGGGGGGGGGGAGCGAGGGGAGGAGAAGGGGAGCCAACAGGGGGGTAAAAAAAAAAGCAGAAAAAAAGGAGACGGAGAAAAAAGAAAAAAGAGAAAAAGAAAAAAGAAAGGACAAGAAAAATTCAAAACGAAGGAAGCTCGTACATTGTAGTCGGGTCTGGCGTTTCCTTTTTCAGCTTATGGGGGGAGCCCCAGTCTTTCCAGCCAAGGCCCCCACAATTTTGTAAACTTGCAGAGGTTTCCTTGCTTTAGAAAAAAGACTCTCTCGTTTTCTATTATTAGGTTTACGTCTGTCCATCACATCTCGAGTGACGGCGGTAAACGCTCCTGCCAGTGTTAAGCTATCGACTTCCTTGCCAGAAATAGGCACCTTAGAACTGGTTCTACATTTTTTTTTTGAGATACAAGCTACAACCTTCGAGAAGGCCCAAAAGGCAAATCCTATCCATTGTATCCAAGGCAATCTCAAAAGTTTTATTTATCTCGTCCATTATACTCGTCCAATATCTAAACAGCTTCGGGCACCTCCAAAACATATGGATAAAATTACCCATTGACCCGCATCTAAGACACTGGTCATTGTCTCGCAATCCCATCTTAAACATTTTCTTAGGTGTATAATATACACGATAAAGAAAATAAAGGTGTGATACTCTATGGGAGGGAAAGATTGAGACAAGTGTGCCCTGTTTAAGAATCAAATCCCATTCCACGTTTGACAGTGGCCCTACTTCATGCTCCCAGCTTGCCCTATTCTTAATCGGATCGCCATGATTCAGTACTACGTCTCCAAGTCTGGCATACAGTCGAGATATTGCTCGCTTGGATGATACCAGGGACATTATTTGTATAATGCCCCGTACACACGACCAGACTTTTCAACATCAAAAGTCTGACGGAATGATTCCGGCAGACTATTCGAACGTGTGTGGGCTGCAGCGGACTTTTGATTTGCTAAAGTCTGACAGACTTTAGAAATGGAACATGTTTCAAATTTTTCCGACAGAACTCTGCCAGACCCAGTTCCTACTGAAAAATCCGCTCGTGTGTGTGCTAGTCTGACGGACTAAAACCGACGCTAGGGCAGCTATTGGCTACTGGCTATGAACTTCCTTATTCTAGTCCAGTCGTACGTCATCACGTTCGAATCCGTCGGACTTTGGTGTGATTGTGTGTGGCCAAGTCCGCTCATTCGGAAAGTCCGTCAGAACTCTGTCAGAACTCTGTCAGAACTCCGTCAGAACTCCGTCGAAAGTCTGTCAGACTTAGTCCCTCGAAAAGTCTGGTCGTGTGTACGCGGCATAAGAATTGGAATTCGGTTCCACTGCACCCTTTGAGACCCAAATTGCATCTACACTGCATGTCTGACCTGCAGATATTTGTAGAATGAACCATTTGATAGATTACATTCTTGTTTCAGGTCAGTAAATGATTTCATGACCTCGCCTTTAAATAACTGACTATTGAACTTCCTTTTCTAGTCCTGTCGTACGTCATCACGTTCAAAACGAAAGGACTTTGGTCCGTTCATGCGTGGGTAAGTCTGTTCGGTCTGAACTCTGTTGGGAAGACCATAGAGAAGACTGTCGAGAAGACCACCGGGAAGACCGTCTGACCTTTTCTGCCGGAAAGTCCGGTCGTGTGTACGTGGCATCACAGGTGCTTCTGTTTTCAACCATGGCCTTGGCTGCTTGGGACAAGAGCGTTTAGTTCCACTTTAAGTACTGTGGGTGGCTGTTTTAAAAAATAAAAAAAAACTTTACACTAGCAGGAAATAAAATGAGTATGTGCTTAGACATTATCATTACAAGCCTATAATGAGAGGCAGCAGCAATATTCTCTTCTGGGTTTTTGTTTGCTTACATTTCATCCAATAATCAGCCGTAACCTTTCGCAGCAAAGTCCTGTTTGTCATAACCTCGCCGTCTCAAAACCCATTCTTCACTAATTTTGCTTTGCTCTTTTCCCTTCTTAAAACACATCAGTCTTCATGTTTGATTTTGATGCAGATCTTCATAATGAAGCCTGGGCTAAAAAAAAAAAAAAAAAGATTAATTTGTGCCACGCTGTTTAAAGCCACCCAGCAAACAGTAATGCGATGGCGTTAATTATTAAGTTAAAGTAATCCTCTTTTTTTTTATTGACACTTTTGAAGATTTGGTACAACATCAGCTGCGGAATAAAAGTTTGGCATCCTTAGGGCTGGTTACTTTTCCTTTCTAAGGGGCATATTTAAAAAGTCGGGAGAGAACAATTCACCAAACATTCACTGGAGGTGAATCAATCACTGTCATTTAACCTCTAGAGATCCGCGCTATAGCCGAATGACGGCTACAGCGCAGACCTGCTTTGCCGGGACGACGTCTATTGACGTCATCCCGTGCACGAGCGGCCTGAGGGGCGCGCGCGGCGCGCTCTGTGATCAGCGAGTCTATGAGACTCTCCTGATCACGGATCTCCTTATCACGTGATCAGCTGTCAGCCAATGACAGCTGATCATGTGACACAACAGAGCCGGTAATCAGCTATGATGTCCCGATCACCGGCGGCCGTGATCGGGACATCAGTCTTGATCACGGCCAGCGTATCAGTGCCCACCTGCCGCCTGACAGTGCCACCTATGTAATAAAATAAGTGCCCCCATCAGTGCCACCCATCAGTGCCCACAGTGCCACCCATCAGTACCCACAGTGCCACCCATCAGTGCCCACAGTGCCACCCATCAGTGCCCACAATCTGCCTCAACAACAGTGCTGCACCCCAGTGCCACATATCCGTGCCCATCAGTGCCATCTACCAGTGCCCATCAGTGCCGCCCATCAGTGCCCAGTGGTGCCACCTATCAGTGCCACCTATCAGTGCCCATCAGTCCCATCTATCAGTGGTACCTATCAGTGCCCCTTAGTGCCACCCATCCGTGCCACCCATCCGTGCCACCCATCAGTGCCATCTTATCTGTGCCCATCTTTGCCCATCAGTGCCACCTTATCTGTGCCCATCAGTACTGCCTTATCTGTGCCTATCGGTGCCACCTTATCTGTGCCTATTAGTGCTGCCTTAACTGTGCCTATCAGTGCCCACCAGTTCAGCCTATCAGTGCCCACCAGTGCCGCCTCATCAGCACATTTCAATGACTTGTTTGCACAATTTTAGAACAAACTATGAAACATGATTTTATTTTATTTTTTTATTTTGCATCTTTTTTTGTTTGTTTAGCAAAAAATAAAACTCCCAGCTGTAACTAAATACCACCAAAGGAAAGCTCTATTTGTGGGAAAAAAATGATAAAAATTTCATTTGGGTACAGTGTTGTATGCCCGCGCAATTGTCATTCAAAGTGCATCAGCGCTGAAAGCTGAAAATTGGTGTGGGCAGGAGGGGGGTTTAAGTGCTCAGTAAGCAAGTGGTTAAACTACACTGTGAAGATTATTCTGCAGTGAATGTTTGGTGAATTTAAGATTTATTGCTTTGCAAATACACTCAAAGTGTTTGTCAAACCTTTGTTTGTTTTGGAGAGATTGTAAGGGCTTAGAATGATCAACCAGTTTACGGAATTAAGCAGGCAGTGTATATATGAATATATTGTGTGCATATATATATATATATATATCCAGAATGTGCAGTGAGCTCAGTGGCTGGTTATATATTCACAAGTTATGTATTCAATTCTCATTATATAGGCAATTGCAATTCTACTAGTTATACTCATTTAACAAAAAAAAAGTTAAATGAGCCAATTTCTGCTTTAAAGGGAACCTATACTATACTGTAAGACCAAAGGTATGTGGGCCCCTCCAAATGATTATGTTTCCTGTAAAATATATTGTTGTTATTATTACAGCATACTAAACATGTGAGTAAATTTAGTAAATAAGTAATTTTGCCCCTTCACTGATGGGCACTGATGAGGTGCCACTGATTGGCACTGATAGGCTGCACTGGTGGGCACTGATGAGGTGGCACTTATGGGCAGCACTGGTGGGTATTGATGGACACTGATAGGTGGCACTGATGGCACTGATAGGTGGCATGGATAGGCAACACTGATGGGCATGGATAGGCAGCACTCATGGGCACTAATGGATGACACTGATGGGCACCGATGGGAGGCACTGATGAACAAGCACTGATGGACACTTAAAAGCAGCAGTGACTGGCATCACAAATGGGCACTGATGAGCACTGATTGGTGTCATTGATGAACACTGATTGGCGGCACTGATGGGCACTGACTGGTGCCACGGGGGGGGGGGAGGGTTTTCTGTAATCAGGGCACTGATTACATGTCCAGCTGTTCCCTGCACGGAGATGCCACTGAGGTGATGAGAGCCAATCACCGGCACTTCCGTGTGTACATGAGACTGGCTGTGATTGGACACAGCTGATCACATGGTTAAAGACCCACTTGATCGGTTCTTTACAGAGATCACTGCACTGTGGGCCCCCATCATATGTCATCATGATATCCACCCAAGACGAGAGCCGCACCTTCGACATTTGATGGTGGGTGGGCAGGCGGGTGTGCGGCAAGCAGTTAAAGATGTTTTACACATCATTATTTAGTGAATAAACCCAACATAACCATTTACTGATTAAACCATAACCCCTCATCTTCATCTTCAGCCAATTACGCTTAAAAACGCGCACATCAGGATGCAGGCAGTCAATCAGATTCCCCCAGACAAATAAGCGTCTAGTGAAAGGAATCTATTGGACAGCAGATTTTTATTTTTTATTTCTGCATTCTGTAACAGCCTTGTAAATGCTGAGATTTCTCTGTTCATGTACTGTCAGGCCTGTTACAGAATTCCCTAGGTTGTCTGTTATATATGAACTGTAGCTCCCCAGTGCCGGCAGCACTCATGCAGCCCCAGACCCTGACACTCCCACCACCATGCTTGACTGTAGTCAAAACACACTTGTCTTTGTACTCCTCACCTGGTTGCCGCCACACACGCTTCACACCATCTGAACCAAATACATTTATCTTGGTCTCATCAGACCACAGGCCATGGTTCCAGTAATCCATGTCCTTAGTCTGCTTATCTTCAGCAAACAGTTTGCAGGCTTTCTTGTGCATCATCTTAAGAAGGGGATTCCTTCTGGAATGACAGCCATGCAGACCAATTTGATGCAGTGTGTGGCGTATGGTCTGAGCACTGACAGGCTGACCCCCCCCCCCACCCCTTCAACCTCTGCAGCAATCCTGGCAGCACTCTTACGTCTATTTCCCAAAGACAACCTCTGGATATGACGCTGAGCACGTGCACTCAACTTATTTACTCAACTATGGAAAGGCCTGTTCTGAGTGGAACCTGTCCTGTTAAACAGCTCTATGGTCTTGGCCACTGTACTGCAGCTCAGTTTAAGGGTCTTGGCAATCTTCTTATAGCCTAGGCCATCTTTATGTAGAGCAACAATTCTTTTTTTCAGATCCTCAGAAAGTTCTTTGCCATGAGATGCCATGTTGAACTTTCCAGTGACCAGTATGAGAGAGTGAGAGCGATAACACCAAATTTAACACACCTGCTCCTCATTCACACCTGAGACCTTGTAACACTAATGAGTCACATGACACCGGGGAGGGGAAATGGATAACTGGGACCAATTTGGACATTTTTATTCAGGGGTGTACTCAATTTTGTTGCCAGCGGTTTAGACATTAATGGCTGTGTGTTGAGTTATTTTGAGGGGACAGCAAATTTACACTGTTATACAAGCTGTACACTCACTACTTTACATTGTAGCAAAGTGTCATTTCTTCAGTATTGTCACATGAAAAGATAGAATAAAATATTTACAAAAATGTGGGGGTGTACTCACTTTTGTAAGATACTGTATATATATATATATATATATATATCAGATGGATTAGTGGGTACCCCTAAGAGTTAGTCTGAACACATGAGGAGAGGTTTTGCACTATTGGAGCTCTATTTTCCTTTTATGCAAATGATGTGCATCCTCGAGTTCTGACTATATGGGAGATTTATTGAAGAGGGGTACCCATTAATCCATCTGATAGAAGAGGTGGTCTAAGGAGAGCAGCAAAGATCTTATTCCGGAGTGCAGGAGAGTCTTATATCTACATGCGCTTTGTGACCCTCTGTAGTGGGGGGTCATGAACTTCTGGTAACAAGTAGATCTGTAAACTTTGGTGGCGGATTGGGCATTATCCACAAGAGGAGGATTTTTGTTTCTTCTTCTACATTCAAGCTGATTTGAAAGACTTTTTTTCACTGTTACAATTTTTATATTGTTGAATAACAGCACATTGGGGTGTTTATTGCACTGTTGTATTTTGGATTGTAATCCACGATCACTTTTATTTTTTTTTCATTCTTATATTACCCATATGGTAAGGGTAAGGTTAAAGTCTATGTGATAGTTTCACTGGTTGTGTTATATATGCACAGGAGGTATTAGTCTTTACGGTACATTTTTGGTTTAGCGCAGCTTGTTTATTTCCAATATTGTTTTTCTGTAATTATGTGATACAGCTAAGCTGCAGCTGAACTGGGTCCCTTTTGGTGACCAGTTATTATACGATTTACTTTTCACCGTGGCGCAGTTTCTTTCTCTATTTTCCATCTATACAGTGGGAATGATCACTTTTTTGCTTTGGAATAGAAAAACATTGATTTGTAGTAAAAAAAAAAACAGCACATTTTAAGCACATTACACATTGTTAGGCACCACATGTAACACATTTATTGCCCCTAGATGTTAACCCCTTCTCAGCCAGTGTCATTAGTACAGTGACAGTGTATAGTATTATCACTAATTACTATATTAGTTTCACTGGTGATGTCAGTGGCAGTACATCAGTTCCCACTAAGTGTCAGTATCAGTTTGCCCATCGCACTGCCATTACTACTATAAAAAAAAAATATTAATACAAATTTCAGTATACAATATACCATTGCTTGTAAATGCCATAACTTTCATGCAAACCAATTAATATATACTTAAAGCGGTTCTGCACCTTTAAAAAAAATATTAAAAGCCAGTAGCTACAAATATTGCAGCTGCTGACTTTTAATAAATTGACACTTACCTGTCCCAGGGTCCAGCGATGTCGGCGGCAGATGACGAGCGATCGATCGTCTCTCTGCTGCCCCCGCCGCCATCCTCTGTCAGGGAATCGGGAAGTTAAGCGTTGCGGTGGTCTGTCCTGGAAGTGGGTGCAGATAACTGGATTATCCAGGTAACTGCACCCCCCTCCCCCCTGAAAGGTGCCGATTGTGGCACCGGAGAATACGTATCGGCTAAACTGAGGAAAAAAGTGGGATCAGATGAGCGGAACTTCCACTTTAGGGTGGAGAACCACTTTAAGCCTCATACACACGGCCGTATTTTCTGACGGGAAGTGTGTGATGACAGGCTGTTGGCAGAAAATCCGACCGTGTGTACGCTCTATTGGAGAATTGTTGTTGGGTGTTCCGCGGACAGATGTTGGATGGCAGGTTTTAAAATTTTCCACGGACAAATGTTGGATGGCAGGTTTTAAAATTTTCCACGGACAAATGTCTGTTGTTGGATTTTTTGAGAGTGTGCACACAAGTCCGTTGGACAAAAGTCCAAAGTACAAACACGCATGCTCGGAAGCAAGGACGAGCCAGAAGCGGTCTTGTAAACTAGCGTTCGTAATGAAGAATTAACATTTGTGACGTGTCAAATTATGAAATTTCCAAATGCAGCGCACAATTCACTGCTTCTTTAACTGCTTCAGCCCCGGAAGATTTTACCCCCTTCCTGACCAGAGCACTTTTTGCGATTTAAATGACAATTGCGCGGTCGTGCAACATTGCACCCAAACAAAATTGACGTCCTTTTTTTCCCCACAAATAGAGCTTTCTTTTGGTGGTATTTGATCACCTCTGAGTTTTTTTATTTTTTGCACTATAAACAAAAAAAGAGCGTCAATTTTGAAAAAAAAAGCATTTTTTTTAGTTTCTGCTATAATAAATATCCCCCAAAATTATATAAAAAACAATTTTTTTCCTCAGTTTAGCCGATACGTATTCTTCTACATATTTTCGGTAAAAAAGAATCGCAATAAACATATATTGATTGGTTTGCGCAAACGTTATAGCGTCTACAAAATAGGGGATATTTTTATGGCTTTTTTATTATTAATTTTTTTATACTAGTAAAGACGGCAATCTGCGATTTTTATCGGGAGTGCGACATTATGGCGGACACGTCAGACAATTTTGACACATTTTTGGGACCATTGTCATTTTTACAGTGATCAGTGCTATAAAATTGCATTGATTACTGTAAAAATGTCACTGGCAGGGAAGGGGTTAACCACTAGGGGGAAGTGAAGGGGTTAAGTGTGGCCTCGTGTGTGCACTAACTGAAGGGGGGAGGGGACTGTGCAGGGAAGATAACAGATCACTGTTCATACTCTGTATGAACAGTCGATCTCTCTGTTCTCCCCTCAGAGAACCAGAAACTGTCCCCCGAGCGATCGCGGGAGCCCGGTCGGGCACTCGCATCAGCTCCGTGGGCGAGCAGGGGGCATGCGCGCGTGCCTCCGGCAGTGCACACGCACCCCCTAGTGGCCGTCTATGTTACCGATGTAACATGATGGCGATTCGAGCAGCCAACCATGTTGCCGCAGTACAACTTGCGACGGCTGGTTGGCAAACGGTTAATGGGATAATAATGAAGCTGCTTTGCTGGTGATACTAATGGAGTTTTTGCAAACAAATTTTCAAAGGCTTTTTTTTTCTAGTGATATCAAGAATAATATTATTATGTTTTTTTTTAAATTTTATTTGGGCAAGTTACCACAACACATTTATCCCGTAGTTTTTAAGATCAAAGATACAACTATGTTGGTGTCCCTTGTTAATTTTACATTGTATTTTTTTTTAAATGTAATTGCTACTCCCAAACTGTCATTTGAAGTAAAACACATAGCCAAGTATTATTCTACACAATGTTGTTATTGTACATTAAAAAAAGAAAACAAGACATGTTATCTGCCAATAGAACTTAAACAAAAAGTGCATTCTATGCATCCAAAAATATAGAAAATATACCAAATCAAATCATTATTATTCAACCAAAAAAATTATGTCAAAGCAATAACTTCAAGGCCAATAATAAATAACAAGTTATCTCCTCCGATTCCGCAACAAGTCTGGTTGACGAACAACCGTTCAGAAATGAACTGAAAAGCATGAAATGAAAAATGCAAATCAACACTCGCCAAACTTCTACTAGCAAGAAATTAGCAGAAGGAGCCCAAAGGGTGGCGCTAAAGAGCTGAAAAAAACATGTAGTACATCACTACGTTTGTGATTGTTGGCCAACAATTGTGTGGCCGTGTGTATGCAAGACAAGTTTGGGCAACGCTCCTTCGGACAAAATTCCATGGTTTTTGTCCGATCGTGTGTATGAGGCTTTATTGTGATTTTTTTTTACCAAAGGCATGTAGTAGAATACATTTTTATCTAAATGTATGAAGAAATTTGATTTGTTAAATTTTTTTTATTAAATATGTTTTAGAGTAGAAAGTAAAAACAATTCTTTTTTATTTATTTATTTTTTTGATCTTTTTTCGTAAAAAAAAAACCCAGTGGTGATCAAATACTACCAAAAGAAAGCTAATTTTGTGTGAAAAAAATTATATACATTTAATTTGGGTACAGTGCTGCACGTCTGCACAATTGCCATTTAAAGTTGTGTAGTGCTGAATAGCAAAAAATGGCCTGGTTGTGAAGGGGGTAAAATCTTCTGGAGCTTAGATGTGTGTGTGTGTGTGTGTAATAAGACCTAGTGTGATTGTCAGTGATGGCTGCAATATAAGCCCTACCCCCGAAATAAGCCCTAGTTACAGTCCTTATAGGTTGTATTTTCAGGGTAGGGCTTATTTTCGGGGGAAACAGGGTAGGGCTATTTGGCGGGTAGGGCTTATTTTGCAGCCATCACCGACAATCATGCTAGGTCTTATTTTCGGGCAAACAGGGTATATATATATATATATATATATATATATATATATATATATA
Organism: Lithobates pipiens; assembly: GCF_037356315.1. Lineage (NCBI taxonomy): Eukaryota > Metazoa > Chordata > Amphibia > Anura > Ranidae > Lithobates > Lithobates pipiens. The sequence continues at coordinate 50,333,165 of NW_027507764.1, read as the reverse complement.
TATATATATATATATATATATATATATATATATATACAGTGGTGTGAAAAAGTGTTTGCCCCCTTCCTCATTTCCTGTTCCTTTGCATGTTTGTCACACTTAAGTGTTTCGGAACATCAAACCAATTTAAACAATAGTCAAGGACAACGCAAGTAAACACAAAATGCAATTTGTAAATGAAGGTGTTTATTATTAAAGGTGAAAAAAAATCCAAACCATCATGGCCCTGTGTGAAAAAGTGATTGCCCCCTAAACCTAATAACTGGTTGGGCCACCCTTAGCAGCAACAACTGCAACCAAGCGTTTGCGATAACGTGCAATGAGGCTTTTACAGCGTCCTGGAGGAATTTTGGCCCACTCATCTTTGCAGAATTGTCCTAATTCAGTTACATTAGAGGGTTTTCAAGCATGAACGGCCTTTTTAAGGTCATACCACAACATCTCAATAGGATTCAGGTCAGGACTTTGGCTAGGCCACTCCAAAGTCTTAATTTTGTTTTTCTTCAGCCATTCGGTGGTGGACTTGCTGGTGTGTTTAGGATCATTGTCCTGCTGCAGAACCCAAGTTCGTTTCAGCTTGAGTACACGAACAGATGGTCGGACATTCTCCTTCAGGATCTCTTGGTAGACAGCAGAATTCATAGTTCCTTTTATCACGGCAAGTCTTCCAGGTCCTGAAGCAGCAAAACAGCCCCAGACCATCACACTACCACCACCATATTTTACTGTTGGTATAATGTTCTTTTTATGAAATGCAGTGTTCCTTCTACGCCAGATATACTTGGACACACACCTTCCAAAGAGTTCCACTTTTGTCTCATCGGTCCACAGAATGTTGTCCCAAAAGTCTTGGGGATCATCAAGATGTGTTGTGGAGAAATTGAGACGAGCTTTGATGTTCTTTTTGCTCAGCAGTGGTATTCTCCTTGGAACTCTGCCATGCAGGCCATTTTTGCCCAGTCTTTTCCTGATGGTGGAGGCATGAACGCTGACCTTAACTGAGGCAAGTGAGGCCTGCAGTTCCTTGGACGTTGTTGTGGGGTCTTTTGTGACCTCTTGGATGAGTCGTCGCTGCGCTCTTGGGGTAATTTTGGGCGGCCGGCCACTCCTGGGAAGGTTCACCACTGTTCTATGTCTTCGCCATTTGTGGATAATGGCTCTCACTGTGGTTCGCTGGATTCCCAAAGCTTTGGAAATGGCTTTATAACCCTTTCCAGACTGATAGATCTCAATTACTTTCTTTCTCAATTGTTCCTGAATTTCTTTGGGTCTCGGCATGATGTGTAGCTTTTAAGGATCTTCTGGTGGACCTTACTGTGTCAAGCAGCTCCTATTTAAGTGATGCCTTGATTGTGAACAGGTGTGGCAATAATCAGGCCTGGGTGTGGCTAAAGAAATTGAACTCAGGTGTGGACAACCACAGTTATAGTATGTTTTAACAAGGGGGGCAATCACTTTTTCACACAGGGCCATGATGGTTTGGATTTTTTTTCACCTTTAATAATAAACACCTTCATTTACAAATTGCATTTTGTGTTTACTTGTGTTATCCTTGACTATTGTTTAAATTGGTTTGATGTTCCAAATCACTTAAGTGTGACAAACATGCAAAGGAACAGGAAATGAGGAAGGGGGCAAACACTTTTTCACACCACTGTATATATATATATATAATTATTATTATGATTATTATTATTATTATTATTATTATTATTATACACAATTTATATAGCGCCAACAGTTTACACAGCGCTTTACAATGTATAGGGGAGGACAACACAATTACAGTACAATACAAAAGGTACAGGAGGGCCCGGCTCGTAGAGCTTACATTCTAAAGGGAGGGGGTGGTGGTACACAAGGTAATAGCTCCAGAGCAGGGCCGGACTGGCCTACCGGGATACCAGGAGATTTCCCGGTAGGCTGCCTGCCCTGGGGCCGCTTTTGGTTGCGGCTGCATTGCTCCCCACTCTCCTCCTATATGGATCACACAGTGCGGGCTGGCTGTGTGTTCGGCCGATGCGATGTAACACAGTCCCGCCCCCCCAGACCTGCTCGTGTGATAGTAGATAGAATCAAAGCCTATCACAAGAGCAGGTTTGGGGGGGACTGTGTTACATCGTGGTGGCCGAACACACAGCCAGCCCAAACTGTGTGATCCATAGGAGGAGATGCCGCCTGTACAGCCCGCTCTGTGTGCCTGGATAGGAGGATCGAGGGGGGCTGCATATAGAGGAAATTATCTTTCTATATTCCTCCATGCAGCCCCCACCCCCAAGATCCTCCTATCCAACTTATTTTACTGCCCCCCCAGTTCACCTTGTGCTCCCTGCCCCCCATGCTCTGCTCCCCCACCACACTCTCCTGCCCCCCTGCTCTCCACTCCCCCCAGTGCTTTTACCCCCTAGTGCTCTCCCCCCAGTCCTCTTACCCCCCCAGTGCTCTCCCTTCAGTGCTCTTCCCCCCTCTCTCCCCAGTGTTCCCCCCCATGCTCTTACCCCTCCACTGCTCTCCCCTCAGTGCTCTTCCCCCCCCGCTCTCCCCCCGCTCGCCCCCCGCTCTCCCCCCCAGTGCTCTCCCCTCAGTGCTCTTCCCCCCCTCTCCCCCCGTGGTCTCCCCCCAGTGCTCTCCCCTCAGTGCTCTTCCCCCCCGCTCTCCCCCCAGTGCTCTCCCCTCAGTGCTCTTCCCCCAGTGCTCCCCCCAGTGCTTTCTCCCCCCAGTGCTTTCCCCCCCCCCAGTGCTCTCCCCTCAGTGCTCTTCCCCCGCTCTCCCCCCAGTGCTCTGTCCCCAGTGCTCTCCCCCCCATGCTTCCTCCATGCTCTCTCCCCCCAGTGCCTCTCCCCCCAGTGCTCCCCCCAGTGCTCTCTCCCCCCAGTGCTCTTCCCTCCCGCTCTCCCCTCAGTGCTCCCCCCAGTACTTCTCCCCCCAGTGCTCTCCCCCTCAGTGCTCTTCCCCCTCAGTGCTCTCCCCCCAGTGCTCTGCCCCCCCCCCAGTGCTCTCCCCCTCTCAGTGCTCTCCCCCCGCTCCCCCCCAGTGCTCTTATCCCCAGTGCTCCTCCCCCCAGGGGCTCTCCCCCCAATGCTCTCCCCTCAGTGCTCTTCCCCCCGCTCTCCCCCCCAGTGCTCTCTCCCCCAGTGCTCCCCCTGTGCTCTCCAGCTTAGTGCTCTCCCCCCAGTGCTCTCCCCTCAGTGCTCTCCCCCCTGTTCTCTCCACCCCCCTGTGCTCTCCCCCCAGTGCTCTTCCCCCCCCCCCCCCCCGCTCTCCCCCTAGTGCTCTCCCCCCACTTTCCCCCCCAGTGCTTCTCCCCTCAGTGCTCTCCCCCTCAGTGCTCTTCCCCCTCAGTGCTCTCCCCCCCAGTGCTCTCCCCCCTGGTGCTCTCCCCCTCTCAGTGCTCTCCCCCCAGTGCTCTTCCCCCCAGTGCTCTTCCCTCCTCAGTGCTCTCCCCCCAGGGGCTCTCCCCCCAGTGCTCTCCCCTCAGTGCTCTTCCCCCCCGCTCTCCCCCCAGTGCTCTCCACCCCAGTGCTCTCTCCCCCAGTGCTCCCCCTGTGCTCTCCCGCTCAGTGCTCTCCCCTCAGTGCTCTCCCCATGGGGCACAGGAGGGGCTGCATTCATAGACATAGTGAGGCTGCATTCATGGGCACAGTGGGACTGCATTCATGGCACAGTAAAGCTGCATTTGATAGGGCACAGTGAGGCTGCATTGGTGGGCACAGTGAGTCTGCAATGGCGGGCACAGTGAAGCCGCATTTGTGGGCACAGTGAGACTACATTCAAGGGCAGAGTAAAGCTGCATTTGGTGGGCAAAATGAGGCTGCATTGATGGGCACTGGCGAGGCTGCATTAAGCTCTTGCATCAAGTCTTCAGTCTCTGACCATCTCCTGTATCATGTCTGCAGTCTCTGAGGGATTCTGGAGAGGAGTCAAGAGTGGGAGTGCCGCCAGGATGGGGGTCATGGGAGAAGTCAGACTTGTGTGGTCTGTGGAGAGGAGACTATAGGATAAAACCAGAGCCACCCTGCACAGTGCACCTGAGAGTAGGTCAGTGACAGCGCCGCCAGGCCAGTCTGAAGGGGGGGGGGGTGACTGATGTAAGGGGGGAGTGAATACAATAATGTAAGGGGGCACTGATATAAAGGGTTTCCCCCTTATATTAGTAACCCACCCCCCCTTACCTTAGTGTATTCTTTCTGCGGAAGGTGGTCCCCCCCCACGTTCTGAGTTCCACTTTTAACTGGAATTTGCATATATATATAAGAAGGCCAGTATGGTGGCCTGGAATTATGGGAGGAGCCCGGAGGGGTATATAACCAGCCCGTTCACCTGTCTTCCTTGTCGGTTCCTGTGTGCGATATCTGTTACGTCAGAGATCTAGGGCCGACTGTGTATCGTGTCCGTGTTGTCAGTCATCTTGTCTTTCGTAAGCGTTCGTGTGTTTCCTTGTCCGAGTGTCGCAATACTCAAAAAATTGCCGTTGTCGTACAACGCATCTGGGCCGGCTGTCGCAGGTAGGGCTTCGGCACCCATTTTTTCATTTCATGTTTACTATGTCACTTAAACACGATATCCTGAACTCACGAACCTCTCACTTTACATTTCACGAATGTGTTTTAAATCACGTCACCCATACTCGTTACCTCACGTCACTACTCCTTTTCTTTCCAAAGAGAAGTCGTTATCACCCATTCGTCACATATCGGTCATGCCACATCAGGCACTTCATTTCGTACACATTTCAACGACTCCTAAATCATTTCTAAAATATTCGAATCGTTCGAATCATTTCGAAGCACAGCCGACTGCTCGTCATGTCAAACATCAAGCAGTCCGAACCATTTCAAATTCATTTCGAATCGTTTCAAATCATTACGAGTCATTTCAAACCATTTCAAATCATGTCGAATCATTTCATATCATTTGAATCATTTCAATCGTTTCATGTCATTTCAAATCATTTCAATCATGTTATGTCATTTCAAATAATTTCAAATCATTTTTATGTCATTCCGAAGCATTTCAAATCATTTCATATCAGTTCGAATCATTTCACTCATTTCTGTCACTTACCGCGCTCCGATTCGAATCTTGTTGCATCCCCGATGCACCGATTCGCTTCGACGTGCCCCAGGTTTCGGCCTCATTTCGGTACATGCTCCAGAGACGGAGTTACTCGCAGGTTCAGGCACAGTCCCTGATTCTAGTCTTTGTCATGGCATTTCATTTCTTGTCACGTACTACGCCCCGAGACGAATCCAGTCGCATTACCAGGTATGCACAGATTCGTCTCGGTACGCCCAGCTGTCGGCCTCATTTCAGTACATGCTCCAGAGACGGATTCTTTGTTAAAATCATCATTCCAGTCGTTGATTCTTGTCTCTGTCATGGCATATAATTTCTGTCACTTATTACGCTCCGATTCGAATCCTGTTGCATTCATCGATGCACCGATTCGTTCCGGTGTGCCCAGCTGTTTACGCCTCATTTCAGTACATGCTCCAGAGACAGGATTCATTTTATCATTTATGGGCCACCCTCTGATTTTTGTCTTTTGTCATGGGGATCATTTCATCTCACCTATCACGCTCCGGTATGAATAGTCACACCTGTGTACCAAATTCGTCTCGGCGTGCCCTAGGACAGGCCTCATTTCAGTACATGCTCCAGAATCCGTTTCGTGCTCGGTCGCAAGATTGCGGCATGGCGATCCGGACCTCTGTCATGGCAGATTCACTCATTTCACTGTCACGTACCGCTTCCCGGTTCGAATACAGTTGTTTCTTCAGTGTTTTGATTCCTGCCGGGGGCCTTGCTCATCGGCCTCATTTCACTAAAATTGCCTCGATTTTCAATACATGCTCCAGAGTCCGGTTCGCTGTCAGTTGCACCTGCAACGCGACCAAATCGCATCTCTGTCATGGTAAACATTTCATTCAAAAGGCAACGTTTCATTTGTTTGTTTGTCTCACTTCATTTCATTTCATTTCAAAATCTCATCATCTCATGAAGTCACTATTTAGCTAGCCATCTGTGTTTAGGTATTGAACTCTCAAACAAACTTCACTTTCATGTTCTCAGGTCAGTCGAGTTTCAGTAGGTCCACCCTGCACCTGGTCGGACGGTGCCTCCTTAGGTAAGAAAAAAAAATAATAATACATATATGAAGAAAACGCACATGAGCGGAAGCATCCTTCTCATTAAGTAGGTATTTCTTCAGGAGTCACCAACGAGTCTTGTAATCCATGTCACCCTTATGTAGGTTCCGCTTAGAAGAAAACCCAAACCCGAGGACAAGTAGGCTCGCCTAGGCCTGGATTACGCCACCATGTCCCTGGCCGGCAGTGAGGATCTCACAGCCCCATTATCTCCATCTCCAGTCTCAGAGAGTGGCAGCCAGTGGTCCCCCAGAGCATGGACCATTCCCAGACTGACAACTGAGCTGAGGCGCAGAGGTGTACCCTTTCCGGCAACAGCCAGAAAGGCCGAGCTTTTCAAGCTCCTCTTTCCTCCCCCAGCTGTGGCAGAAGCTAGTACCCAGCAGGCCTCCCTGGGTTCTATCGCCGCCTCAATTTCGCAACTGCATACCCTGGTATCTTCCCTGGCGACCTCAATTTCAGAGGTCCAGAATTGGGTGGCACTCCTCGAGACCCGCCCAGTACCAGCAGCCCAGGCAGTGACTAGCCCACTCACAGGTATCACCGGGTGTACGTCAGTTGTGTACCCTTCTCATCTGGTATCGGCCATCGTCAGGAAGGACATCCTAGAGGGCTAGGATGTCAATCTGGCTTCTCTACTCATCTCCATCCATGAGCTTGTGGAGAACAAGGCTTATACATGGGGGGATGTGTGGTCCTCAAGGCCAAAGACCCCAGGCTGGACAGAAAGCTTTCGGTCACCGAATTTACGTTGGCCTTCGGCATATTGAGGGATGTCATCTGCTCAGCCTCCCCCAACAGGAGGGAGGAGCTGGATCGCTACCTCCATGCAATAGTAGATCTAGGCTACAAATACGGCGGTTTCACGTTTTATGACTACCACCGCTCCTTCCCCGCTAAAGCGGCCGCCAGGCTCTTCCAATTCCAGACGCCTACTGACTGGAGCGTCATGGATACTGAGCTATTTTGCCACCACTTTGCGGGTCTACAGTCTCCCCTCTGTGCTATTTGCCAGTCGGCTACCCATACCGCTACCTGGTGCGCTAACTCAGTGGCAGCCCGGCCCTCAGACAATCCTTCTGCTTCAGGTACTGCTCAGGGCCAACAGGTGCCGGCACGCCTGCCGCAGATAGATAAATTTGGGCGCCCGGTCAAGACCGTGGGAGGTGCAGCAATCTGCAACAACTACAATTGCGGGTCATGTAATTTTAGTCAATGCAGGCTGCTCCACATATGCACGCTATGTCATAGGGCTCATCCCAGGCTTATGTGTGAAGTCAAACAGCTTAAGAAATCTTGACTGAGCCGGGTCGACGTCTCATGGCTCAGCATCTACCTTACAGCTCATCCCACTCCCTCACTGTCTGTCTACCTTGTTCAGGGCTTCACTCAAGGCTTTCACACTGGACTTATCTCTCTCCCTCACCTCACGCACGAATGCCGGAACCTGCGGTCAGCAGCCATTGATGAACGAGCCATCGATCAACTCCTACAGACAGAGTTAGACCAGGACTTTATCATAGGCCCTTTCACCCAGCCCCAATTTAACACCTGGAGAGTCAGCCCTATTGGGCTTGTCAAGGGCAAGTTCTCAAATAAACTGAGATTGTTGTACGATTTGTCAGCGCCTCATTCCTCTTCTGTCCCCAGTCTTAATTCCCTCATCCCCTCCGAGGAGTTCTCTCTTAAGTATGCCTCCGTAGACACGGCCATCCAGGCCATTCTCAAAACAGGCACGGGCACCTGGCTCTCCAAGGCCGATATCTTGGATGCTTTCAAGCTCCTTCCCATCCATCCATCTCTCTGGTGCTGGCATGGCATCAAGTGGAGGGAGCTGTACTATTTTGCCACCAAACTGACATTCGGGTCCAAAAGCAGCCCCTGGCTCTTTGACACTTTCGCACAGTCACTCACGTGGATCTTGCTGCATGTAGCCCGGTGTCAGGGAGTCATACACTATCTGGATGACTTCCTACTGATCGAGCCACCCGGCTCACCGCCAGGAGATCTGGATAAATTAAGGGTGGTTTTCAGTAACCTCAACGTCCCCATTGCCGAGCACAAGGTGGATGGTCCAACGCAGTCCATCACCTTTCTTGGGGTTAACATAGACACCAACACCATGCAGGCCAGCCTCCCCCCGGATAAACTGGCCCGCATCAGGGCGGTCCTGAGGGACTTCACCCATGCCAGAACTTGCACCAAGAGACAGCTGCAGTCCCTTCTCGGCATGTTGAATTTTGCCATGCGCATCATCCCTCAGGGTCGCGCCTTTGTGTCACGTCTATTGGTCTTACTGTCCCTCACACAGGACCCGGAGCAAGTCCTCAGCCTTGATCCCACGGCGATAGCGGACCTCGCTATGTGGGAGGAATTCCTATCATCTTGGAATGGCGTGTCCCTGTTCATTCCCTCCATATCTTCCCTTTCACCCCAGGTGGTGACCGACGCGGCGGCCTCCACAGGCTTCGCGGCAATTTTTGGCCACTTCTGGCTCGCAGCTCCCTGGCCTCTCCAGATACTGGCGATACCTGGCTTCTCTGAAACATCCTCCCTGTTTGAATTATACCCCATCGTAGCTGCATCACACACTTGGGGCTGCATTTGGTCGGGTCAAACTGTGGCCTTTTCAACAGACAATTTAGCCACTGCAGAGGTCATTAATAAAGGCAGGTCCAGGTCTCTAGCGATGATGTCCTTCCTACGTCGGCTGGTTCAGCTCTCATTATTATTTCAGTTCAACATCCACTGTTCCTTTATCCCCGGTAAATTCAATCGGGCAGTGGACGCCCTCTCCCGCTTTAACTTTGTCTCATTTTTCGATCAGGTACCCGAAGCCGGACCAACATCAGCAGCTATCCCGGACTGGTCTCAGCTGACCCTGGACTAGCCCCACACCTCCTAGCGGCAACCCAGCTCATCAATCTCTCCCTCTCATGTAATACCCTTAAGGCCTACCAAACGGCCTGGAGGGCCTTTAACAGCTTCATGACACATCACAGCACAGAGACGTCCCGTGTCAAGCAAGTCCTGGCCTTCATTTCCTACTGCCACTCGGAGCTTGCATTATCCTATAATACGATCCGGCTATACCTGGCCGGTGTACAACATTTCACGTCCCTCCAGGACCCTACCGAACCTTCCTTATTTTCTTACCACGCCGTTCGGGCTATAATGCGCGGCGTCCAGAAGCGCCAGCCAGTGGCCAGCACCAGACGGCTGCCTATCACAGGAGATATTTTTAGAAACATGTCGGATATCCTGGCCACATCACCTTTCGGTCTCCGTCCTAGTGTCATCTTACAAGCAGCCTGTCAGGAACGGTGTTGTTGCTGGGATCGCCTGCTGGTGTCACTGTTTCTTTTGCCATCAAAGGTTGCAGTTCTGGTGGTCACCAGCGGGTGTCTCCCAGCAAACAGACATTCTAATAATCCAGCTGCACCTGAAGTGGTATGGCTTGGAGGTATATAAGCCCGCCCTTCACTGAGGCTCATTGCTTCAGAATCCTTCCTGCTAGCCTTGTCCCTGCCTGACCTGTTGCCTGAGACCTGTTCCTGATTTGCTTCCTGTCCTGGACTCTGTTCCCTATACCTGTGACTTGTCCCCTGATTCCTGCCTTGGCTCCCCTTACTTCCGCTTCCTCCACCTGGCCTCCTGTTCCCCTTGTCTCTCATCCCTGCCTTGATATATATGTGTTCCCTTTCCATGTATATAGTTAGTTAGTTAGTTAGTTCAGGGTTTTGGGGTTTGCTGTGTATTATTTGTGTTCTTGCTTGTTTATGGTTTGCTGTGTATTATTTGTGTTCTTGCTTGTTTATGGTTTGCTGTGTTTGTTTGGTTTGCACGTGTGTCTTTTTCCTTAATAAATATTTATATCTTCACTTACCTTTCGAGCCTCATTCCTTAGTGCAGCCCATTGATCTGTTTACTTTGTGCTGGATGCCTGTGTTAGGCATCCCTTCCATGACAGAATTCTGAAGCCATACTAACAGATCGGCTGCACTTGGGAATAGGATCTGGACACTTGCTATTGCCAAGAAAAATGCATCTGGAAGATATCCTGTATCCTTCGCTTCTGGCAACAGATGACAGAGATTTTTGTCATCAGACATTAGGTGAATACACTAGAGAGCAACTGCTGGAATGTATCCATATAACCCATGTTTTTGTTGATCAGGGCAGTTTTCTGTTTGAGGACGTGCAGCCATTGATTCGGATCTGTACAGAGTTGGCCCTGTCTGATGCCTCTAGTGGAGGTGATGACTATACACCCCCTTTTAGTGCAGCTCAGGTAGAGTCTTTGGTGTGGCTGTTGGAAGATGACTCAGCCTTTTTCTTTGAGCAATACTCAGCTTGTCCTCAACAGGTGCTTGCAGCATGTATTGATTCAGTGCAGTCTCTGGTCAGACAAACCATGTGCAAACCAGATTTTGTGCAACCATTATTACAGGCCTGGTCAAGCTTGTTGTACTCAGCTTCTGTCAGCTCCCAACCACCCATTTCTGTGTCCAGATACCAGCCTGCTGGGATATCTTCCTCTACTACCCCCAACATCCACAATTTCTGATCAATACACCCTGCTACCAATGAAGTACCAGTACCCTGTTTCCTCCTGCTGTACCTACCCAGCCTTTAACCCCTCTGCTACTTCTCAGCTGCCTTCATCAGTTCCATTGAATCTCCCCTCAAGATCTGCTCCCTCTGTTTTACCGTCCTTCCACTCTAAGCTCTTACCAGCTGCATCCACTACCTACAGCCCTGTACCCACATACAAATCTTCAGTTGCTAAAACCAAAAAGAAACGGAAGTTTTTCCCAACCCATACCATTCTGTCATCACCCACTTCTGCCTCCACGCCTGATGTTCCAATGCCTGCTGTTCAGCCTGTTGTGCCAGTGTCTCTGCCTGTTGTCCAGCCTGCTGCCCCGGCCTTCCAGCCTGACGCCCTCCAGACTGCTGACGCCTTCCAGACTGCTGACGCCTTCCAGCCTGCTGATGTCTTCCAGCCTGCTGACGCCTTCCAGCCTGCTGCCCCGGCCTTCCAGCCTTCCAGCCTGCTGCCCCGGCCTTCCAGCCTGACGCCTTCCAGCCTGCTGCCCCGGCCTTCCAGCCTGCTGCCCCGGCCTTCCAGCCTGCTGCCCCAGCCTTCCAGCCTGACGCCTTCCAGCCTGCTGCCCCGGCCTTCCAGTCTGATGCCCCGGCCTTGCAGTCTGATGCCTTCCAGTCTGATGCCCCGGCCTTGCAGTCTGATGCCTTGCAGTCTGATGCCTTGCAGTCTGATGCCTTGCAGTCTGATGCCCCGGCCTTGCAGTCTGATGCCTTGCAGTTTGATGCCCCGGCCTTGCAGTCTGATGCCTTGCAGTCTGATGCCCCGGCCTTGCAGTCTGATGCCTTGCAGTCTGATGCCCCGGCCTTGCCGTCTGATGCCCCGGCCTTGCCGTCTGATGCCCCGGCCTTGCCGTCTGATGCCCCGGCCTTGCCGTCTGATGCCCCGGCCTTGCAGTCTGATGCCCCGGCCTTGCAGTCTGATGCCCCGGCCTTGCAGTCTGATGTCCCGGCCTTGCAGTCTGATGTCCCGGCCTTGCAGTCTGATGTCCCGGCCTTGCAGTCTGATGTCCCGGCCTTGCAGTCTGATGTCCCGGCCTTGCAGTCTGATGTCCCGGCCTTCCAGCCTGATGCCTTGCAGTCTGATGTCCCGGCCTTGCAGTCTGATGCCTTGCAGTCTGATGCCCCGGCCTTGCAGTCTGATGCCCCGGCCTTGCAGTCTGATGCCCCGGCCTTGCAGTCTGATGCCCCGGCCTTGCAGTCTGATGCCCCGGCCTTGCAGTCTGATGTCCCGGCCTTGCAGTCTGATGTTCCGGCCTTGCAGTCTGATGTCCCGGCCTTGCAGTCTGATGTCCCGGCCTTGCAGTCTGATGTCCCGGCCTTCCAGTCTGATGCCTTGCAGTCTGATGTCCCGGCCTTCCAGTCTGATGCCTTGCAGTCTGATGTCCCGGCCTTCCAGTCTGATGCCTTGCAGTCTGATGTCCCGGCCTTCCAGTCTGATGCCTTGCAGTCTGATGTCCCGGCCTTCCAGTCTGATGCCTTGCAGTCTGATGTCCCGGCCTTCCAGTCTGATGCCTTGCAGTCTGATGTCCCGGCCTTCCAGTCTGATGCCTTGCAGTCTGATGTCCCGGCCTTCCAGTCTGATGCCTTGCAGTCTGATGTCCCGGCCTTCCAGTCTGATGCCTTGCAGTCTGATGTCCCGGCCTTCCAGTCCGATGCCTTGCAGTCTGATGTCCCGGCCTTCCAGTCCGATGCCTTGCAGTCTGATGTCCCGGCCTTCCAGTCCGATGCCTTGCAGTCTGATGTCCCGGCCTTCCAGTCCGATGCCTTGCAGTCTGATGTCCCGGCCTTCTAGTCCGATGCCTTGCAGTCTGATGTCCCGGCCTTCCAGTCCGATGCCTTGCAGTCTGATGTCCCGGCCTTCCAGTCCGATGCCTTGCAGTCTGATGTCCCGGCCTTCCAGTCCGATGCCTTGCAGTCTGATGTCCCGGCCTTCCAGTCCGATGCCTTGCAGTCTGATGTCCCGGCCTTCCAGTCCGATGACCCGGAGCTGGCTGCCCAGCCCGATGACCCGGAGCTGGCTGCCCAGCCCGATGACCCGGAGCTGGCTGCCCAGCCCGATGACCCGGAGCTGGCTGCCCAGCCCGATGACCCGGAGCTGGCTGCCCAGCCCGATGACCCGGAGCTCGCTGCCAAGCCTTCTGCCCAGGCTGATGACCCAGTGTTTGCTGCCCAGCCTGGTGACCTGGTGCTTTCTGCCAAGCTTACTGCCCAGCCTGATGACCTGGAGCTTGCTGCCCCACCTGATGACCCGGTGCTTGCTGCCAAGTCTACTGCCCAGCCTGATGACCCGGTGTTTGCTGCCCAGCCTGATGACCCGGTGCTTGCTGCCAAGCCTACTGCCCAGCCTGATGACCCGATGCTTGCTGCCCAGCCTGATGACCCGATGCTTGCTGCCCAGCCTGATGACCTGGAGCCTGCTGCCCAGCCCGATGACCCGAAGCAAGTTGCCCAGCCTGTTTTTATTTCCAGATCTAAACTTCCAGACCCTGGTGGTGGGATACATGTTCCATTGTCGGACTTGGGTGGCATGCCTCCCAGTAGGTTAAGAGACTCTGGCCGGAAAGCGCAAAGAAGTCAGAAATCACAGGGGAGACTTTTCTGGACTTTTCCCCATTTACATGCACTGTCAGGTCAAGGGCAGAATGGAGTGTCCGGAGGCCACTCCTTAGGGGGGGGAACTGTCAGGAACGGTGTTGTTGCTGGGATCGCCTGCTGGTGTCACTGTTTCTTTTGCCATCAAAGGTTGCAGTTCTGGTGGTCACCAGCGGGTGTCTCCCAGCAAACAGACATTCTAATAATCCAGCTGCACCTGAAGTGGTATGGCTTGGAGGTATATAAGCCCGCCCTTCACTGAGGCTCATTGCTTCAGAATCCTTCCTGCTAGCCTTGTCCCTGCCTGACCTGTTGCCTGAGACCTGTTCCTGATTTGCTTCCTGTCCTGGACTCTGTTCCCTATACCTGTGACTTGTCCCCTGATTCCTGCCTTGGCTCCCCTTACTTCCGCTTCCTCCACCTGGCCTCCTGTTCCCCTTGTCTCTCATCCCTGCCTTGATATATATGTGTTCCCTTTCCATGTATATAGTTAGTTAGTTAGTTAGTTCAGGGTTTTGGGGTTTGCTGTGTATTATTTGTGTTCTTGCTTGTTTATGGTTTGCTGTGTATTATTTGTGTTCTTGCTTGTTTATGGTTTGCTGTGTTTGTTTGGTTTGCACGTGTGTCTTTTTCCTTAATAAATATTTATATCTTCACTTACCTTTCGAGCCTCATTCCTTAGTGCAGCCCATTGATCTGTTTACTTTGTGCTGGATGCCTGTGTTAGGCATCCCTTTCATGACACAGCCATACATCTGGCCTTCTACGGCTTCTTACGGCCAAGCGAGTTTACTTGTAACAGCCCCACAGCACGCATGCTGTGCAAACGCCACCTGGTCCGTTACGAAGACCATTTCATTTTACACTTAGCAGTCTCCAAAACGCAGCAGCTTGGCTCTGGTACGGACATACATTTCTATAAGACCAACAACCGCTGGTGCCCGGTCGCCACTCTCACCCGCTTGTTGACCCTTCTGGCCGATCAACCAGACACGAGCCCGCTTCTGCCATTTCCTACTAAACCTCTAAACGCTGCCCGGTTTATGGAACATGTCAGGATACTCCTGCGTATCCTTCAGCTCAACCCTACTCACTACTCCGGACATTCATTCCGTATCGGCGCAGCCTCAACAGGCTCCCGCCAAGGGGTCCCGGACCATGTCATCAAGAAGTTGGGCAGATGGAAGTCCACCTGTTTTGCCCGTTACATACCCAATCCACAAGTGCAGATGGCCCAGGCCTTTGTCAAGCTCACCCAGTAACAAAACTAAAAACAATAAAGCACAATCCCTACCTGAATGTTTTGCCCCCTTATTTTGGTATACCGTACGTTAGACCAGGGCACACTTTCAGGTCCATTTCAAGTAAGCGAGTTTATGTTAACCTTGTTTGTCATCCTTATCCGTATCGGTCAGAGGGCTCTGAACCATAAATAAGAAGGCCAGTATGGTGGCCTGGAATTATGGGAGGAGCCCCAAGGGGTATATAACTAGCCCGTTCGCCTGGCTTGCTTGTCGGTTCCTGTGCGCGATACCCATCCTCCCATCCCCCTTTTTTAGGGCATTTCTCAAGCATTATACTCCTCATGAGAGTACTCATTTCACTTCATTTCATGTTCATTTCATTTAATACTCATTTCTCAATCTAGGGTATGCCCCCTTATTTTGGTATACCGTACCTTAGACCAGGGCACACTTTCAGGTCCATTTCAAGTAAGCGAGTTTATGTTAACCTTGTTTGTCATCCTTATCCGTATCGGTCAGAGGGCTCTGAACCATAAATATATATATATATATATATAAAAGCCCTGTGGGATTTCATATCTATATATAATACACTCTTTATCAAATGTGCTTTAAAATGTATGGTTTTTGCTTTCATGAACAAGGAAATAATGACGTTATGCTGTAGGGCTGGTATAATAATGCTGTGGGGCTGGTATGACATTTTTTCCAGGGCTGGTATTTATTCCCAGTCCGGCCCTGCTGCAGAGAATGATTTAATGGGGGTGGTATATATATATATATATATATATATATATATATATATATATATATATATATGGGGGTGTATATATATATATATATATATATATATATATATATATATATATACACATACACATACACACAGTATATTTAATATTATATTACATATAGGTGTATTATATTATAGGAAATATTTATGACAGAGCATTAGGGCTATTGTTAGATTGTAGGTTGTATATCCATCCTCTCTACACTGACACACCTTATCCTCTGTAGGGAGTGATTAGTTGCAGAATGGGATTGGTTGCTAGACATTGTTACTCTCACCTACCCGGATATGTGAGGGATCAAAATGATCTCCTTACATTAATCCTTGATCCTTTAAACTTGAAAATTACTCGTGTCCCTGTGAACAATGGATCTGTAGGGATAGCCCACATTGGAATTGAATTGACTACATAAGTAAGTGGGATACACACATATTTGTATACAGTGCTATAAACATTTATCATTTTCCTTCCACTTCACAATTATGTGCCACTTTGTGTTGGTCTATCACATAAATCCACATTAAAATATATTTACGTTTTTGGTTGTAACCTGACAAAATGTGGAAAATTTCAAGGGGTATGAATACTTTTTCAAGGCACTGTATACATGATTTTGAAAGAAATTCCCATCAAGGTGTCAGCTGTATATTGAGTGCTTTTTACCATCAAGGGCTTTTTTGTGGGCTTGTGTGTGCTCCTCTCCATTTCCTTACATCCAGCAGGTGTGATTTTCTGTGGGTCCCTTTGGACCTTCTGCATACTTTCCGGATAGATAACCACCTAGAGACCACCCTGTCCCTATGTTTTTACTTGGCTTTGGTTATACACACGATATTCCAATTTTGGAGATGCCTTCACCCCCTCCTGAGGAAGATCAGGACCAAATATGATCGAAACATTTTGGATCTTTCTAAGCAGTAGAATCCAGTGTTGAGAAATACACTTTGCATTTCTTGCTACCTGCATATGTGACATTGACATTATTTTTTTTTTAATATCATGCATACCAGAGCTCATGTACTTTTTAATTCACGTTCCATATATATTTGTATGAAATAAAGAGAATCTGTTTGATATATTTGATCTAGTTTAATATTTTTTTCAGCTGCCTATAGGCCCTTGGGAGCATTTTGTTCAATTGTACCATATTTTCTGGCGTATAAGAAGACCTTTTACACTAAAAGAAAACGGCCAAAAATCGGGGGTCGTCTTATACGTCGGGTATAAAGCAGGGGTCATTTTCTATGCAAGCCGCCCGCTGGATGACAGTCCTCTGGATGCTCGCGGTAATACTGGATGCTCGCAATAAATGTGCGGTAATACTGTATACATACAGTATACACCGCTGAGCCAATCCCGGCAAGCGATGTATTCTATTAGTGAATACAAAGCCTGCTCGGATTGGAGTAACCACTTCGGCCAATCCGAGCAGGCCATACGGTAGCCTGCTCCGATTGGCTTTAAGAGTCAGAAGCGTGGGCTGATGATGTTACAGCCCTTGCCAATCTGAGCAGGCTTTGTATTCATGAAGAGAATACATCGCTCGCCGTGATTGGCTCAGCGCGGTATACTGTAAGTATACTGTGAGACAGTGTTAACTGTTACATCAAGCAGGCTGACAGACTGGTCGGAAGAGGGTCGTCTTATACGGCAAGTATAGCACAAATCCAACATTTTAAATGGAAGATTAGAAATGGAAGATTAGGGGGTCGTCTTATATGCCCAGCCGCCTTATACGCCGACAAATATGGTATGTATGTATCCAGCAAGTGCCCCTTTTTAGCAGGACTTTATCTATTTCGCCCCCCCTAGGGTTGATCCATCTAATTACTGATGGATCAAACAGTGTGTTTTAGACAAACATGCCAGCAAATAGAGATCAATATCCGGCCTCTCTTAGCCCTTGTACACACGGTCGTACATTCCGATGGACAATGTCCGATAGGGCCGTGTTGTTGGATAATCCGACAGTGTGTGGTCTCCATCGGACTGTTTCCGTCGGAGTATCCGACGGACCAAGTTTTCCAGCTGGGCTATAAAATTTTCCGACAAGATGATCCGATCAGACTTTGTTCGATTGTGTGTAGAGAATTCCAATTGGACAAAGTGCCATGCATGCTCAGATCAAATTCCTAGACTAAAGCTATTGGCTACTAGCCTGAACGTAGTCCCGTCCTAACGAAATAACACCATCATGTTACGTACGATCAGATTTTCTGACAACTTTGTCCGACTGTGTGTATGCAACAGTTTCGGACAAAATCCGACGGATTTGATTGTCGGAATGTCCGACCGTGTGTACAAGGGCTTAGTTGTATACAAGTGATCATAAATCTGTTTTATAAATGAATGATCCGTCTTCTTCATTGTGTACTGATGCTTTAAATTATTTATTTTATTGTCTATTTGTTTATTTAAAATGTATTTGTTTATTTAAAACATATTATATTAAAAATATGATAATCATGCTTTAGGGGTATTGTTTGAAAGAAGGTTCTGTAACCCTCAGGAGCCTAATAAAGTACATTGCGCCCTTAAAGCGGTAGTAAACCCGATGATGTGTTTTTTTTTTCTACCTGCAAAGGAAAAGGCATAATGAGCTAGTATGCACCGCATACTAGCTCATTATGAAATACTTACCTTAGAACGAGGCCCCGACATCTGTCCCGATCCACGCTGAGGGAGCTGACATGTTCCCTCTGTGTTTCTTCTGGGTATCGCAGCTCCGGCGCTGTGAGTGGCCGGAGCCGCGATATAATCACTCGATTTATTCCCGGCAGCGTCCGCTTTCCGCTTTCAGCCGGGAATCCCCTGTCAGCGGCGCATTGCGAGGGGAATATCTCCTAAACCGTACAGGTTTAGGAGATATTTTTTTTACCTAGAGGTAAGCCTTATTATAGGCTTTCCTGTAGGTAAAAGTCCCAAAAAAGCTATACAACCACTTTAAAAACACCTCCAAAACTACCTTTGTTTTGTGTTCCCTATTAAACATAACTGCTTTTTGCCAAGATGGCAACATCTCACTATCATCTCTGGAATTTCAATGAATATCAAAATTCAAATGGCCTAAGCCCCTGTACACACGGTCGGAGATTTTGCCAACCAAATCCGTCGGATTTAGTCCCACGGATTGTGTCCGAAACTGTTGTATACACACGATCGGGCCAAGTTGGCGAAAAATCCGATCTTTCAGAACGTGATGACGTAATTTCGTTACGATGGGACTACATTCAGGCTAGTAGCCAATAGCTTTGATGTAGGAATTTGATCTGAGCATGCGTGGCACTTGGTCCGATGAAAATGCTCTACACATGATCGGATTAGGTCCCTCTGGCCCAGTTGGTCGGGAAATATTTCCAACATGTTGGAAAATTGGGTCGGACGGAGATTCAGACGGAATCAGTCCGATGCATATCACACACAGTCGGATTATCTGACGACACGGTCGGACAAGACTCATTCCGACAGATTCTCCGACCGTGTGTACAAGGGCTAAGACAGATTAGCTTTTGATTGGTGATTGTGAATATTATTGGCGTTTCATTAGGCTTTCCCTGTGAGAAAGAGACCATGAAACCGAAAGGGCACTAAGAACATTAAAAAAAAGTGTTTCTAAATAACAAAACCATAAGAAAAGAGACAGAGGGTGGACAGGTACTTACAGCCGATGCTTGGATGAAGACTTAAAATGCTGAGCAGGTAGGTTGTGTTTCTTCTATACATTTTAAGGGTTTATTTATCGTTAAGACTGTTTAAGTTTAAGTCGGTTTGATTTGTTCTATTTTCTATTCGTTTTTTTTTTTTTACTTTGGGAAGAGGCATTAATATTCACCAAATTGTGAAGACACCTATCCATAATTAAGCAACAAAGTCATGAAAGGAGAGGTTTAATGTCAGAATCATTAGAGATGAAGCTAAGGAGAACAGAGGGTCAAGTGTTTCAATCAACCTGTCTGTTTTCCAGGCTTCGGCTAAGTGGCTATTGTGAGTTACAAAAAATGGAAGATCATTACTTTCCAATCATACTTACCAATGTCTGACCGTCTGGATTCCAGTGATTTTGTCGGCATTGCTTTGTCTCTTTGCATGCTGATTCAGTAGATTTTTTTTACACTACTATGTATATTACATCATAAGATGAAAAATGTTTGACATTCTAATGCCGCGTACACACGACCGGTTTTTCCGTCAGAATAAACTCTGATGCTGCGTACACACGATTGGAATTTTGATTGGAAAAAGCGCTGATGGTTTTCCCGACGGAATTCCGATGGGATTTTGCTCAAGCTGTCTTGCATACACACGGTCACACCAAATTCCGACTGTCAAGAACGCAGTGACGTACTAAAGCTTTTGTCTCGTAGTTGAATCTGAGCACGCATGAATTTTTGCTCGTCGGAATTGCATACACAGGATTGGAACCTGCTCTCAATCTTTTGCTGACGGAAATTCGGCCAGCAAAATTCCAATGGAGCATACATACAATCGCATTTTCCAACGAAAAGCTCTCATCTGTCTTTTGCTGGCCGAAATTCCGACCGCGTGTACGCGGCATGACAGTTTTTCCAACGGAGTTCTGACAGAGTTACGCTGAATCGGACTTGCCTACACACGATCACACCAAAGTCTGATCGTTTAGAACGCAGTGACGTACAACACGTACAACGGGACTAGAAAAAGGAAGTTCAATAGCCGGTAGCCAATAGCTGCCCATGCGTCATTTTTGGTCCGTCGGAACAGCATACGGACAAACGTTTTTCCTGATAGGAATTGATTCCATCGGAAAGATTTAAAACATGTTCTATTTCTAGGTCCGTCAGAATAATAAAAAAAAAAGTCAGCTGAAGCCCACACACGATCGGAATATCCGATGAAATTATTCCGTCTGACTTTTTCTGCTGGAAAGTCCAACCGTGTGTACACGGCATTAGACTGCTGGCTTTTTTTAAGAACAGATTTATTTCAGGTAGTTATATAGCATTGTCAATTTCCGCAGCACTTTATATATATACACACAGACACACACACACACACACACACACACACACACACACACACACACACACACACACACACACACACACACACACACACACACACACACACACACACACACACACACACACACACACACACACACACACACACACACACACACACACACACACACACACACACACACACACACACACACACACACATATACCAATGACCCCAGTGCTAACCACTTAGCCACTGTGCTGTCCCAGGTTGCATTTTGATTCAGATGCCTCTCAAGAGTATTTACAGTGTTTTTGACTTTTTCATATTTTTATCCAATACAGAAATGGAGGGTAGGGTTAAGTATGTCGGTTTTGACCAAAACAAGAGTTTATGCAGATGGCAGTACTGCTGAAATAAATTATTTTGTCCTTTGGTCATTATCAGATATATTAAGTGAACCTGCCCATCCCAAATTCCTGAATATAAATGCCAGTATCCCCAATAAATTTCTTTCAACTGCAGTGGTGGCTGGTGGGGTTTTTTTTTGGGGGGGGGGGCACCCCGAGCACTTTTTGAAGCCTATTAGCCCTTGTACACATGGTCGGACATTGCGTCAACAAAATCAGTTGGACAAAGTTGTCGGAATACACACAGTCGGACAAAGTTGTTGTAAAATCCGATCGTACGTAACGTGATGACGTTATTTAGTTATGACAGGACTACGTTCAGGCTAGTAGCCAATATCTTTGGTCTAGGAATTTGATCTGAGCATGCATGGCACTTTGTCTGATCGGAATCCTCTACAAATGATCGGACAAAGTCCGATCGGAATCATGCTGTCGGAAAATTTTATATCCAGCTCTCAAACTTTGTTGGTCAGACATTCCAATGTAAACAGTCCGATGAAGCCCACACACGGTCGGATTATCCAACAACAGGGTCCGATCGGACATTTTCCATCGGAATGTCCGACTGTGTGTACAAGGGCTTTAGAGCCTCTGGCTCTAATCAGGTGCTTAAAAAAAACACTGGCCACTCTAATTTATGTGCCCTGAAAGGGGCCGGACACATGAATAGGGAGCGGTCATGGATAGATTCATGCCATGCATGAATTTATCCACTGCATATAGGGGGCAGTGCCCGGGCGCCCCTAATGGATGGGCCACCACTGTTTAACTGTTGCCATAGGTGACCCAAATCCTGTCATGGTGCCGTTGCTCCTGATTGCTGGCTATGTGTGGGGAGCTGACTTGACAGGGTGAGAGAGGCCTCGGGAAAGTCTCTGAGGGGGAGTCTGGAGAGAAGTCAAGAGTGGGAGCGCTGCTGGGATGGGGGTCACAGGGGAAGTCATACATGTGTGGACTGTGGAGAGGAGACTATTAGGTCAAATCCAGGGCCACCAAGCTGGAGCCATCTGACTGAGCCCTGCACGGTGCACCTGGGAGGAGTACTAGTTTTTATGAATGTTATTTACAACCATGATTGCATTGATCCTTATGGGTCCTGAGGAAGCGGTTTGACCGCAAAACACGTAGACCCTCTATCTCAAGGACATACATTGACGTGCAATAAATGACTGTATCACAAGTTTTTACAATGTCTTTTAACTGATTATTAATAATAAAATGTGTTATATTTTATACTCTCTGGATGTTGATATTTGATGATCGTCTAAGGTCTAACTAAAGTCCCACTACATTTTGTTCTTTGACGTAACAATTTACTTGGTCCATGCTTTTGTACTTACAATCCTAGCTAAGAATGATCACCCTGACATATTCCTGATTGTATACTGGGCAATAGTAACTAAAGGCAAGCACTGACTATGTATGTATTAGGACGGTGGCATTTATGTTTGTTATTATATAATCTTGAGTCAACTGTTGTATTTTGTGAATGCTAACAAAAAGTGTGGTGTACTGCACATTATTGGGATAATCTGTCTAGTACAATAGATATGTCTTTGATTATGCAGAGACTGCATTTTGGTTTCTTAACCTTATGTCTTCTGTGTTCTGTATGCTAGCAAAGATGCTGTCTATTTTACTGTATTCCCCCCTTTTTATTTTTGTGTGTGTTTTTTTCTTTTTTGTATCAAAGTTTTTTTGTAAAACCTACAAAACTTTCAATAAAGGCTATATGATCAAAGAAAAAATGAATAAATAAATACATTCTTTCAACTGGATAACAATGTATTTGGGACCTTTAGTTCCAGCATCCACAAGATAAACACACGTAAAATATGCAGATGCAACTATTTTTTTTATACATTAACCGGTTTCAACTGGCTCACGTCTATTTATAGGGGCAGAATTGCACCCCTGCGTGAAACTTGCGGGGGTTTCCCTGCATCCAATTCATATAGCAGGAGAATGTGACTGGCTCTGTATGAAGCAGGTTCACGTATCTCCGGTGCGGCTGAGGAGCGCAACTGTGCAGAAACGCGTGCGTCTTTAGCTCTGTTTCAGGGCCGAATTTAGGCAAAGATTCAGCCCCGATTCGTCCCTGAAACTGAGAAGATGCACAGCATTCCTGTGTGATCCGCAGCTGGTTCCAGTGTGAACTCCACAATTTCCCCACAATGCCTACAGCTATGGAGATCAGTGAGAGCATCTTTTCTAAGTGCTTTTACTGGCTGTTCGGAATATGTAAATACTTTCATGTACAAATTCTGGACACAGCTGTACGCTAACTTAATGTGCGATACGGAGGCATGGGTTCATTCAATCATAAGAATCCATACAATCAGTCTATTGCCTAAACAAGTCCTTAAATAAATGGTACCACAATGGAGACAGGGATTCCGTTGCCTCTACACATTTTTTTGGCCATAATCTACTTACATATACGTTTTGAGGGAAGATACATATGTATTATGCATTATCAATCAACTTGAATATTTTTAGATGACATCTACACCTATAACAACTGATGACATCAGTTGTCATCCTTGGGTACCCCAAAAGTCCTATCAGGGCTTTGCTTTTTTTAAATTGACTAACTACAGTAAGCCCATAATCATTGGCCAGATGGTGTCATGGTGATATTTGGTTATTGATGTCAGCCACCATTTCCACTGCTTTAAATGTTTACATTCACCCATCAGCCAGGAAGCCCTGGCTGCCAGTAGAGTGTCCGTGTGGTTATGAGTCACTGCTTGGAAGTCTAACAGCTAGCCTCACCAGGAAGCTGTCACATTTAGCAGCAGTAGTAACACTGCTAAATGTTTCACTTCCTGTCAGAGGTTCAGTTCAGTGGGTGGGTAAATACACCACTTGGTTCTTCTGTTCACCAAACAGGAAAAATTCTGACCTAATTCAACTCCAAACTGATTTTGAAGCTCATCCCCATTCAGAATATGTAAATATTAAAACATGCATTGCCTGGGCACAGGTTCACTTTCAACTTGGCTGGAGCTATATATACCAATGCACATTAACCACTTGCTGACTGCATAACCTAGTTATATGGCAGCAGAGTGGCTCTCCTGTGAAAGATCACGTACATAGTATGTGATCCAGCTCTTCCGGGTAGGGGGGCACACACGCATGCTGCTGGCAACCCAGCTGTGCTGTGATTAGACACAGCACGAGCCGATCAGCGGGTGTCGGCCAATGGATGACCGCCAGAACCCGCTGATTGGTGAGGAGAAAGACAGGACAGAGCTCTACATATGTAAACAAGGCAGAGCTCAGTCCTGTCGGTGGGAGAGTGCTGAATTTTGTTTCCCTGCAAAGCAGGGAATAAAAAACAGCATATCCCTCTGTGAAAGCACCACATTGTACACGCAACAAAACACATGGTAGGCACATATTTAACCCTTTGAGTGCCGTACATGTTTAACCCCTTCCCAGACACTGTCATTAGTACAGTGACAGCACATATTTTTTTAGCACTGATCACTGTATTAGTGTCAATGGTTCCCACAAAACGTCAAAAGTGTCAGTTAGTATCAGATTGTATACATAAATATGGGTACATATTTTTGTGGCCCCCACAGCGCTCTGGGATTTATTGGGGGCCACAAAAGATATATATATATATATATATATATATATATATATATATATATTGTGAGGGGTTAGCTCGGCAGCGGGTGTGTGTGACCCCCTGGATGGGTTCACAACACAAAGTCAGGCACAGCAGACAGCGGTGTAAGTTCAAAAAACAAAAGATCCGGTTTATTTATGCTCCATGCAGTGATACATATAACAGCCAAACAAAATAAAACAAGAAAATAAATCCTGGTCAGCTTGACCTCTAACTACACACATAGACTCCCTGTCTAACAACTGGGTACAGCCTTGTGCTGTACCAGTCCCTGCCTTTGTTGTAAAGGTTTTGCCACACAGGCGTTAACTCACCGCACAGTACAGGTGACACACTCCCCAGTCTATACAACACAAAACTGGTTCCAGGATGGAGCATCTCCCTATGCATGCTGGGGTTTTTTGTAGAGGCCTTAATGAGCCCACTTGCTTCAGCTGGGCTCATTAACTCTTCCCCTCTAATTGTAAAAGTCTGCATAAAGCCTGAATCTAGGACACACATATTTACCATCCTGGATACAACCAGGTGACTTCACCTGCCTGCTGCCACATACCCCCCCCCCCTCTTGTTTCAACCTTGGGGTTGTAACACCAGCAGTCAGACACGCATGTATCCGAGACAAAGCATCCACATTCCCCATTTTAACACCAGGGCGATGCTTAACTGTAAAATTAAATTCCTGTAGGGCTAGGAACCACCTATTTACTCTTCTATTGGTCTCCTTGTTCTGAGCCATCCACTTTAAAGGAGCGTGATCAGTCACCAGGTCAAAGTGCCTACCTAGCAGATAGTACCGAAGGGAATCTAGAGCCCACTTCACTGCTAAACATTCCTTCTCAATCGTGGAGTAATTTACCTCATGGGACTTTAACTTCCTGCTGAGATAAATGACTGGGTGCTCTTCCCCGTTCCAGACCTGGGATAACACTGCTCCTAACCCAACGTCTGATGCATCAGTTTGTACCACGAAGTCCTTAGAGAAGTCTGGTGAGTACAACACTGGCTGGCTACATAAGGCTGTTTTTAAGGACTGAAATGCTTCCTCAGCCTCTGGGGACCATTTAACTATAACCGACTCTTTCCCTTTTGTCAGGTTGGTGAGGGGCACAGCCTGAGAAGCAAAATGGGGAATGAATCGTCGATAATAGCCAGCGATTCCCAGAAAGGCTCGTACCTGTTTCTTGCTGTTGGGACGTGGCCAACTCTGTATGGCCTCGACTTTATTGACTTGGGGTTTTATCACCCCCCTCCCAATAGTGTACCCAAGATATTTGGCCTCCTCCTGTCCAATGGTACACTTCTTTGGATTGGCCGTAAACCCAGCTTCCCGGATAGAGTCTAGGACTGCTTGTACTTTTGGCAAATGTGAGACCCAGTCTGTGCTATGGATAATCACATCATCCAGGTAAGCTGCAGCATATTTCTGATGGGGCCTCAGAATCTTATCCATTTTCCGCTGGAATGTTGCCGGTGCATTCTGTAACCCAAACGGCATTCTCTTATATTGGAATGCCCCATCTGGGGTTACAAACGCAGTTTTCTCCTTGGCCGACTCGGCCAGGGGAATTTGCCAATACCCTTTGGTGAGATCAAGAGTTGTCATATATCGGGCTGTTCCCAGCCGGTCAATCAACTCATCTATACGTGGCATGGGGTAGGTGTCAAATTTTGTAACTTTATTTAATTGTCTAAAATCGTTACAAAACCGCCAGCTCCCATCAGGTTTGGGCACTAGTACGATAGGACTGGACCAGTCACTCTGGGACTCCTCTATCACACCCAATTCCAGCATCCTTTGAACCTCCCCACGTATTGCCTCCCGTCGGGCCTCTGGTATTCTATAAGGTTTTAGTTTTACCCTTTCTCCTGGCGGGGTGATAATGTCATGCTCTACGCCAGATGTTTGTCCCGGAAGCTCAGAGAAAATCTCTTTGTTACGAAGTACAAACTCTTTAACCTCCTGTTGTTGGGGTTTCGATAAGGTGTCTGCTATTCCAACCTCAGGAACTAAGCAATCAGGCTGTACTTGTGACAAAGTCTCTGCGACTAGGGATTCCCTATCCCTCCAGGCTTTCAGCAGATTGACGTGATAGATCTGCTCCGGCTTTCGCCTTCCTGGCTGTCTAACCCTGTAGTTCACCTCACTCATTTTTTCAATTACTTCATATGGACCTTGCCATTTGGCCAGAAATTTGCTTTCAACCGTAGGGACTAGCACCAAGACCCTATCCCCCGGGGAAAAAGTACGGGTCTTGGCCCCACGGTTGTACACTCTCTGCTGTGCTAACTGCGCTTGGGTTAAATGTTCCTTTACAATTGGCATTACCTGTGCAATTCTATCTTGCATCAGGGCGACATGCTCAATCACACTCCTGTGAGGAGAACTCTCATTTTCCCAAGTTTCCTTGGCGATATCCAGCAGCCCTCTTGGGTGTCTCCCATAGAGCAACTCGAAGGGTGAGAAACCTGTAGAGGATTGGGGTACCTCCCTAATGGAAAACATCAGATAGGGTATTAGACAATCCCAATTCTTTCCATCTCTATCCACCACCTTCTTTAACATTTGTTTTAGGGTTTTGTTGAATCTTTCAACCAACCCATCTGTTTGGGGGTGATACACAGATGTACGCAATTGCTTCACTTTGTACAACTTGCATAATTCTTTCATAACCCGGGACATAAAGGGTGTACCTTGGTCCATAAGCAGTTCTTTACAAATACCCACGCGGCTAAAAACAAGAGATAGCTCTTTGGCTATGGTTTTGGCCGAGGTATTTCGGAGAGGAATTGCTTCCGGATAACGGGTGGCATAGTCCAAAATAACCAAAATGTACTGATGGCCCCTGGCGGACTTCATTATCGGACCTACCAAATCCATTGCGATCCTTTCAAAGGGGACCTCAATGATAGGAAGAGGTACCAGCGGGTTACGGAAATGTGGCATAGGTGCCGACTTCTGACACACAGGGCAGGAGGAACAATAATTTTCTATTTCCTTCATGACCCCAGGCCAATAGAATCTCTGCAATACCCTCTCACTGGTTTTCTCTGTCCCCAGATGACCTCCCAGAATGTGCCCATGAGCCAATTCTAACACCAACTTCCTGTAAGGTTTGGGCACTACAAGTTGCTCAATGGGTTCTTCTGCCCTTTGAGCCACTCGATACAGCAGGTCCCTTTCCATAGTGAAGTAAGGATAAGGGCAAGTCTTATCTGGGTTCACTAACTCGCCATCTATTTTCACCACATTTTCCCGTGCCTTTATTAGGGTGGGGTCTTTTAACTGTTCTGTGGCAAAATTTTCCCTGTGAACCTCAAGATCCGAAAACTCCACAGACGGCATGTTTTTATCTGAGGATGTTGGCTCCTCCCCAGTTTCTCGAGTTTCCCCCGCCAATACCGACAAGGGAAATTCAGGAGAGTCCTCACCACTCCCAGAGGAATTCTGGTCATCTTCCTGGTTTATAGGAGCACCAGTGGGGGGCTCAGGACAATCCCAGAGTTCCCAGAATTTTGGAAAATCCCTTCCCACAATAGCATCATGTGGTAAGTGAGACACTAACCCCACCTGATGAGAGAGGTTACCTTTGGGGGTCTCAAAAAACACTGAAGTTACAGGATACTCTCGGGTGTCCCCATGCACACAAATAACAGCCACCCTGTTCTTCCCAGAGACCTCTGTAGTAACTAATTCAGCTTTTATCAATGTTACCAGGCTACCTGAATCCAGCAACACATCAACATTTCTACCATTAATACACATTTTACATAAATGTCTCTCAGGTCCCCGAATGGCAGTGCATGCAACTGTCGCAAACAGCGACTGACGTCTCTCCCTTATAAAGTCACATTGCATAGGCTCATCCACAACGGGGCAATTGGCTGCAATATGTCCCTCTTGCCGGCAGCGGTAGCAAATAATCTTTTTCACTGTCTCTTGCAGCATGGGCTTCCTGGGCTGCTCCCGCCAGACCTTAGGTAGAACCCCCACCCTCTCACTCTCTCCACCCTCACCCCTTGGAGTCATCTTACCCGCCACTGGGGATGATCTGGTCTTAGGATGGAAAGTCCGTGAGTCCCTGGAAGAGGTGGTCAAGTTCTCTGTAGCCAAGTACCTCTCAACCAGATCCACAAGTTTATCTGCATTTTCTGGGTCTCCATGGCTTACCCATTTTTGGATGGCAGTAGGAAGAGTTCTCAGGAAACGATCCATAACCACACGTTCCACAATGTTTGGTGCGGTCAAAGTCTCTGGCTGCAGCCACTTCCTGCTCAGGTGAATGAGATCATACATTTGAGACCTGGGGGGTTTTCCAACCTGAAAAGTCCAATTATGCACACGCTGAGCCCGGACGGCCAGGGTGACACCCAGCCGTGCCAATATTTCTGTTTTTAGCACCACATAGTCTTTTGCTTGGTCAGGCTCTAGGTCATAATAAGCTTTCTGCGATTCCCCAGTTAACAGAGGGGCCACCAGTCCAGCCCATTGCTCCTTAGGCCACTTTTCCCTTTCAGCAGTCCTTTCAAATGTGGTCAAAAACACCTCCTGATCATCCTCTCCAGTCATTTTTGTCAGTAAACGGCTCACACCAAAGGATGCGGTATTATTGTAACCACTTGCTTCATTGGTCTGCGGACGTTGCTGTATTAATGTCTCTATTTTCTGTTGAAAATTCTGCTCTTGCTTCTGCAACAGGTCTATGAAGCGGGCTTCAGATCGCTGCTGGGCTTGTTGCTGAGCTTCCAAACTCTGCTGGTGAGCCTTCTGCTGATTTTCCAAACTCTGCTGCAAAGTTGCATTTGTCTGCTGCTGGGCTGCAAGGCTCTGTTGTTGAGCTGCAAGGCTCTTTTGTAAACCCGCATTTGTTTGCTGCTGATTTGCATTTGCTTGCTGCTGGTTTGCATTTGCTAGAGCCAGCTGTCTCAGTATCTCCTCCATGCTGGCCTTAAAAAAAATAAAAAAAAACTGCCAAAATTCTCCACCAACTGTGAGGGGTTAGCTCGGCAGCGGGTGTGTGTGACCCCCTGGATGGGTTCACAACACAAAGTCAGGCACAGCAGACAGCGGTGTAGGTTCAAAAAACAAAAGATCCGGTTTATTTATGCTCCATGCAGTGATACATATAACAGCCAAACAAAATAAAACAAGAAAATAAATCCTGGTCAGCTTAACCTCTAACTACACACATAGACTCCCTGTCTAACAACTGGGTACAGCCTTGTGCTGTACCAGTCCCTGCCTTTGTTGTAAAGGTTTTGCCACACAGGCGTTAATTCACCGCACAGTACAGGTGACACACTCCCCAGTCTATACAACACAAAACTGGTTCCAGGATGGAGCATCTCCCTATGCATGCTGGGTTTTTTTTGTAGAGGCCTTAATGAGCCCACTTGCTTCAGCTGGGCTCATTAACTCTTTCCCTCTAATTGTAAAAGTCTGCATAAAGCCTGAATCTAGGACACACATATTTACCATCCTGGATACAACCAGGTGACTTCACCTGCCTGCTGCCACAATATATATATATATATATATATATATATATATATATATATATATATATATATATATATATATATATATATAGACAAATTACCAGTGGGGCCGTTTGGAACCGGAACACGGGCCGGACTTTGGACATGCTTGGTGTAAACCAATCAATATACAGTTATTGGGATTTTCTTTACCAAAAACATGTAGCAGAATACATATTGGCCTAGATTTATGAAGACATTTTTTTTTTTTTTTATAGGATGTGTTTCATAGCAGAAAGTAAAAAATACTGTTTGTTTTTCCAAGATTTCAGTCATTTTTATTTTCATTTAAAGCTCAAAAAATGAAAAACCCAGTGGTGATAAAATACCACCAAAAGAAATCTTTATTTGTGAGAAGAAAATTATATACATTTTGTGGTTAAGTGGTTAAACAAACACCAGAAGGTAGGTTGTTGAGAAATTCATTTGGTAATTAAAATTGGAAAGCATATAATTAAATGTAATTTTAAGCATATAATCAAAAAAGCATAAGCATATTGTATAAAGAAAAAAGTTACAAATAGTCTAAACAGAGCAATGTACATTCTAAATGCAAAGTTGTTAATGACTGTGCTTCTAAAAGGAGATATACAGTGCATCTGGAAAGTATTCCCAGTGCTTCACTTTTTCCACATTTTGTGATGTCACAGCTTTATTCCAAAATTGATTAAATTCATTATTTTTCTCAAAATTCTACAAAAAATATCCCAAAATGACAATGTGAAATAAATTTGTTTGAAATCTTTGAAAATGTATTAAAAATAAAAAAATCCCATGCACAGTATCTGACAAAAGTGAGTACACCCCTCACATTTTTGTAAATATTTTATAATAACTTTTCATGTGACAACACTGAAGAAATGACACTTTGCTACAATGTAAAGTAGTGAGTGTACATCTTGTATGACAGTGTAAATTTGCTGTCCCCTCAAAACATATTGAACACACAACCATTAACGTGTTAACCGCTGCCAACAAAAGTGAGTACACCCTTAAGTGAAAATGTCCAACTTGGGCTCAATTAGCCATTTTCCCTTGTTATGTCATGTGACTCATTAGTGTTACAAGATCTCAGGTGTGAATGGGGAGCAGGTGTGTTAAATTTGGTGTTATCGCTCTCACTCTCTCATTCTGGTCACTGTAAGTTCAACATGGCACCCCATGGCAAATAACTCTCTGAGGATCATATAAAAAGAATTGTTGCTCTACATAAAGATGGCCTAGGCTATAAGTCGATTGCCAAGACCCTTAAACTGAGCTGCAGCACGGTGGCCAAGACCTTACAGCGGTTTAACAGGACAGGTTCCACTCAGAACAGGCCTCGCCATGGTCGACCAAAGAAGAGTGCAAGTACTCGTCATATCCAGAGGTTGTCTTTGGGAAATAGACATATGAGTGCTGCCAGCATTGCTGCAGAGGTGGAAGGGGTGGGGGGTCAGCCTGTCAGTGCTCAGACCATACGCCGCATCTGCATCAATTTGGTCTGCATGGCTGTCATTCCGGAAGGAAGCCTCTTCTAAAGATGATGCACAAAAAAGCATGCAAACAGTTTGCCGAAGACAAGCAGACTAAGGACATGGATTACTGGAACCATGTCCTGTGGTCTGATGAGACCAAGATAAACTTATTTGGTTCAGATGGTGTGAAGCGTGTGTGGTGGCAACCAGGTGAGGAGTACAAAGACAAGTGTGTCTTTCCTACAGTCAAGCATGGTGGTGGGAGTGTCATGGTCTGGGGCTGCATGAGTGCTGCCAGCACTGGGGAGCTACAGTTCATTGAGGGAACCATGAATGCCAACATGTACTGTGACATACTGAAGCAGAGCATGATCCCCTCCCTTTGGAGACTGGGCAGCAGAGCAGTATTCCAACATGATAAT
Organism: Lithobates pipiens; assembly: GCF_037356315.1. NCBI lineage: Eukaryota > Metazoa > Chordata > Amphibia > Anura > Ranidae > Lithobates > Lithobates pipiens. Next base: position 50,301,331 of record NW_027507764.1, on the reverse strand, counting down.
GACCGAAAACACACCTCCAAGATGACCACTGCCTTGCTAAAGAAGATGAGGGTAAAAGTGATGGACTGACCAAGCACGTCTCCAGAGCTAAACCCTGTTGAGCATATGTGGGTCATCCTCAAATGAAAGGTGGAGGAGCGCAAGGTCTCTAACATCCATTGGCCCTGTGATGTCATCATGGAGGAGTGGAAGAGGACTCCAGTGGAAATCTCCATGCCCAAGAGGGTTAAGGCAGTGCTGGAATATAATGGTGGCCACACCAAATATTGACACTTTGGGCCCAATTTGGACATTTTCACTTAGGGGTGTACTGACTTTTGTTGCCAGCGGTTTAGACATTAACCACTTTCAGACCGGACCAATTTGCTGGTCAAAGACCAGACCACTTTTTGCGATTCGGCACTGCGTCGCTTTACCTGACAATTGCGCGGTCGTGCGACGTGGCTCCCAAACAAAATTGACGTCCTTTTTTTCCCACAAATAGAGCTTTCTTTTGGTGGTATTTGATCACCCCTACGGTTTTCATTTTTTGCGCTATAAACAAAAATAGAGCGACAATTTTGAAAAAAACTCATTATTTTTTACTTTTTGTTATAATAAATATCCCCCAAAAATATATAAAAAAACATTTTTTCCCTCAGTTTAGGCCGATGCGTATTCTTCTACATATTTTTGGTAAAAAAAATCGCAATAAGCGATTATTGATTGGTTTGCGCAAAAGTTATAGCGTTTACAAAAGAGGGGATAGTTTTATAGCATTTTTATTAATAATTTTTTATTATTTTTTTTACTAGTAATGGCGGCGATCAGCAATTTTTTTGTGACTGCGACATTGTGGGGGACCCATCGGATATTTTTGACACATTTTTGGGACCATTGTCATTTATACAGTAATCACTGCTATATAAATGCAGTGATTCCTGTGTAAATGACACTGGCAGTGAAGGGATTAACCAGTGGGTGGCAGTGTAGGGGTTAAGTGTTCCTAGGGGTGTGTTACTAACTGTGGGGGGGTTGGGCTTTCATTTAGTGAACACTGATCTCTGCTCCAATCACATGGAGCAGAGATCAGCGTCACTAGTTGCTAGGCAGAATGGAGAAATGCTGTTTACTCGGCATTTCCTCCATTCGGCCGCTCCGTGAGACGATCGCGGGGATGCCCGCGGCGATCGAGTCCGCAGGTCCCGCGACCGGACTCAGGGCGGCAAATTTAAAGGGACGTACATGTACGCCCATTTGCCTGCCCGTGCCATTCTGACGACGTACATCGTCGTGCGCTGGTCGGCAAGTGGTTAATGGCTGCGTGTTGAGTTATTTTGAGGGGACAGCAAATTCACATTGTTATACAAGCTGTACACTCACTACTTTACATTGTAGCAAAGTGTCATTTCTTCAGTATTGTCACATGAAAAGACAATAAAATATTTACAAAAATGTGAGGGGTGTACTCACTTTTGTGAGATACTGTATTTGTAGGCAGTTTCTTCCATTCTTCTTTGCAGGACCTTTCAAGCTCCATCAGGTTGGATGGGGAGCATCGGTGCACAGCCAATTTTCATATCTCTTTTGAGATGTCCAATCGGGTTCAAGTCTGGGCTCTGGCTGGGCCACTCAAAGATATTCGCAGTTGTCCCATAGCCACTCCTTTGTTATCTTGGCTGTGTGCTTAGTAGACATGTGCATTCGGTTTCGTCCGAATTTCGGATATTTTCGCTATTGGTTTAACAAACGATAACGAAAGTGCAGAATCTGAAAAACAAAAGATCCGACATAAACAAATGCTTTATTTTCATTTTCGTTGTGACAACAGTTCTATATAGATAGGAGATTCGACATAACGCTGACAATAGCAATCTGTGTCCATCAAACCTGTGGTCGAATGTGCCTAACCTTAGCTCTATTAGTCCAGGATTATTCTACATAGAGGAAAAAAGATTTGACATAGAGAGAAAAGATTTGACATAGAGAGAAAAGATTTGACATAGAGAGAAAAGATTGCTGCTGGAATTGGGTGGGGGAAGTAAAATAAAAATAATGATGATGATGAATGTTATTGGCTGATTGTAACCAAAGAGGAGGAACAGTAAAATAGCTAGAACTAAGTACACAGTACAGCCAACTTACTGTCACTTACGATTGCTAGCAGAGAGAGACACACACTGAATCATTTCAGAAGACAGTCAATCTTAGCTGGTCCGTTTGTCAGAGAACCTGAATTATTTAGCAATTAAGCATAAGCACAGCAGCAGAACAATAGTGAAGCAAGCTACAGTTCAACTTAACTTTTGCCTAATAATCTGCTACTATTGTGTTAGTGTTGTGAACCTGATAGTAATACTAGTGTTGTTAGTGTTGTGATAGCCTCAGAGGCTGCCCGTGTTGTGGGGGGGGGGGGGGGGGGGGATTTATTATTATAGATTCTATATTATAGATTGAGATTCTATATAGATTCTATATACCCTATCTTGTTACCTGTCTGATCAGTGATCACTATCACCAGTGCATTTTCTGTTTGAACTATATACATTCAACATGAACAACAAAGATTCGACAAAGCAGCGAAAAACATACAAACGTCAAATCTTTGGCTTATGGTGTATGTCGTAAGTTCTAAGAAGATTCGACAGATCAGCTAAACTTTACGGAGTCATACAGTTTAGCTGTTCCGTCAAATCTACTTTGAACATTCGACAGACACCATAAGCCTTCAATGACAGATTCGACCTTAATTCATTTGGATTTTCGGACTAATGCAATTTTTTACGAAAAACAAAATATATATATATATAATAAAATACTAAATAAAAACTAACCTCAGGAGTAACTAAAAAAATGTATTTTTTTGGATGAAAACTAAATTCCGAAACAAAATATTTCAGTGTGTCCATGTCTAGTGCTTAGGGTCATTGTCCTGTTGGAAGATGAACCTTATCCCAAATCTGAGGTTCAGAGTGCTCTGAAGCAGGTTTTCGTCAAGGAAGTATTTGTACATTGCTGCATTCATCTTTCCCTTGATCCCTTGATTCCCCAAAGCATTATGCTGCCACCATCATTCCCTTGATCCCTTGATTCCCCAAAGCATTATGCTGCCACCATCATTCCCTTGATCCCTTGATTCCCCAAAGCATTATGCTGCCACCATCATTCCCTTGATCCCTTGATTCCCCAAAGCATTATGCTGCCACCATCATTCCCTTGATCCCTTGATTCCCCAAAGCATTATGCTGCCACCATCATTCCCTTGATCCCTTGATTCCCCAAAGCATTATGCTGCCACCATCATTCCCTTGATCCCTTGATTCCCCAAAGCATTATGCTGCCACCATCATTCCCTTGATCCCTTGATTCCCTTGATTCCCCAAAGCATTATGCTGCCACCATCATTCCCTTGATCCCTTGATTCCCCAAAGCATTATGCTGCCACCACCATGCTTCACTGTAGGGATGGTATTAGCCAGATGATGAGCAGTGCCTGGTTTCCTCCCAGACATTACGCTTGCCATTCATACATCTTTGTTTTATCAGACTAGAGAATTTTGTTTCTAATGGTTTGAGACACCTTCAGGTTCCTTTTGGCAAACTCTAGATGGACTGTCATGTGCCTTTTACTGGGGAGTGGCTTCTGTCTGGCCACTCTACCATACAGACCTGAAAGGTAGAGTGCTGCAGAGAGGGTTGTTCTTCTGGAAGGTTCTCCTCTCTCCACAGAGAAACAGTGGAGCTCTGTTAGAGTGACCATTGGGTTCTTGGTCACCTCCCTGACTAAGGCCATTCTACTGCGATCGCTCAGTTAGGCAGAGTGCGGGTGGTTCCAAACTCCTTCCATTTATGGATGATGACCTTCAATGCTGCAGACATTTTTCTACACCCTTTTCCAGATTTGTGCCTCGATACAATCCTGTATCGGAGATCTATAGACAATTCCTTGGACTTCATGGCTTGGTTTGTGCTCTGACATGCACTGTTAACTGTGGGACCTTATATAGACAGGTGTGTGCCTTTCCAAATCATGTCCAATCAACTGAATTTATTACAGGTGGACTCCAATCAAGTTGTAGAAACATCTCAAGGATGATCAGTGGAAACCGGATGCACCTGAACTCAATTTTGAGTGTCACGGCAAAGGCTTTGCATACTTATGTATATGTGATTATTTTGTTTTTTATTTTTAATGAATGTGCAAAGATTTGAAACAAACTTCTTTCACGTTGTCATTATGGGGTATTGTTTGTAGAATTTGGAGGAAAATAATGAATTTAATCTATTTTGGAATAAGACTGTAACATAGCAAAATGTGGAAAAAGTCAAGCGTTGTGAATACTTTCCAGATGCTATTTCCAAAAGCTTTAAGACCTGCAAATACATATCTGTTGCTTATGTGGACAACAAAAACATGAGCATCTTCAAAATCGTAGGTGTACACAAAGCTAAGTACTCTGAGAACACGTAAACACAATTAGTAGTTTAAATTCTGTGTGGGCACAATAAGCTAATGTAAAAGAGTTGACAATGGGAGTTCTTATGACAGAGAGCTCCTGTACATGCTGTACCCACCAGGCAAGGAATGCTAATTAACTTGGCATAACGTATCACGAGAACCTAAGGAAACATATTTATGTTTATGGCTAAGCCTTCATAGAACACGAGTGAAGAAATTAGAGCACAATAACTAACAATTCAAAATGAAATTATAATTAAAAAATAATTAGAACGCCTTCACAGAAATGGGTTTTTATAAAAACTTTCATTAATCTATCTGGTTATTGAAATCTAGATAGCCATATAGGGTTTCTACACATGAATTATTGATTTCCATTGATGATTTCCATTATATCCTTTGGAAACGCAAAGTTAAGAATAATAGGTAATAAGCTACGGTGTGTTTGCAGTATGTTTAGGGTTTAATTTTGCTGTAATTTTTTATGCATTAGACAGATGTTTTATCTTTTTTATCATTTATTTATTTATTTTTATTTGGGCTATTTTTTTTTATGTCCCCCTGGAGGTTTAAAAAAATAAACAGCACCTTTAATTCAAGGCTGTCCCCTACAGTACTTCTCCCTCACCCCAAGATGTCCTCAGTCCTCTGGGTTAAATGACCTTCAAGATCAACTAACACCTTGGCGCAGAGCGGCCACATATTTGTATACAATAGTGCCCATTAAGCTGTGCCAAGAGGGCACGCCCTGCAGGCTCCAAGCACAGTGGCCAGCGGCTGACGGAAAGCTCCCCATCGCTGTTTGCGATCACAATCCCCACCTGCCGGCATTCCAAACCACTTAAAGGGTCAAGAGGTTAAAGTAGACCCAACCCTCCTATTGTTTTCAGCCAAGAAAGCTGCCATCTTGGTCTCTGTTTGATCTCCTGTCATGAAGCTGCATATGTTCAGTTATGACACCATCCATTGTGACAGTTGTATTCCTGCCACATGCCAGAATGTAACTGTTGGGTTTAGTTTCGCTTTAACCCAGATGACTGAGTTAAGATTGTGAGTGCAGGGCAAAATATCATCACATCTCCACTCTCTGCAAGATCCAGGAACACACACTGCCAGAAGGAGACTGAAAAGCACATGAAGATAACATCCTGTGACCGGCAAAAAGTCTTTAGAAAAGGTAAAGAAAAACATAGTGCTGGGGAGGACTTACGGGTGTGTGTTGGGGGGGCATGGGCTAGATGGCCCTTGGGGGAGGGAGGGTCCTGGAGCCTAAGATTGGGCTTTATGATGCCCTGTACACACGGTCAGAAATTCAGATGGAAAAGGTCCGATCGGATTATATTGTTGGAAAAAAATCCGATGGTGTGTGGGCTGTATCTGACTTTTTCCGTCGGAAATTCCGACAGAAAAAATTTGAGAGCAGGATCTCAAATTTTCCGACAACATGATCCGATCTGACTTTTTCTGATCATTTGTAGACAATTACGATCGGACAAAGTGCCACGCATGCTCAGATCAAATTACGAGACCAAAGCTATTGGCTACTAGCCTCAACGTAGTCCTGTCACAACGAACGAACGTCATCACGTTCCGAACTATCAAATTTTCTGACAACTTTGTCCGACCATGTGTATGCAACACCAGTTTAGGACAAAATCCATCTGAAAAAATCAGACGGATTTTGTGGTCAGAATGTCCGACCGTGTGTACAAGGCATTACTGGGTGCATATATGGCACTGGTGTTACAAAATAATGGGACCTCTTTACTGAGTTTCCAGTGTTAAACACCTGCCATGGTACATGCCAGAGGTTCCATGCTCCCTTCTGGATATTAGTTTATAAGGAATGGGAAACCTGAGCTAGACAGGCACACCCAGAACTTCATGATGGCCTAGTACAGTGATCTCCAAACTACAGCCCAGGGGCTGGATGTTGCCCTTTGCCTGCCTTTGTCCGGCCCATGTAGCACTAATCCTTCAACTGACATCAACAATAGGGCATAATTTCTCCCACTAACACCAATGATTTACTCCCAATAACATAGAGAAATTTTCTAATCCTATATGCCACAGTCCGACCCCCCTAAAGCCTGAAAGACAGGAAGCTGGCCCTTTGAAAAGTTTGGAGAAACCTGTTCTAGAACAGTACTGGAATCTACAGGAGGAAAATCACACAGGTGAAAAATCAAAGAGACACCAGTAGGACCACAGGGTGGACGGTTGGGCATCCTTCGTGGCTTGTTTTGTTACTGCAGAACCTGTGATTCCAACATTCTCCAATACGTACAACATAGAGATTTCTCCTTTGTGCAATATATACTGTATGTTATTGGGTATATAGTTTATTTTTCCATTTGTATTGCTATTTTCTGTAATTGAGTTGTGCATTTATGTGTATAGTGGGTTGGTTTGTCTTTTCATGGATTTTTTTATTCTCGGATTTTGCTGCTTACTAGGGATGAGCTCGGTTTTCGACTCAAACGCATGTTCGACTCGAACATCGGCCATTCGTCTGTTCCGTGAATTCAGAACTTCGTGGACCAAATTTGCACCAAATTTGTGTGGCACGAACGGCCTACAATGCACTATGCCATCGTAGTGCATTGCTGGCTCACTACACAAGGCCGCCGCACTGGATAGTGTGGGGCGTGTACTAAACCCCTGAGCTATAATTGGCCACAGGCATCCTGCCTGTGTCCAATTATGGCTCTCCTTGCTGCCGGCGCTGGGATAGGCCAAGCATGCGGAGTCACAGTGCATGCTTGGCCTATCACAGCGCCAATGATTTACTCCCAATAAATTTTCTAATCCTATATGCCTCTGCAACACTCTGCAATGCTCTGAAACACCCACCAATACCCTGCAACACTCTGCAATGCTCTGCAACACCCGCCAATACCGTGCAACACTGCAATGCTCTGCAACACCCTCCAATATCCTGCAATGCTCTGCAACGCAATACTCTGCAACGCCATACTCTGAGATACCCAGCCATACCCAGCCATAGTCGGTGATACCCTGCAATACCCAGCCATAGACACCCCCCCCCCCTCCCGCTGCCCTCCGGTGCTTCTACCGACTCGCCAATACGATCAAATCCAGAATCTTTTTTTTTTTTTTCAGGCTTCCCAGCTTAGAGATGAGATGCGGGGTCTTATTGACCCCATATCTCACTGTAAAGAGGACCTGTCATGCTATATTCCTATTACAAGGGATGTTTACATTCCTTGCAATAGGAATAAAAGTGATCAAAAAATTTATTTTTGGGGAAAAAAATGTCAAACTAAAATAAATAAAGTAAAATGAACAATAAAAAAATATATATTTTTTTAAAGCGCCCCTGTCCCCATGTGCTCGCATGCAGAAGCGAACGCATACGTAAGTCCCGCCCACATATGAAAACGGTGCTCAAACCACACATGTGAGGTATCGCTGCGAACGTTAGAGCGAGAGCAATAATTCTAGCCCTAGACCTCCTCTGTAACTCAAAACATATAACCAGTAAAAAAAAATGAAATCGTCGCCTATGGGGATTTTTAAATAGCGACGTTTGGCGCCATTCCACGAGCCTGTGCAATTTTGAAGAGTGACATGTTAGGTATCGATATATTCGGTGTAACTTCATCTTTCACATTATGCAAAAATTGGGCTAACTTTACTGTGTTTTTTTTTTAAGCACAAAACAGTTTTTTTTCCAAAAAAAAGCATTCGAAAAATGGCTGCGCAAATACCGTGACTGATAAAAAGTTGCAACGACCACCATTGTATTCTCCATGGTGTTTGCTAAAAAAAAACATATATAATGTTTTGGGATTCTATGTAATTTTCTAGCAAATAAATGATGATTTTTACATGTAGGAGAGAAATGTCAGAATTGTCCTGGGTGCTCCAGAACGCCTGATGGCGCTCCCTGCATGTTGGGCCTCTGTATGTGGCCACACTGTGTAAAAGTCTCACACATGTGGTATCGCTGTACTCGGGAGTAATAGCAGAATGTGTTTGGGGTTGTAATTTGTGGTATGCATATGCTGTGTGAGAAATAAACTGATAATATGACAATTTTGTGAAAAAAAAAAAAGTAAAAAAAATCTTGATTTTGCAAAGAATTGTGGGAAAAAATGACAACTTAAAAAAACTCATCATGCCTCTTACTAAATACCTTGGAATGTCTTCTTTCCAAAAAGGGGTCATTTGGGGGGTATTTGTACTTTTCTGGCATGTTAGGGTCTCAAGAATTCAAATAGGCCGTCAGTACTTCAGGTGTGATCAATTTTCAGATATTGGCGCCATAGCTTGTGGACTTTATAACTTTCACAAAGACCAAATAATATCCACCAATTTGTACTTATTTTTACCAAAGATATGTAGTAGCATAAATTTTGGCCAAAATTTATGAAGAAAAAATTACTAATCTGCTAAATTTTATAACAGAAACAAAGAAAAATTCATTTTTTACAGAATTTTCTGTATTTTTTCTTTTATAGCACAAAAAATAAAAAACCCAGCGGTGATTAAATACCACCAAAAGAAAGCTCAAGTGGTTAAATCATAATGGCAACAGAAAATACCCAAATGACCCTGATCAAAAGTTTACATACCCCAGTTCTTAATACCGTGTATTGCCCGCTTTAACATCAATGACAGCTTGAAGTCTTTTGTGGCAGGGTGAGGCTCTTTATCTTTTCAGATGGTAAAGATGCCCTTTCCTCTTGATAAAAAGCATCCAGTTCTTGTAAATTCTTGAGCTGTCTTGCATGAACTGCACGTTTGAGATCAGAATTTTTTGTGGGTTTTTCTTTGCATCCCGAACAGTTTTCCTGGCAGTTGTGGCTGAAATTTTAGTTGGTCGACCTGACCATGGTTTGGTTTCAACAGAACCCCTCCATTTTCCACTTCTTGATTAGAATCTGAACCCTGCTGGTTGGCATTCTCAATTCCTTGGATATCTTTTTCTATCCATTTCCTGTTTTATACAGTTCAACTACCTTTTCCTGCAGATCCTTTTGTGTTCCCCATGCGTCAGAATCCAGGAACATCAGTGCAGCACTGGATGAAAGATGCAAGGGTCTCTCAGGAGTCCAGAAACGCATTGACCTTTTGTACACACATGCTATTTACAAGCAAACAGATCACAGGATGGTTCCCTTTAATAGCCATTCAAACCCCTTTGTGTCAATGTGTGTGCATGTTATCAGGCCAAAATCACCCGGGTTTGTAAACTTTTGATCAGGGTTATCTGGGTAGTTTCTGTTGTGATTATGATTTAAAAAGAGTAAACACAGTAGATTGATAATAAATGGCTTCAGCCAAATACTAACCACGAGTGAAAGAAATGTTTTTGTGTTATCATTCATATTCTCTGGAAAATGGCCAAGAAATCATAAAGTCTGCCAGGGTTTGTAAACTTATGAGCACAACTGTTTATATATATATATATATGTTTCACTTTTCAAGCAGTCCTTTAGCTCAATGTAAATAAACCTAGTGTTACTTAAAAAATAAATAAAAAAAAGTAATTATAAGCATGTCCTGCCCACTTTACCAAAGTGCTGATTGGCCAAGGATCCTGGCAACTTGAAGACATTTTGCATCCACTGCCTAATCTGCATATCAGCTAATTTTATATTTGATTGGATTATGTTCCCCCCTCCCAAATTAAATTAAAATGCCTGAGCAGCTGATGAAAACAATTAATTAATATGTTTCTTGTAGCAAGCCATATCTGCAGATTTTTCATTAAGATAAATGTTCTGAATTTCATCTGCGATATTTAAATAATCCATTACGAAATTACATTTCTTGTTACCCCTGTAACTAATTTACAGAAATGATGTAAATTTACTTAAAAATTAGTGATCCTATTTTTCTTTTCCCATCTTCCAGTGGGGGTGACATTTTAGGACCAGCATTTTATTTATATCCTATTTTTATTTTTTTCTCCCTTTTTTTTTTTTTTTGCTACATAGTATTCTAAGTTTAATCAAAAGTCAATTTAGAAAGGCCATTCTGCCTAAGGGATATTTTTCCATTAAGTATTTTGACATATCGGTGGCCTTAAGGGATTATTGGTTTTTGAAGAAATATTAACAGCTGAAAATTTGCATTTTAATACAGTTCTCCTCAGCTACTCATGCAATTTTATTTTTAAGACCTGTGACAGGCTTCAAAGCTTTGGTTCTAAAGCAATCTCGTCAAAAAGTAGCTAACATAATTTTATTACAAATGACTAACTTTTCGATTTTTTTTTTAATCCAGCTTGAGGTGTCTGTGAAATCAACACCAAAACTTTATAATCTTTTTTTTTTTTTTTTTTTTTTGTAACAGGTTGAGGAAATGTTTTAATAATCAAAATTATTAGGCACCCCTGTTGGGCCAAGGTTAAGAGAGTTCAGTCATTGTGCCACAAGTAGTGAAGTTTACAATATAGTCAGAAGATTGGTTGAGCCTGTATAATGAAACATTGGATCACATGTGTTGTACTCACTTTGGCAGGACATCTTTGTGTGCCATCTTTGTCTTCTTTGGATGTGAAGAAATGTTTTACAAACTTTAATTATGGGAGGTGAGGGAGGAACTGATTAAAGAATAAGCATAGTCATGCATAGGACTTGAGATTTTGAAAATCTGGACAGGAGACAAGCTCATATTTATGGTAGCAACTGAGACCACAAGGAAAACCACTAGGCGGCAGTGACATTGCTAGGCTAAATTAGCTTAAAAAAATTCCCCTTACTATGTGGCAGTGACCAAGGCAGTCATGTGGCATTATTTATCAACAAAGCTATGTGATCTCCATGTTAACCCTAATAGATAATCAATGGTTTTCTTATCAGCTGCCATTGGGTTTAAGTTCACTCGATGTACAAGGATAAATTTGCCAAAATTTGCCAAAATAAAAAAGCCAATGCAACCAAACACATTTACATATACTGAACAGGCAGTAAAAGCATTTTAAAAACAAGCCCCTCAATTCCTCTGTGACTATAGGTGTAAGGGACAGTGAAGACCGCTTGATGGCTCCCACAGGAATATTCCAAAAGTACAGAGTGACTCTCACACAAGATGAGATCAAACTATACTGCCTTTAATATGGTCTACTGACTGTGGTTTTATAAGAAACAAAAGTAGGAAGGGTTACATATTCCAAAGTTTGATTACAGAAGAGCAAAAATTACAATCTCCAATAATACATGGGTTTTTCCGCATAATGTTCAACTTCATCATATATTCCGTGAGACAGGCATATGTCCAAGTCATGTCAGAGTGTTTGTAAATGTTCCCAAAACAATAGCCGTTTACCGCCTTTCCTATCTCGTTAGTCTAAACATATTTTAGCATGAACACACATTTCTAAGTCAATCTCAGATAATAGGGATATTACAGAAATAACATGGAAACTTACAAAACAGACATTTAGAAACACCATTAACCATTCTATAGGCATTGTAGAGAAATTCAATTTCAAAGTTCACAACAGAGTGTCAGGGCTGGGCTCAGCCCTTCCTTCTCAAAGCTGACTGCTCAGCTGTCGGCTAATTGCCAGCTCCTTTCTCTCCACCTGTTGATGATATCCTGCTTGTCAGTTCTGCCTACTTAAGCCGTCCAGCCCAGATGATCTCTGCGTTCACCTTAATCACATCTCTAGAGACGCTCTCCTGTGTTCCTGTTAAAGACTTTCTTGGCTGACATTCCTTCTGGCTCCAGATCCTGCTTGCTTTTCTACTACGCTAATCTCTGGCTCCCTGACATTTTGGCTTGTCTGACTATCCGTTCCGACTCCTGAACTCTGGCTATGTTTTGACTATGTTTAATGTTTTATTATTAGTATTAAACAAGTGAGATTTAACTGTTCTTCTGTCTCAGTCTGATTCATGGTTTCTGAGAGTAGGCGAAGGCCATGAATTCAGAAGATGCAGTCAATCCACTTGTTGGTAAAAAAAAAAAAATTCAGATTGGATGAGCAGGATTACTGCATGGATCAGTTTGGCTTGCCTGGAATTTCCCACTGTGGCACCTCCGGTACAACCTGTGTTGAAGGCCGTCCCTGCTGCTGCTCCAGTCTCTGTGCAGGCACCCGCCTTGAGCATTACCTCTATAAGAGGTATGTCTGGTTGCGCCCTGCTTCCCCATCGATTTGGGGGCAATCCATTCCAATGCAGAGGGCTTCTCAACCAGTTTGATATATACTTTGAGCTGCCCCAGGAATCCAATTCCAAGTTATTTCCTCACCTAAGTTTCCGCTGGTTATTGTTTACCTTGGTTACAGCGGCACAACCCCTCTTTTGATTGGCTCTGTGCTGCGGTTCTCTCCTGGTCGCCATAATGCAGTAAGACATGCTTCCAGAAGGTAGCCAAGGTCCTCTGCACCTCTTCACTCTCCTCCCTGCCGGAGTAGTACCACGATTTTAGTGATTTCTTTGACAAAATCATGCCGTTAGTTTTCCTTCCACACAGGTCATATGAATGCACAATTGACCTTCAACCTGGTGCCATACCCCTTCGTGGCCGGGCTTACCCTTTGTCGGTCTTGGAGGATAGGGCCATGAAGGAGTATGCTGCAGTCGCATTTTCTCAAGGTTTCATCCGCAAATCCTCATCTCCTGCTGATGCTGGTTTCTTGTTTGTGAAGAAGAGGAGTGGTTAACTGAGACCTTGTATTGATTATAGGGGTCTCAATCTTTTCACGAATGCCTACAGTATGTGAATCCATTGATTGCAGAGTTATTTGACCACCTCAAGGTAGCAACTGCTTTCACAAAGCTTGATTTGAGAGGGGTATACAATCTCGTGAGGATTAAGGAGGGCAACGAGTGGAAAACTGCATTTAATACCAGAACAGGCCATTATGAGTACCTTGTAATGCCTTTTGGCCTTTGTAACATCCCGGCAGCTTTCCAGGGATTTATTAACAATGTCTTCCGAGATTTGTTGCAGTTATGTGTGTCGGTTTCTCTTGATGATATCCTCGTATTTTTCAAGTCCCTGGAGAGCCACCACACAGATGTCTGTCGTGTGCTTCGGAAACTAAGAGAGAACAATCTCTATTGTAAATTGGAGAAGTGCGAATTCCATCGTGAACAGGTTAAATTCCTGGGTTATGTCATTTCCACTGCTGATATTTTTTTGATGGACCCAGAGAAACTTTCAGCAGTCCTACAGTGGCCCCCGACCCATGGGTTTACATCCTCTACAGCGTTTTCTTGGCTTTGCCAACTATTATTGGAAGTTTATTCATAACTTCTCCTCTCGGGTTAAGCCTCTGACTGATATAACCAGAAAGGATGGTAACCCGCAGAGTTGGTCTTCGGAGTCCATTAAGCCCTTTGAGAGTCTCAAGGATGCCTTTGTCTCTTCTCCTGTGTTGGCACATCCTGATCCTACGTTACCTTACAGAGTGACTCGCACACAAGATGAGATAAAACTATACTGCCTTTAATATGGTCTACTAACTGTGGTTTTAAAAGAAATAAAAGTAGGAAGAGTTACATATTCCAAAGTTTGATTACAGAAGAGCAAAAATTACAATCTCCAATAATACATGGGTTTTTCCGCATAATGTTCAACTTCATCATATATTCCGTAAGACAGGCATATGTCCAAGTCATGTCAGAGTGTTTGTAAGGCCGCGTACACACGCGGGGACTGTTCGCTCAACTTTGTCCGCTGAACAGTGTTTCGGCGGACAGTCCGCTCGTGTGTGGGCTTTCAGCGGACAGTTTCAGCGGACAGTCTGCTGAACAAAGTTTTTCGGAAATTCCGAAAAACTGTCCGCTGAAACTTTGTTTCAGCGAACAGTCCCCTCGTGTGTAGGCTTGTTCGTCAAACTAAGTTCCGCGCATGCTCAGAAAGGATTTACACGCCGAAGTTTGCATTGCAGTGTATAGGACGTCGTTTTCTAGTCCCGTCGTACGTGCCGTTCACGTCATCGCGCACGGTTTCAGCGGACTGTTCGTTCGTCGTGTGTGGCCAAGTCCGTCCATGCTAATTTTGAGCGGACTGTCCGCTGAAACTGTTTGACGGACAAAGTTGAGCGAACAGTCCCCGCGTGTGTACGCGGCCTAAATGTTCCCAAAACAATAGCCTTTTACCACCTTTCCTATCTCGTTAGTCTAAACATATTTTAGCATGAACACACATTTCTAAGTCAATCTCAGATAATAGGGATATTACAGAAATAACATGGAAACTTACAAAACAGACATTTAGAAACACCATTAACCATTCTATAGGCATTGTGGAGAAATTCAATTTCAAAGTTCACAACAGAGTGTCAGGGCTTGGCTCAGCCCTTCCTTCTCAAAGCTGATCGCTCAGCTGTTGGCTAATTGCCAGCTCCTTTCTCTCCACCTGTTGATGATATCCTGCTCGTCAGTCCTGCCTACTTAAGCCGTCCAGCCCAGATGATCTCTGTGTTCACCTTGATCACATCTCTAGAGACGCTCTCCTGTGTTCCTGTTAAAGACCCATGGGTCTACAGCGTTTTCTTGGCTTTGCCAACTATAATTGGAAGTTTATTCATAACTTCTCCTCTCGGGTTAAGCCTCTGACTGATATAACCAGAAAGGATGGTAACCCGCAGAGTTGGTCTTCGGAGTCCATTAAGGCCTTTGAGAGTTTCAAGGATGCCTTTGTCTCTTCTCCTGTGTTGGAACATCCTGATCCTACGTTACCTTTTATCCTTGAGGTTGATGCTTCTGACACTGGAGTTGTCGCCCTTCTGTCTTAACGCCCTACCTCTGAGAGCGTTATTCATCCTTGTGGCTACTTTTCCAAGAAATTGTCACCTGCGGAGGGCAATTACAAGATTGGTGAAAGAGAGCTGTTAGCGATCACTTTAGACCTGAAAGAATGGAGGACATCCCCTTGAAGGTACCATTGTGCCGATTCTCATTCTTACTGACCATAAGAATCTCAAATTCTTGTCTGAGGCTAAACGTAAACGCCTCTCTCCCACAAGGGCGCAATTAGCTCTTTTCAATTACATTGTCTAATTCTTATCTGGTACTAAGAATGTAAGGGCTGACGCTTTGTCACGACAATTTTCCTCCACTTCCAAGATGGAGTCGGTTCCGGTTCCTGTGATTGCTCCTAAACATATTCTGGATACGGTTCGCGCCAGTCTTACTTCTCCTTTGGGTGACAAAATTCTTGCCGCTCAGCTCCATGCTCCTCCTGAGAAACCTTGTTAATGCTGCTTTGTCGCAGAGAGTCTCCGTACTGCCGTGCTCCAAACTTACCATTCTCCCAAGGCTGCTGGCCACCCTGGGAAGTTTCGCCTTAATGAGGCATCATCTGGGGAACAGATGATGCCTCATTAAGGCCAAACAGGTCAGGAGAGGTTTGCTGATGCCACTGCGTTACCAGATTTTAACATACATGCTTTTTATGTCTTCTCACATGTGAGTACCCACTTTTAAGATTTAATAAATAATTTTTACTTACGGTATCTCACCATTTCTTTCCCTCTTGGTATATGTAACTATGGGAAGATCCACAGTGTGTACCAGCTGTTATACCTTGGTTGAATTTCTACACAATTAATACAGTGAAGAACCCTGCTTAATTTCTGACGTGTACTGAAGTTCAGAGGTGCGACGTCCCCAGGTGTGATTACACCATCCAGCCTTTGAGACTCAGTGGGCATACGCCTAGTTGGGTCCATTACTTCCGGTAAGTCTTTTTCCATAAGGTGGTAGATACCTTCAGACAGCTCACACAGTCACTTTAAATATTTACAACACTCTTTTGGATTCCTTTATTTGTTTGATTTTGGACTTATGGGATTTACTATTTATGTACAGTAGTCATTATTGTATTTTTTTCTTTCATCATTTAGTATTTTATGTCATTTATGCTATTCATCGTTGGTTTACACATTTGCTTTGATCACTGTTACCAATATTGTATGTAGTCACATTAATATCTGCACAGTTGATTTCGGTAATATATTTGATATTGATTGTAGCTCACACACATATTTTCAGAAGTGCCGCACTTTATCACTATTTTTTTGGTTTATTATTTCACAGAATTTCTGTTGTGCAGGAAGCTAATATTGATATTAGATTTTAGACAGCGCAGTTTTCTTTCTTCTTTTTTTTGTGTTTTTAAAGAAGGACTTTAATGGGGGGCCATGACTGCAAGGAGGACTGTGAGGGGGCCATGGCTGCAGGGAGGACTGTGATGGGGGCCATGACTGCAAGGAGGACTGTGATGGGGGCCATGACTGCAGGGAGTACTGTGATGGGGGCCATGACTGCAGGGAGGAATGTGATGGAGGTCATGACTACAGGGAGGACTTTGATGGGGGGCCAAGACTGTAGTGAGGACAGTGATGGGGGTCATGACTGCAAGAAGGAGAGTGATGGGGGGCAAAGACTTCAAGGGGCACTGTGATATAAAGGGGACTGCACTATAAAGGAGCACTGCAATCATTACAGTGCAGTACTCTTTGAATCACAGTGTTCCTTTACAGTGCAGTGCAGGGGGGGGGGGGGGGGGGTTGTGAGGCCTTCCCCACCCCCTGGGTCCCTGAAATAATTAACTACACCAAAAGCAGTCCCTGGTACCAAAAACCCCTGTTACAGAGGCATGCCACTCCCAACTCATAGAATATATGTTCAATCCTTCCCCAACGTTAACATACAATCAAATTCACCAGTCTCTATATGTGAATCTCTTCTATTCCCCCTTTAAGTGTCTTAAATATCCAATCACATATGTGGTGACTCCCACCACCATTCTACCAATGCGCACATCTTCAGTCTTCGACCTGACAGTGTTCAGATCAAATATCTCTATCCCCTTCTATGGGTCACTTTCAGGCTTTATTACGATAGTACTCCTCTCCACTTTCCTTCCTGTGATGCCAACAACCATCCAAATAATGTTTTGTATGGCCCTTTTAAAAATCGGTGTGTCCCGCTCCTGCAGCTCCGCAAACCAAGTCATACAACACAAGGACCCCTTATGGTGTAGTACGTGATATTGCAATTTATTAATACAGACTACATAAAAAAACCTTTAAAAATTCCTTTAGAATTACAGACAGCTCACTTCCAGTCTCCACTTACATCACCCAGCTTCACCCTACACGTGTCGCCATGGTCATCATATCATACCACCTGAGATGATCCATCCCATCTTTTGAGATAAAGATGTAGATCTATGTAGACAACATTAATCTCACACAGTTGGAGGTCCAGCGTTATCAATACATTTTTTAAATAATTGAAATATAGCAATAAAGAAACGGCGGACCAAGGTGGGCTACATAAAATGGAATACGATTATTGCCATCGTATGTGAGGGGGAGAATCCGGAGTAATCCCATAGGTGGTCATCTGGGGTTGGCATCTATGGAGAAGGAAACATTTTTTTTTTTTAATACTATGGCCGGATATCTATATATCTATCATGTACAATTGTACATGTGCACTCCCACAGTGGTGAAAATTGTTCATGAAAACCATAGAGACGAGAGTTGACATACTTCTCTTAAAGAAACATAATATATGTAATATAATAATATAATAATATAATAGTATGTTCAATATAAGATTGTTTGTAGAATATGTGTAGGGCAAACCTTTGTGACAAATATTACCAGCCATACAAAATACTTACTGTATATTTTTATATGGATGATTTTTTTGCTAATTCAATTCAATTACAGATGTTATAAGATGGAATTTGACATGAGATGAAATTTGTGTACCTTCAAAGTCCCAATTTTTGATTTGTGTTATTTATTTGGTATAAATTCATAAGTCCGAACTTCTGATTTGCACACTTTTTAATTCAGTAGCTCAAAAAATCCAAAATACGGGCGAGAAGGATTTCAAGGAGAGATCAGCAATGGCAGCTTTTATTCTTTGTTCCAGACTTGCTCCTTTCTAGACATGTGCGATTCGTTGCAAATCAAAATTCTTTGTTCAGAGATTCGGATGTATCCACATTTTTCAAATCACAATAGTAACACATTTTAACTAATACAAAATACATTTTAACAAAACCAATAATCCGAATTTGAGTTAAAAAATGAATTCAAATTTGAAAATGAACTTGAATTTTAGTTCAAAAATGAATTTGAATTTTTGAAATTGAAACATATTGTAATAAATACAGTAAGGTATAAAAGTGAAATAAGATGATGATTCCTACTTGGGCTGCTTTATGGAATAGAATATGATATACTAAAACAAAATAGAATAGAATAGAAAATAATTGAATAGACTAGAATAAAAGAGAATAGAAAAGACTAAAACATAATAGAATAGATCATAAAAGAATAGAATAAAAAAAACAGTAGAGTAGAATAGAATGAATAAAGCTTTCTTCTCAAATTCAAATTTTGATATTTGAATCTATTTGAAAATAACAATATGTGAAACGAATCAGAATATATGAAACAAATTCCGAAAATTAATCATTCTAACATAACGAATATGGTGAAACAAAATGTTTAACTTAGCTAATGGATCCGAAACTATACATTTTTCCATCATGCACACCTCTACTGCTTTCAACCCAAACTGATGACCCAGGTACTGGCTACCAAAGCCCAGCTCCACTCTCATTCAAAAGTAAATATATGTAAATATATGTAGCACTCCAAAACTTAGCTTATTCCTTCTGTATTTGATTTTGTAAAAGATTAAACTGAATACATTAATGTCTTGCTCCCTGATTGTGGCTTGCATGTGGATTTTCTGAACACAAGTGGATTTTTTTGAACTAAAGTGGAGAGTTAATAACCAGGAGTTGTGCTTTGACTGCTTCTGCTTGACTGCTTCTGCTTGCAAGTGTTGTTTTTGGGGGTGTTTTATTTTCTCCCCTCCTTTATTTGATACATTTGCTAGCAGTTTTTAAAAGACCTTTTTTCTGACACTTTTTAAATAGCATTTTTTTTTCCCCTCTTTCTTCCTACCAAATTAGGGGAGGGGTTAATTGTTCACAGGTGTATAAAGGTAGTTATACAAACTCCCCCTTGAGCTTGCTCCCTGATTGTGGCTTGCATGTGGATTTTCTGAACACAAGTGGATTTTTTTGAACTAAAGTGGAGAGTTAATAACCAGGAGTTGAAAACAGGAGTTAAGACAGGAGTCTCTAACCTCTATCCTACCTCTATCCTCCCCTCCATTTTAAAGATCCCACTGCAAGGGGCAACCAGACAGCTTTCCAGAAATGTCAGGCTGACAGCAAGCCAGATTCACCGGAACCAGAGTGTTTAAAGGGGACAACCGCAGCCAGGTAAGCTCGCACCTCCACTTCCCCCCCCCCCCCAGTGATTGTTCCAGGGACTCCGTCCGACCGCCTACGGGGGTCAGGAAGGAATTTTTGCCCACTGGTGCATTTGGCTGCTACTGTCAGGGGATTTTTCGCCTTCCTCTGGAACAACCATAGGTTAGCATACCCCTACCTCCGGCCTCCTTTCCATTTTTACGCTATCCTAGGACGACTATTCCAGATCACAGCCAGACTTCTTTTCTAAGCGGAGACCTCCACCTTAAGTAAAGGCAACTGGAACAGCCAGCAACCGAATACAACAACTCCTTCCGCATCCATATAGGCATCCCCTGATCAACTTGCGCGCTAATAGCCTCAAGCACGGCGGCAAGTCTGATACCTAGCCCCACCTCAGGATCAATACCCTGATCAGGATCATCATCTTAGGCCCATAGTACCATCAACAGCATCCACAAACCATGTGCTACTTCAAATACTCAGCTGAAGTTCTGCACAGACTAAGGAACATCAACACCACATTGCCATCTTCCATACAAAAAATACTTCAAAGAGAACAACTATTAAAAACCGGACGACAAGCAGCTCCCAACCACAGGAAGACATCTACTCGACCACTACAATTAGATTGCGCCTTGATTAACGCCAGGTCTGCAGTCAAACATAGACTGGAAGTACACGACTTCATCATCGAGAACAATGTAGACTGCCTCTTCATCACCGAAAGCTGGTTAACCTCTGACTGCAACACCATCCTCACCGAATTGGTGCCGGAAAACTACAGGATCCTAACCGAACACCGGATAGGGAAAAAAGGAGGAGGCCTAGCAGTGATCTTTAAAGGTCACCTGGATCTCACTAAACCATCATCTCAGAACCCAGTGTCTTTTATGGAAACCCTGACGCTACATTTTCAAACAACACCCCATGACACCACTCATATTCTACTGTGCTACAGACCACCGGCACCAAAGTCCAATCTTCTTTCACCCCTCACGGAATCCTTTGCAATGCACACCCTAAAATTCAAAAATTTCCTGGCACTCGGAGATTTCAACCTTTGGGCAAACGAGCCTAAAGACCCCATCGCAACTGCCTGCATCAATCAACTAGAAGAACTGGGTCTACAGCAACTGATAAAGACTCCCACGCATGGGTCAGGACACACCCTGGACCTCATTTTCAAACAGAACATCGACGTCAACATACTCGACAACATAACTCTGCCATGGACGGATCACCACGCCATCAAATTCAAAATCACTACCAACATGACCAACGCAAAACGGAAACCTGTAACAACGCACTGGACCAGATCGCATAAAAAACTGTACTCCGAAGCCTTCAAAACCACTCTGTCCAAAAAAATATCTACAATAACCTTAAACCACTCTACGGAGGAAACACTCAACTCCCTGAACAAGGCATTACTGCAATCAGCAGACTCGGTAGCACCAAAACGCAGGGCTCTCAACAGGAAGAAAAATGCTGGATGGTTTAATAGCTCCCTCTCCGTACTAAAGCAAGAACGCAGAAGAGCGGAAAGAACATGGAGAAGAAATCCCACCGAGGAAAACCTATTTAACTACAAAGGTCTGACAGAGAATTATCGGAAAGCAATCTTCAAAGCCAAAAAGGACCACTTCTCATATACAATCTCAACGGCCGCAAACCAACCACAGGAACTGTTTAAACTGGTTAATCAATCAATGAATCCGGTGTGCCTAGAACCCCCAGAAAGCGAATCCCAGGATTACTGTGACAAACTGTCGGATTTTTTCATCGATAAAGTCAAAACCATCAGGGAAACAATTTGTCAGAAGAAAACATCCAACCTCAGCCAGCAAATACATAAAGAGGATGTCCGCACCAACATACCGCAACCGCCAAAATTTTCACTATCCCCAATTACCGTAGACACTGCAAAAAACATCATTAATAAACTGCGTGACAGTACCTCACCTATTGACATCATCCCCACAAAACTACTGAAAGAATGCTCCGACATCGTGGCTCCAACCATAACCCACCTCATAAACCGATCATTCCACGAAGGGATTGTTCCCAGCATCCTCAAACAAGGCATCGTCAAACCTCTACTCAAGAAACCAAACCTGGACCCTCAGGATCCAAACAACCGTAGGCCGATTACAAGCCTCAACACCATTTCTAAGATCATGGAGAAAGCTGTAGTACATCAGCTACAACTTCACCTGGATACTCACAAACTCCTGGACCCGCTGCAATCAGGCTTCCGCCCGGGTCATGGAACAGAAACGGCTCTCCTCAAGATTTGGGATGACGCCCTCGAAGCAGCAGATGACGGAGAGCCGTGTCTCCTCGTACTGCTAGACCTAAGTGCAGCGTTTGATACAGTAGATCACAATACTCTACTCGTCCGCCTCACAGAAGTAGCCGGAGTCCAAGACATAGATCTCCAATGGTTCGCGTCCTTCCTAGGAAATCGGTCACAGACAGTGAAACTAGGAAAATTCCTCTCCAAAACTCGGGCAGTCACCTTCGGAGTCCCTCAAGGCTCTCCGTTGTCACCCGTTCTCTTCAACATTTACATTCGCCCACTCCTTCAAATCATCAGATGCTCAGATCTCTGCTTCCACTCTTACGCTGACGACACGCAACTTTATTTCCGGATCAATGGAAAAAAAGATCACCAACAACAACTTGAAAACTGCCTCAAATCAATAGAGGACTGGATGACCACCAACTCCCTCCAGCTGAACCAATCAAAAAAAGAGCTTCTTATCTTACACCCAAATCATAAGCCCGCAACCAAAACCTCCTGGTCTCCACCAACCGTCTTTGGGCAGACTATCTCCCCAAAGACCAAAGCGAAGAGTCTCGGGGTTATTTTAGACGCACAAATGTCAATGGATGCGCAAATAGGATCTGTAGTCAGTCGATCTCACCATCTGCTGCGAATGCTTCGCAGACTCATCCCTTTTATCCCAAAGAATGACAAAGCAGTGGTAGTTGGAACAATCATTAATTCACGACTGGACTACGCAAACTCGCTTTACATAGGATTACCACAATATCAACTTGCGCGATTACAACTGATCCAAAACACGGCGACAAGGCTGATAACAGGAAAAAAACCCTGGGAATCCATTTCTCCTTCACTGAGGAGCTTACATTGGCTAACCGTAAAAAATCGGATCACGTTCAAGACCCTTTGCCTCACCCACAAATGCGTGCATAGAGAAGCTCCGCAATACCTAATGGAGAAAATAAATCATTACACACCAAACCGCAGTCTTCGATCAGCCAACAAAAACCTCCTCCTCGTGCCCAAAGCCCGGTATAAATCCAAGGGTGATCGGAGATTCGCTGTCCAAGGGCCTCGGCTATGGAATGCTCTACCAATCAACATCCGCCTGGAAGAAAATCACCTGGCTTTTAGGAAAAAACTCAAGACCTTCCTCTTTTAGCAGATGATCAAAGCTCGCCACAGCGCCTAGAGGCGATTCAGTTCGCATTGTGCGCTATATAAGTATTTCATTCATTCATTCATTCATTCTTCAACCGGAACCACCTTCCTTGACATCTTCCACTGCTGGCTTGCTCACAAGGACAGGGGACTTCCTCAATCCTTGTGAGTGAGCCAGCAAGTGGTGAAAGATGTCAAGTAAAGTGGAATAGAACAGAATAGAATGGAATGGAATAAAACAGACTAGAATAGACTAAAACAGAATAGAGCAGTGATTCTAAACCAGGGTTCCTCCAGAGATTGCTAGGGGTTCCTTCAGCACTGGGCCATTTCTGCCTCTCAGATAAGTTCCCACCGACACCATTGATCTTTTTAGCTATCTGTGAGGAGGTAATTATTCC
The DNA here is from genome assembly GCF_037356315.1 of Lithobates pipiens. Classification (NCBI taxonomy): domain Eukaryota; kingdom Metazoa; phylum Chordata; class Amphibia; order Anura; family Ranidae; genus Lithobates; species Lithobates pipiens. The sequence continues at coordinate 50,277,798 of NW_027507764.1, read as the reverse complement.
CAATGACCACAAGTGTAAGGACCATTCTTCACACTGACCCACACACTACTGTATCATGAGTTGTAGATTTCTAATTTTTAGCAGTGGTTCTCCCGAGACTGAACTATTTCAAGGGTTCCTCTGTGTTGAAAAGGTTGAGAAAGGCTGGGATACAGTATAAAAAAATAAAACAGAATAGATTTGAAAATAAAGGAACAGAACAGAATAGAATAAAATAGAATAGATTATAAAAGAACATAATAGAATAAAAAAATTGAACAAATACAGCCATCTTTTCTATTTTTAACTTCAAAATTTGAATTCAGAATCTATTTGAATATGAAAAATGAATACAAATATACAAAACCAATTCTGAAAATGAATCATTCTAACAACGAATATGACAAAACAAAATTATTACTTTACCAAATGAATCCGAAACTATAGAAATGTTCCCATCTTGAGCATCTCTACTGCTTTCAACTCACATGGATGACCCAGGTTCTGGCTACCACATCTCCATTCTCTGTCAAAAGTAAATATAAGCAGAACTCCAAAACTTAGCTCTTCTTCCTATATTAAATTTGTTAAAAATTAAACTGCATACATTAATGCCTCCACCCAAAACCACCTTGCTTGACGCATTTCACAATTGTTGGCTTGCTCAAAAAAGGATAGGGGACTTCCTTCAGCCTTGTGAGCAAGCCAACAAGAGGTGAAAGACATCAAGAAAGGTGGTTTCGGGTGGAGAGCGCCCCTCTCTCCTGAACCGTACCAGGCCACATGCCCTCAACATTGGGAGGATGCTTTGGGGGTCTGTGACCCCTCAAAGCACCATGTACCCATGTTGATGGGGACAAGGACCTCATCCCCACAACCCTGGCTGGTGGTTGTGGGGGTCTGCGGGCAGGGGGCTTATTGGAAACTGGAAGCCCCCTTTAATAAGGGGACCCCCAGATCCCACCCCCCCATTTGAAACGGTAACGGGTACATTGTACAACTACCATTTCACAAAAAAGTGTAAAAAAATTGTATAAAAAAACAGACACTGTTGGGATAAGTCCTTTATTAAAAATAAAAAAAATTAAAAAAAGTTTCCAGCAGTAGTAATCCACTCTTGGTATCCTGCGATGGCTGATCTCTTCTCTGGGGTCCAGCGATGGATGATCTCTCCCGATGATGTCCAGCGCAGCGCATCCTGTCTCCACCGGAGACACCGCAGGAATCCCGGCAGACTGACAGGTCTTAGCTGAGGAGGACGGGGCCACCTGTCACCTGACCCCGCCCCCCTCTGACGCAAGGGGAAACCCGGGCTTCCCCAGTGATGTGCGGGTGACCCCACCCCCCTCTGATGTAACACAGGTTTCCATTACAATATATATATATATATATATATATATATATATATATATATATATATATATATATATATATATATATATATATATATATATTATATAAGGAACACCGATTCGGTCTCCTCCTCTATTCAGTCCCATCCCCCCACAGTTAGAACACACAGTCAAGGAACACATTTAACCCCTTGATCGCCCCCTAGTGTTAACCCCATTCCCTTCCAGTGGCTATTTATAGCACTGATCGCTGTATAAATGTCAATGGTTTCAAATAAGTGTCTAAAGTGTCCGACCTGTCCACCGCAATGTCGCAGTCACAATAAAAATCGCAGATCACTGCCATTAGTAGTAAAAAAAATAAAAATGCTAAAAATCGATAACCTATTGTGTTGACGCTGTAACTTTTGCTCAAACCAATCTATATATGCTAATTGTGTGTTTTTTTACCAAAAATATGTAGAAGAATACATATCGACCTAAACTGAGGAAAAAATTTAGTTTTTTTTAAATAAATTTGGAATATTTATTATAGCAAATAGTAAAAAATATAGTTTTTTTTTTTCAAAACTGTCGCTCTTTTTTTGTTTATGGCGCAAAAAATAAATAACCGCAGAGGTGATCAAATACCAACAAAAGCAAGCTCTAATTGTGTGGAAAACAATTACCAAAATGTAATTTGGGTACAGCGTTGCATGACCGCGCAATTGTCATTCAAATTGTTACAGTTCTGAAAGCTGTAAATTGGCCTTGGGCAGGAAGGGGGTGAAAGTGCCCTGTATTGAGGTAAGTAGGGGACTTTTCATCAGTGCATTTGCAACTTACTTTTTTCCTCAACCAAAACTAAAATCAAATCACTATTGATACACAAAATTTTAACCATTTCTAGGCATGTAGTGATATTAACCACTTGCTGACCAGGCTTTTTCTGGTATTTTTTGTTTACACGTTTAATTCAGTTTAATTCAGTGGTTTTTGCTAGAAAATTACTTAAAAACCCCAAACATTATACTTTTTTTTTTTTTTTTAGCAGAGACCCTAGGGATAAAATAGCTATCTTTGCGGTTTTTTTTATGTCACACGGTATTTGCAATACACACAATTTAAAAAAAACACAATAGTTAACCTCATTTTTTTTGTATAATGTAAAGGATGATGTTACGCCGAGTAAATAGATACCTAGCATGTCACGCTTTAAGCTTGCGCATGCTCGTGGAGTGGGTACAAACGACGGTATATAAAAATCTCCATAGGCAAAATGTTAAACACCTTTACAGGTTACCAATTTAGAGTTACAGCGGTCTAGTGCTAGACTTATTGCTCTAACATTTGTGGCGATACCTCGCATGTGTCTGTTACGAACACCATTTACATACGTGTGCGCGACTTACATATGCTTTGCTTCTGCGAGCGAGGGATAAGGCGCTTTAAAAAAAATTTATTATTATTATTAACTTTATTTTTTATTTTTACACTGTCCATTTATTTATTTTATTTATTTATTATCACTTTTATTCCTATTACAACATCCCTTTTAATAGAAATAAGGTGGACAGATCCTCTTCATGGAGAGATCTGGGGTCAAAAAGACCCCAAATCTCTTTGTTACCTTTCAAAGCAAAAGATCAAAAAAAAAAGATTCTTTAATCTTTCACTTTTATTTATTTTTTCCACCAGCATTGACTGGAAGTGACGTCATGACGTCGCTTCGGTCTTCCAAGGTCATAGAGTTAATCAAACAGTTTTAGCTCTTTTATTACCCATGGGAGCAGCTGGTCGCACTGTCTTATCCTTTCTCGGGTAAACCGGCGGTAATGGTTTTGCCCGAGAAGCACCGACGAGCAGGCGGGAGTCGCTTCACAAACTGGCCCAGCGGTTCATGAGCCACTCAGAACGATTTCATGAGAAAGCCAACCATCTGCTGAAACCGGGTACCAGGGTTATGGCTGATGGCTTCAGCCATAATCCCGGTGAACCATTTGCAGACTGTATTATGTAGGTATTGTGGTCGGCAAGTGGTTAAAGTTATTATTATTTTTTTTTTAAAACAAATGTTATACTTACCTCCTCTGTGAAATAGTTTTGCACAGATCAACCCCATCCTCTTCTTCTCAGGTCCCCCACCGGTGCTCCTCCCCCTTGACCAGTACCCCCAATAGCAAGTCGCTTGCTATGGGGGCACTGATGCATGCTCGTTCCTGAGCCCCATAAGACACATAGAGCCGTGACTCAGCCCCATCCCGCCCCCACTCTCTCCTCATTGGCTCACTGGCTGTGACTGACAGCAGCAGGAGCCAATGGAGAAACCTGGGTCAGCTGAGGCTCCATTTCACATTACTGGATCGAGAGGGGGCTCGGGTTAGTATTGGAGGGGCTGAGCAGCACACAGAATGTTTTTTTACCTTGATACATAGAATGCATGAAGATAAAAACCTTCAGCCTGTGCAAGCACTTTAATATACCCAGGCATAGATGTTATTCAAACAGCTAAAGTGTTACTAAACCCAGGGCCTTGCATTCACTATACAGTGGAACCTTGGTTTACAAGTAACACGGTTAACGAGCGTTTTGAAAGACAAGCAACTTTTTTTAAAATTCTCACTCGGTTTGCAAATGTTGTCTCGCAAAACAAGCATAATTCAAGCTAATTGGCTTTGCAGTATCACATTTGGTAAGAGGTGCGGGGGTGCCGAGCACACTTGGAACGTTCGGAGCCATTTGGAAATACTCGCAATGACTCGGAAATACTCAGAAACACTCAGTTCCCAAGCCTTCCCTGGCTTTTCAACTTCAGCTGAGCTGTTCCTGAGTATTTCCGAGGCTCTCCGCCACCCCCCCCCCCCCACCTCTGGCCACATGCGGTACTGCATGCAATAGAACTCAATGCGGAACAAATTATCTTCGTTTCCATTGACTTCTATGGGGAAACTTGCTTTGATATGTGAGTGCTTTGGATTGCAAGCGTTCTCCTGGAACGGATAATGCTTATAATATAAGCTCCCACTGTATCTGGTCTCCCTCAGCACACAGAACATGGAAATGCAATTATTTTAGTAAATATGTGTAGGGGTGGGGTGATCGTGGAACACTAATACTCCTACAGAGGCACCATCCCATGAAAATGTATAAATATATTTCAAAAAAATCTTTTAGAACAGAATGGGACTCTGATTTTGTCTCGGAGTATGAAAAAAAAAAAAAAAACATTTATACAAACGTAGACAAATTTTTATTAAACTAAAAGACAACGTTTAAAATACATTACAGTCTTTAGTGATTAAAATTTTGAAATCAGGGATGTGCTGGTTCCCAACAGGTTTATACAAAAAGTGGCCTACGCGTTTCGCAGATGAAACCGCTTAAGCTTTACATTTGTATAAATATCAGTTTTTTTGGGGGGGTTTTTTCATACTCCTCTGAGACACAATAAGAGTCCCATTCTGTTCTAAAAGATTTTTTTGAAATATATTTTAGTAAATAAAGCTTGTAGGAGGAGTTTTCATTATCTCTTGATTGTCCTATGAGGCTGCTGGACCCCTGACCCTCTATCTGGACAGTGCTGATTGGCCCTGTGCTGATCACATGCACCCTCCCAAGAAAGAAAAAAAAACTATTTAGCAATACATACCAAACTGAGCATGTGCAGCTAGTCCCCTGACTCTGTTCTATCATCAGATAGATTGGGAGCTGTGGAAGAAGAGAAGGACCAACTATTTAGCAATACACACCAAACTGAGTATGTGCAGAGTGACTCCAAAAACTCTGTCTTATCAGGAGATGGATTGGGGACAGTGGGAGACGGGGAGGATCAGAGAAGACAGGATAAAACAGCCTTTTTATCCAATGCAGAGGATTAACCCCTTAGGTTCCACAGTGAGTATAACAGGCATGATTTACTGCATATACAGACTGATTTTACTGTTGTGGGTTTAGTAAAACTCACAGTTTGTTATGTGTGTGCTCAAAACTCACCCCCCACTATTGTTTTATTACAGAAAATAACTTTTTATATATTAAAAAAAGAGCACTGTGATGATTGAGAAAAAAAATAGATCCTTGAAATATCATTATCTATGCATGAAAGACGACACAATGATCCCTGGATATGATTTACATCAAGCACACAGACTAGCTGCATTTATCGTTTTTTTGCTAATGTTACTTGCATTGGACTTGGAGAGTACATTAAAAACATATTATGAGATCAGGAAGAGAGGAAAAAAAAAACACACCAAATAGCTACAATGTGACAGATTTGTTTGTTTTTCATGGAGCTTATATTTTTCATGTTTTGTCATCAGAACCTTCTGTAAGTATTTGGCATATGTGTTAACCGGTTCCCGACCAGCGCACGCCGATGTACGTCGGTAGAATGGCATGGGCAGGATAATGGGCGTACCTGTACGTCCCTTTAAATTTACCGCCCTACCAACGCGAGCGCGCCGCCGCCGGCGTGCTCGAGTGCTGGTCGGGACCCCGTGAGTCCGGTCGCGAGTCCCGCGGACTCAATCGCCGTGGGCATACCCGCGATCGTCTCACGGGGAGGCTGAACGGAGAGATGCCGTTGTAAACAGCATCTCACCTTTCTGCCTAGCAACTAGTGACGCTGATCTCTGCTCCATGTGATTGAAGCAGAGATCAGTGTTCACTAAATTAAAGCCCAGCCCCCAACCGTTAGTAACACACCCCTAGGAACACTTAACCCCTACACTGCCACCCACTGGTTAACCCCTTCACTGCCAGTGTCATTTACACAGGAATCACTGCATTTATATAGCAGTGATTGCTGTATAAATGACAATGGTCCCAAAAATGTGTCAAAAATGTCTGATGTGCCCTCCATAATGTCGCAGTCAGAATAAAAATCGCTGATCGCCGCCATTACTAGTAAAAAAAAATTATTAATAAAAATGCCATAAAACTATCCCCTATTTTGTAAATGCTATAACTTTTGCGCAAACCAATCAATAATCGCTTATTGCGATTTTTTTTACCAAAAATATGTAGAAGAATACGTATCGGCCTAAACTGAGGGAAATTTTTTTTTATATATTTTTGGGGGATATTTATTATAACAAAAAGTAAAAAATAATGCGTTTTTTTTCAAAATTGTCGCTCTATTTTTGTTTATAGCGCAAAAAATAAAAACCGCAGAGGTGATCAAATACCACTAAAATAAAGCTCTATTTGTGGGGAAAAAAGGATGCCAATTTTGTTTGGGAGCCACGTCGCATGACCGCGCAATTGTCAGTTAAAACGACGCAGTGCAGAATCGCAAAAAGTGGTCTGGTCTTTGACCAGCAAAATGGTCCGGGGCTGAAGTGGTTAAAATGCAACAAATGTCTCTGAGCTTAGAAACTCAAGAGGAACTTATAAAACATCACAAAGATACTGTAAAATGTGTTGGATTTATGATCTGGTGAAAATGGAAAAAATAAAAATAAATAAATAAATAATAATAATAATAATAACTATTTGGTAATATGACCAATAAAGGATGCATGTTGCTCTGGGAAATTGATTGGCTTGTATGGGTGCAACCCCCATTTCTTAAAGTGGATCTGTCATAACATTTTGGATGAATATTTTGTATTAAACACAAAAACAAACATTTATTATATTGCAGCTAACCAATTCTTAGATGTTGACGGCTGCATTCGTTTTCTTTTTTTTTAAGATTTCTTTCTTTTTTTTCCATCTGGTAATCCAGCCAGTAAATCTGTTGTTTTTTCACAGCAAAAAACTCTCCAGCAGAATGAGTTTACATGGATGAGACAAACCACTTAATGCTGGCATGGGTGATTAACCGCTTGCCGACCGCCTCACGCCGATACACGTCGGCAGAAGGGCTCGTACAGGCAAACTAATGTACCTGTACGTGGCCCTTTAAGAGTCGGGATCGCCACCGGCAAGCTCTGTGAGTCCCATTGAGGGTCCCACAGACTCGATCGCCACGGGGATACCCGCGATCGCCTCACGGAGCTGCAGAACGGGGAGATGCTAATGTAAACAAGCATTTCCCCGTTCTGCCTAGTGACACTGACACTGACATCAGCTCTCCCTGTAATTGGGAGCAGAGATCAGTGACATGTCATATGTAGCCACGCCCCCCCCCCCTCCACAGTTAGAAACACTCCCCAGGACACACTTAACCGCTACACTGCCTCCTAGTGGTTAACCCCTTCACTGCCAGTGTAATTTTCACAGGAATCAGTGCATTTGTATAGCACTGATTGCTGTATAAATGACAATGGTCCCAAAAATGTGTCAAAAATGTCTGATGTGTCCTCCATAATGACACAGTCATGATAAACATCGCTGATCACCGCCATTACTAGTAAAAAAAATGTATTAATAAAATGAATAAAAATGCCATACAACTATCCCCTATTTTCTAACTTTTGCGCAAACCAATCAATAATCGTTTATTGAGATTTTTTTTAACCAAAAATATGTAGAAGAATATGTATTGGCCTAAACTGCGGTAAAAAAGTTTTTTTATATATTTTTGGTGGATATTTATTATAGCAAAATGTAAAAAAAATGAGTTTTTTTCCAAATTTTTGCTCTTTTTTTGTTTATAGCGCAAAAAAATAAAAACCGCAGAGGTGATCAAATACCACCAAAAGAAAGCTCTATTTGTAGGAAAAAAAGGGCGTCAATTTTGTTTGGGAGCCACGTCGCATGACCGCGCAATTGTCAGTTAAAGCGACGCAGTGCCGAATAGCAAAAAGTGCTCTGGTCAGGAAGGGGGTAAATTCTTCCGGGACTGAAGTGGTTAACTGCCTGCCGACCCTCTACTGTAGATACACGGCGGCAAGGTGCCTCAGCTGCACAGGATCACGTATCTAGTAGACATGTGCAGTTCGATTAATTACGAATTGCAATTCGGATAAATTTCAGTTTTTCAGAAAATCGGATGTATCCGAATTTCAATAGTACTGAATTTAAACGAATCTAAAATAACGAAAACCAAAATGAACTAAATTCAAATTCGAATAGTTTTCTAATTCAAATTGTTTTTGAATGTCCAAAGAGAATAAAATAGAATAGAAAATAAAGGAATAAAATAGAAAAAAAATAATAATAGCATAGAAAAGAACATAACAGAAAATAAAAGAATGGAATATAATACAGTAAAACAGAACAAAATAGAATAGAAAAGAAAAGAACAGATTAGACTAGAATATAATATAAACAAATAGAATAGAATAACATAAAAAGCATATAATCATCTGAAATTCTAATTTCAAATAGAATACATTTTTATTTGAATACATAAGAGAATATTAGAATAGAAAAGAAAAGAATAGAAAAGATGAATAGAATAGACTATAATAGAATAGAAAAGAAAATAATAAAAAAAAACAGTAGAATAGAAAGAATATAACCATTTCCCAATATTCAAATTTGAATAGAATAGAAAATAGTATAGAAAAAAACAACAGAACATAATAGAATGAATATAACCATTCTGAATTTCAAATAGAATACATTTGAATAGAAAAGAATAGATGAGAATAAAAAATTAAATAATAGAATATAAAAGAATAGAATAGAATGTAATCATTTCCCAAAATGCAAATAGAAAAAAAAATCAAAGTTGAATAGAATAGAAAAGAATAGATTAGAATAGGAGGATGGTTATATTCATTCTATTCTATTGTTTTTTTTTCTATACTATTATTTTCTATTCTAATCTACTCTATTCTTTTCTGTTGTATTCAATTTTGATCTGATTCTATTTGAATTTTGGAAAATGGTTATATTATTTCTATTCTATTCTATTGTTTGTTTGTTTTTTCTATTCCATTCAAATTTCAGAAGATGGTTATAATGTATTTAATTCTATCCTTTTTTTTACTCTTTTTTTTTCCTTTCTATTCGATTCCATTCTATTGTCTTGTTTTATTTGCTATCCTATTTTATTTTCCTCTATTATATTCTATTCTTTTATTTTCTGTTATATTCAAATCTGAACCCTACTGAAGTCAATAGGCGCCTAATGTTAAAAAAAACAGTAATGGCCATTGATTTTTTTAGGCTTAAGAGCAAGGTATTGTAAAACAGATGGCACGGGGCACTTGGCACTGCCCTGAAGGACATATACCAAAACAGATTTTTCTTTTTAATTCCATTTGGCAGGGAGCAGCAATTATAACCATTTAACCACATGACGACTGGGCCATAACCAAAAGACGGCTACAGCGCGGTCAGCTTGTTCTGGGAGGGGCGTCCATGGACAACCTCCCTAACTTGCGTTTTAGGCACATCCCTTGGGGCCAGGGCCGGACTGGCCTACCGGGAAACTGGGAGATCTCCCGGCAGGCCGCCTGCCCTGGGGCCGCTTTTAGTTGCAGCTGCATTGGTGCTTGATACTGTGGATCACACAGCGCTGGCTGGCTCTGTGTTTGGCGACTGCTCTGTAACATGGCCCCGCCCCCTCAGACCAGCTCGTGTGATAGTAGATAGAATCAACGTTCTGCCTATCACACGAGCCGGTCTAGGGGGCGGGGCCATGTTACAGAGCAGTCGCCGAACACAGAGCCAGCCAGCGCTGTGATCAAGAGGAGATGCCGCCCGTACAGCCCGTCCTGTGTGCCTGGATAGGAGCATCAGCAGGGGGACTGCATATAGAGGAGATGATCTTTCTATATTCCTCCATGCAGCCGCTGAATGCTTGCAGGAGGGAGAGGAGAATCAAGCATTCAGCGGCTGCATGGAGGAATATAGAAAGATCATTTCCTCTATATGCAGCCCCCCTGCTGATGCTCCTATCCAATTTCTTTTACTGCCCCCCCAGTTCACCTTGTGCTCCCTGCCCCCCCCCGCTCTCCAGCCCCCCACCACACTCTCCAGCTCCCCCTCCCCACAGTTCTCTCCACTCCTGTTCTTTCTGCCCCCCCCAACCTGCTCTCCAGTTTTCCCCATCCTTCTCTAGCCACCATCCCAGTGCTCTTCACCCCCCCAGTGCTCTTCACCCCCCCCAGTCTTCACACCCCCCCCAGTGCTCTTCACACCCCCCCCAGTGCTCTTCACACCCCCCAGTGCTCTCCCCCCATTCTTTTTGTCTCCCCCCCAGCACTCTCCACTCCCCACCCCTGTTCTCTCCCTTCCCCCCTGCATTTTGCCCCCACCCATGTGCTCTCCAACCCTGCCAGTGCTCTCCACCTCCCATAATGCTCTCCAGTCCCCCATGCTTTTCCCCCTGTTCTTTCTGGCCCCCACTGGTGCTCTCAAGCTCCCCTCCCCATTGCTCTCCACTCGCTCCTACTCTTTGTACCCCCGTACTCTCCAGCCCCCGTGCTCTCCACCCCTGTTTTTCTGCCCCCCCAGTGCTCTTCACCACCCCACACTCTTAGCCCCCTCAGTGCTCTCAGCCTACCATGCTCTCCACCCCTGTTCTTTTTGCCCCCCCCAGTACTCTCAAGTTCCACCTCAGCGCTCTCTGCTCCCCACCCCTGTGACCTCCACTACCCCCTGCTCTTTGTCCCAACCCATGTGTTCTCTAACCCCTGCCAGTACTCTCTGCTCCCCCTTCTCTCCAACTCCCACCCAGTGCTCTCCACTTCCCCAGAACCAGAGGACAGGCTGACTGGGGCCGGAAAATGAGGACGGCTGAAGGTGCAGGTGGCCAGGGACCACTTCATCTCACAGCAAACAGATCCTCTGGAAGGAGCACCATCCCCATCCAAAACGAGAACAGACCCTGCCTGCTGCTGGCCGTCATGGATATCCTGCTGGCATGCAAGGTACCGTACCGAGCATCAACAGCACACCTTCCCACAGACAGGGACGCAGACTGGGACATGGGGCACAGATTCACGGGCAGAGTAAAGCTGCATTTGGTGGGCACCCACCCCACTTACCTTAGTGTATTCTTTCTGTGGAAGGTGGTCCCCCCCACGTTCTGAGTTCCTGGGGTCCCCCTTGATGATTGTCCACTTACCACTTTTAACTGGAATTTGCATATATATATATATATATATATATATATATATATATATATATATATATATATATCCCTATGTGATTTCATATCTATATATAATACACTCTTCATCAAATGTGCTTTAAAATGTATGGTTTTCCCTTTCATGAACAAGAAAATAATGACATTATGCTGTTGGGCTGGTATGAAATTTTTTCCAGGGCTGGGTTTTATTCCCAGTCTGGCCCTGCTTGGAATCACAGAAGTGTCCTTGCTCGCCAGGTTCACAGGACACGGATCGAGGTAAAGGGCCAATGACAGCGGCCCATTACCACGTGATCACTCCCTCCAATTGGGTCACGCAGAGGCCCAGCTCTCTTCTCTCCTCACACTGATACAGTGAGTCTAACTGTATTTTGAAGTGTACAGCAGTGCCCAGCAGTGCCCTACAATGCCGCATAGGTGCTAATCTGTGCCCTACAGTGCCACTACACTACCCATCAGTGCCCCTACAGTACCCATCTGTGCCACCAGTGCCATAACAATACTCATCAGTACCACTACAGTACCCATAAGTGAAATCAGTGCCAGTACAGTACCCATCAGTGCCACCAGTGTCCATCAGTGCTACTACAGTGCTCATATGTGCCATCAGTGCCACTACAAGGCTCATCAGTGCCACCAGTGTCCATCAGTGCTACTACAGTGCTCATCTGTGCTACATCAGTGCCCATCGGTGCCGCCAGTGCCACTACAGTGCCCGCCAGTGCTCCATCAGTGCCACGTCTGTGCCCAGTGCCACTACAGTGCTCATTAATGCCATCAGTACCACATTAGGGCCACTATAGTGCTCATCTGCACCACTACAGTTCTCATCAGTGCTACTACAGCGCTCATCAGTGCCACTAGAGTGCCCAATTGTGCCCATTTGTAATAGAAATTAAGAAAATGCATTGTTTTACAAAATTTTCGGTCTTTTTTCATTTATAGCACAAAAAATCTAAAAAAAAAACAGTTGATCAAATACCACCAAAAGAAAACTCTATTTGTGTTAAAAAGAAGATGAACATTTCATATGGGTACAGGGCTGCATGACTGAGTAATTGTCTTTCAAAATGTGAGAGCACGAAAGCTGGTTAGGAACGGGGTTTAAGTGCCCAGTGGTCAAGTGGTTAGGGACCAGAAGGATTTACCCCCACCACCCACCCGCCATTTTTTGTGATATGCACTGCGTCACTTTAACTGATAATTGTGCGGTCGTGCGACGCTGTATCCAAACAAAATTGATGTCCTTTTTTTCCCCACAAATAGAGCTTTCTTTTGGTGGCATTTGATCACCTCTGCGTTTTTTTTTTTTGCGCTATAAACAAAAAAAGAGCGACAATTTTGAAAAAAAAAACAATATTTTTTACTTTTTACTATAATAAATATAACCCCCGTCAGTGCCCAATAAAGTGCCCACCAGTGCAAATCAATGCCCATCCCAGTGCCAATCAGTGCCCAGCATTAACACCTGTCAGGACCTGCCCAATCAGTGCTGCCCATCAGTGCCTATTAGTGTCCATCAATGTCACCGTCAGTGCCAATCAGTGCCACTGGTCAGTGCACATCAATGCTGCCTGTCAGTGCTCAATAGACTTGTGTAAAACGGAAAATTGTGTTTAGTTTCGGTTCGTCGTCATTCGTAAAATACATAATTTCGTTCTGTTATATTTGTTACTGTATTTTCTGGCGTATAAGACTACCTTTTACACTTAAAAAAAAATGCCCAAAAATCGCGGGTCGTCTTATACGCCGGGTATACAATGCTGCCTGATGGATGTCAGTCTCCAAATGTCTGCTAATACTGTATGTGGCTTCAGCTACAAACAGTATACGCCGCTGAGCCAATCCCGGCGAGCGATGTATTCTATTAATGAATACAGAGCTTGCTTGGATTGGAGTAACAACCTCTGCCAATCCGAGCAGGCTACATAGAGTAGCCTGCTCGGATTGGCTTTGAGAGAGAGAGAGAGAGAGAGGCAAGGGCTGATGATGCTACAGCCTCTGACATTCCAAGCAGGCGTTGTATTCATTAAAATAATACACCGCTAACCATACTTCCCTGGGTAAATCCATTCACTGATCTCCTACAACTATACATCCTGCTGTTTGCCTTTGAGGTTCCAGGCACCCAAGAGGGACAGGTAAATCTGAGAAATATGACAGGGGGTTATTAAATGCATTTTGGTGGACAATTCCCATAGAATGTAACCCAAAAGTGGTATAGGTTTGGTTAGTGAAAAATTCGACTTTCCAGAGTTGTGGCATTCAATAGATCTCTGTTTGTGTTATTATTGTTTGATGTACTTTATGACATATCACAGCATGGCGGATGAGTAGTTGGCATTCTTGCTTTGTGTTTTTTAATGGTTCTAATGTTTTTTTAAAATGGTGTTGCCTCAGAAGGGGGGTAGTCTTATACCGCAAGTATTGCCCAAAACCTATGTTTTCACTTGAAAAATAGGGGGTCGCCTTATACGCCAGCAAATACGGTATGTTATGTTAATTCAATTTAGGATAATTCGTTATTTCTGTAGAGTGTCGATATTAATTATACTGAATCTCGAATCATGTCAAATTCATGCGTTATATCTGCTATAATTTCTTTTGTATTCATTGAAATTCGATATTTATGTGTGTATATATATTCGTGATAATGATTCGTAGTTTGGAAAGTCGTTTGTTTATTGAATATTTTAACACACACAATGACAATATCAGCTGATTGGACTGTAAGATTTAATTTGAGTTGACCTTTTGTTTCATTTGACCTTTAACAAATTACCGAATCATGACGAATTCATTCGTTATATCCACTATAATTTCTTTCGAATTAGTTGAAATTCATTATTTTTTTATTCGGACATTCTGATGCATCTGAATGTCCAAATAAAAAAATAACGCATTTCTACTAATACGAAAGAAATTATAGCGGATTTCGACATGATTCGGTAATTCGTTAAAGATCTAACGAAACAACTTAATGTCAACTCAAAGTAAATCTTACAGTCCAATCAGCTGATTAATTTTGTGCTGGAGATTGGATTACTGGCAAGATGCAAAATACAGCCAAATTTCAATTAGTTACGAAACGAATTGCAGAAGCCTAGTTCCTATCAATGCCACCTGTCAGTGCCCATCAGTTCCACCTGTCAGTGCCCATCAGTGCCATCTATCAGTGCCCATCAGTGCCCCCTATCAGTGCCCATCAATTCTACATATCAGTGCCCATCAGTGACACCTTATCAGTGCAAACTCAGCAGTGCCAATCGGTGCCGGCTCAGTGCCCGCCAGTGAAGGAGAAAACAAAATTTTATAACAGAAACAAAGAAAAACTTTATTATTATTTTTTTTTAAATGTCGTTTTTTTTCCGTTTGTTTAGCAAAAAAAAAAGAACTGCAGAGGTGACCAAATACCACCCAAATTTTTTTTAGTTTGGGTACAGTGTTGTATGACCGCGCAATTGGCATTCAAAGTGCGACAGCACTAAAAGCTCAAAATTGTCCTGGGCAGGAAGGGGCCAAAGTGCCCTGTATTGAAGTGGTTAAACATGCCTTGGGTGCTTTGAACCTGTCTGTGAAGTGACACATTTGTATGATGTATACAACCTGCTATGGGAAAAACGGACATTTATAAGAAATTGTTGGCAAATTGCAGCTTCGGCTGCTTACTTCTGTTTGTGAGCAATGTGGCCGGGGATTCCCTTCATCTACTGTATACAAGATCCTTATCCTAGATCAGGGGTAGGCAATGGACATGTGCATTCGTTTTCGTCCGAATGCATTTTCGTCCGAATTTCGGGTATTTTCGTTATCGTTTTAACAAACGATAACGAACGTGCAGAATCCTAAAACCGAAAGATCCGACATAAACAAATGCTTTATTTTCATTTTCGTTGCAACAGTTCGATATAGATAGGAGATTCGACATGACGCTGGAAATAGCAATCTGTGTTCATCTAACCTGTGGTCGAATACACCTAACCTTAGCTCTATTAGTCCAAGATTATTCTACATAGAGAGAAAAGATTCGACATAGAGAGAAAAGATTCAACATTATAGAGACAATAGCAAAAAAGGTCAAATGTGTCTAACCTAACTCTATTAGTCCAAGATGATTCGACATAGAGAGAAAAGATTTGACATGAAGATTGAACGAAGCAGTCGCCGCGAACGGACATTTATAGTCAAATGCTCCGCCCATAGGCTATAGAAGAATTCTAATGTTGGTTGACTAATAATAATAATTAATAAATATAATTATTACTAGTGTCATACAACATTAGAATTCTACTATAGCTTGTAGGCGGAACATTCAACCGGAAGTGTACGATTGCGGCGTCCTACAGTTTAGCTGCTCCGTCGAATCTTCTTAGAACATTCAGCAGACACCATAAGCCTTCAATGAGAGATTCGACCTTACTTATTTCGGATTTTCGGCCAAACGCATTTTTTAACAAAACTAAATAAATAAAAACTAAATGGAGTAACTAAATAAATTTATTTTTTTTGGATGAAAACGAAATTCTGAAACAAGATAGAAAGAAAGAAGAAAAGTAAATGAAATGGGAATGGGAAGGGAGGAAGTAGGGAGAAGAGGGAGGATGAAACAATAAGAATGGAAACAGAAGGGGGAGAAACTTTTAGTACCCAGATGGGGATTCAGCAGCACAAGTCCCTAGGATCCCTTTAGGGGTGTCAGTACTCACAAGGCCCTGGTTGTAGGTCACCTTACTCCGTGATACCAGACTGGAACCAGGGAGGTCCTCCTTAGTCAGCTCTCGAGAGAGAACCTTGGCTTTCATCATTCAGGCCTTCAGATTACCCACCTGAGGCAGCATGGCAGCTTGTGCTGGGGAGAGGCAATGTGCCCCACTCCCCAGCTGGACACCTCTCCTCTCTAGGAAAAGTCTAAGAGCCCAGGTGCTCCCTTAACATAAATACAGGCACCCAGCATGCCTAGGGGCACCTCCTCTTCCAGTTGGCTGGAACTGCATCTGTATTCATGCTGCTCACTTGAATGGTTTCCATCCACAATCCAGAACCTTCCTAGGTTGCTTGGGTACAGGAAAGTTCCAGGCAGCATGAGCAGCCTTAGCGCATCCTGAGCAGACAGGACTAAATGATCACGGCTCCTGTTAAGCAGACAGCCCAAATAATATAGTTGCTTCTCTGTTAAGCAAGGGGGACAAAACAATTCTAGAACTTACCTAGAAGGGTGCTACAAAAAGTATTGGAACGCCCGCCTTTACATGCACATGAACTTTAATGGCATCACAGTCTTCGCCGGTAGGGTTCAATATTGAGTTGGCCCACCCTTTACAGCTTCAACTCTAGAAAGGCAGTCCACAAGGTTTAGGAGTGTGTCTATGGGAATGTTTGACCATTCTTCCAGAAGCTCATTTAGTCAAGACAAGTTTCTCCCCCCAAACTCGCTCATCCATGTCTTTATGGACCTTGATTGGTCCGCAGTCATGTTGGGACAGGAAGGGCCCATCCCCAAACTGTTTCCACAAACTGGAGGCATGACATTTTTCAAAATGTCTTGGTATGCTGATGCCTTAAGAGTTCCCTTTAATGGAACTAAGGGGCGAAGCCCAACCCCTGAAAAACAACCCCACATCATAATCCCCCCTCCACCAAATGATTTGGACCAGTGCACAAAGCAAGGTCCATAAAGACATGGATGAGCGAGTTTGGGGTGGAGGAACTTGACTGGCCTGCACAGAGATCTCACTTTAACCCGATAGAACACCTTTGGGATGAATTAGAGAGGAGACTGCGAGCCAGGCCTTCTCGCCCAACATCAGTGCCTGACCTCACAAATGCTCTTCTGGAACAATGATCAAACATTCCCATAGACACACTCCTAAACCTTGTGAACAGCCTTCCCAGAAGAGTTGAAGCTGTTGTAGCTGCGTAGGGTGGGCCAACTCAATATTGAACCCTACGGATTACGACTAGGGCACCATTAAATTTTGCATGTAAAGGCAGGCATCCCAATACTTTTGATAATATAGTGTATGTATAAAATACGCCATGCCTGGAATTCTTCTTTAACTTTTCATTGCAACACACAGCAAGGCACATCTACAATGGGTTACCATATGTTCTGTTGGTCATGATGGATGCACATCATAAAGCTTCTTATGGCGTAGATAGTTTCTAAAAGAATCTAATGTGGAACAATGAATACATATTCCTTCTATGTCCTTTGGTCAGTAACAAATTGGTCATTGTTGAGATTCATTTCAGATTCAGCGTTAGATGTTTTAGCAAAACAATCAGATCTGTTCTAGACTTATATCCAATTAGCTTAACAATGCTCAGGGGCTGCTTTAGTGTCAAAGGATAAATGATGTTGTTTTGCATCTGTGGATATTTTTTTCAGTAAATGAATATCATTGTATTTTTTGTGACTGTTCTAATCAGTGCATATACTAATGTTTGATTGAGAATAATAGATGCTCCATTACTATTACCATAGTTTTATACATGGACAGTCCTGATGCAATGCTACAGATGGTACAACTACCACATGTGCGGTGGTATGCCAGCCCCTGGCACCGTGTACTTTATTCTTCATTCCCCTTAAAGCAGGTTTGCTTTAATCACTCCCTCCCCAATGGCACAAATGCTCTATTGAGCGCCCTTCCCACTTGTTCCTTCCAGCCAACAGCAGCAAAAGAATATACTCAGTTCTTCCACAGATAGAGCAGCATATGACTCTCTACATTCAACAGTATTTTAAAGTGTCATTAAACCAACACTGAAAAACTCTCATTACATGCATACATTACATTATACATTATTATACATTATATATTTATATTATATAATGTTATATTATATTATACTATCATATTATTATTATTATAATTATTATAATTATTATTATTATTATTATATATTATACATTATACATCATACATTAAATTACATTAACAGCGTCTTCACAAAGCCACTAAAGCATTCATTTTGTGTAGAGTAAAATATACCTGGTTGATCCTGCCTCACGCATGTTCACTTCATCAAATCTGGCCCTTTTTGAAAAAAGTTTAGACACCCCTGATATAGACTGTGCATCCAGTGTAGACTATATATACAGTGCAGGCAGTATATATATACAGCCCATTCAGTGCAGAGTATATAATGCAGTGCATTAAAGTGGTTAGGGGCAACCCTATGACTGAGCTAGGGAAAAACACAGCATGGGATTCCCCCCAAAATTCTTCACAGTATATATATATATATATATATATATATATATATATATATATATATGCTAAACTGCCTGCAGGCCACTAACTAACCTGCCTAATCTAGCTCAAGTTCTCTCAATCTCTCCATGTTATCACACTACATACGGCCGTCCTGTAGGCCTTATATAGTGTTGGGCGGGGACTTAGCGCCCTGAGCCATGATTGGCCAAAGGCACCCTGCTACGAATCGATGTGTGGGATAGGACCGATGCGAACCGTTGTGGCAACTAGGCATCGGAGTGATGCGTATGGCACGAAAGTGATATGAATTGGTGAGTAACATGACATAACAACGAATAGTTTGTAGGGTACAAGAGTGTGTGATATGAATCAGTGCGGGATGTATCTAATGCGAACCGCTGTGCCACTGACGTGATTAGGTTCGAATCAGACTGTGGAAGGTACGCAACATATCTGATACGAATCGGTAGGAGGGTAAGAGATATTGGTTGAAAAGTATGAAGTGAATCCGATATGAATCAGTTGCAGAGTGTATGCCACCCCTTACTCTAAAACCAAACCCATTCCAACCACCCAGCCCCCCAGGCTAATCAAGTGTAGAGAAGGCACCAGGTGGGTCTATTTACCACCTCAATCAGCGACAGAACCCGTGCAAATAATACACGCTCATCTCCAAATCGATGAGACAGCAACCCCATAGACTGTGAATCCTATGAGCAACGAAGCCTGTAACGAGTGAAATCGGACAACGACCGATAGTGGCTTGGAGGCTTGGGTCTACAAATGAAACATATGTTTGTGGGTGGGATGACAAGCAGGCCGAGGGAACATGCAAATCTTTTACACCTGTGCTGAATGATGTTGGGACACGACCGACAACAATTCGGAGGCAGCTAAGAACGAAAGGGATGAAGGATAGGAAACATAACGAATCATAACATTGCGTATGAATAAAAAGGTTTTGAACCCTACCTGCAACAGCGAGCGAGATCCTCCAATGAAGACCATGAATGGAGAAGCTGCAAGGCATGTGTAATCGAATGAACAGACTCACAAACATGAGGTGAACTGGGAAGAGTCAGCCCAGTGATGTGTAGTATCGTTCACAGGAACCGACAAAGAGGAAGCAGAAGTGGTCAGCTTAAATACCCTCCGGGTTCCCCCCATAAATTCAGGCCACCGGTCACCATACTGACCTTCTAATATATATATATTAAGAAATAGGACATCTGAAAGTTTTTAAGTATGCCTTCCAAGTCAATAATACAAAAATGTGTGACATAAATAATAGCAATGATTGCCATTTTATTCCCTAGGGTCTCTGCTAAAAAATAAAAAATAAAAATGTATAATGTTTGAGAGTTATAAGTAATTTTCTAGTAAAGAATACTGATTTAAACTTGTTAAGAAAAAATGCCAGAAAAAGCCTGGTCGCCAAGATAAGTAAAAATAAATACGGTAAATGGTTTATGTAAATGTTTAATATATTTTTTAATATATATATATATATATATATATATATATATATATATATATATATATATATATCTTTTTTTTTCTTTTTTTTTTTTACTTTATGAAACTAAAGTTTTGCTTTAATAAAAAAAATTAAGAAAATAGGACTATGACAGTTTTAAGCTTACCTTCCAAATCAATAATACAAAAATGTGTGACATAAATAATTGCAATGATAGCCATTTAATCCCTAGGGCAGTGATGGTGAACCTTGGCACTCCAGATGTTTTGAAACTACATTTCCCATGATGCTCAACTACACTGCAGAGTGCATGAGCATCATGGGAAATGTAGTTCCAAAACATCTGGGGTGCCAAGGTTCGCCATCACTGCCCTAGGGTCTCTGCTAAAATATAAAAAAAATATGTTTATAATGTTTGACAGTTTTAAGTAATTTTCTAACAAAAAATACTGATTTAAACTTGTAAACAAAAAGTGCCAGAAAAAGCCTGGTCGGCAAGATAAGTAAAAATACATAAATGGTTTATGTAAACGTTTAATATATAAGCCTATCCCACACCCACCTAACAACTGTCCCAGAGTCACCCCCCATCAAATCATTCTCTGAAGCTATTACCTTTTGTATCACCACCCCCTTCCTTTAGAATGAGCAGGGCCCTCCTGTACCTTTTGTATTGAACTGTACTGTAATTGTGTTGTCCCCCCCTACACATTGTAAAGTGCTGCGTAAACTGTTGGCACTGTATAAATTGTGAATAATAATAATAATATATATTTATATATATATATATATATATATATATATATATATATATATATATATATATATACTTTTTTTACTTTAATGAAACTAAAGTTTTGCTTTAATAAAAAAAAATTAAGAAAATAGGACGTATGAAAGTTTTAAGCTTACCTTCCAAGTCAGTAATACAAAAATGAGAACACATAGATCTCATATTGCTAAGTGTTCTGTTTACCCAAAATGACTAAATCGCTCCGAATGTTGCTCCAACCTCTTTATGGTTAAATTGTATATACAGGATTAAAACAGCTATGGCCATGTCTCGGCTAGCCGGCAATAGATCAAACAACGACTGGGCTGCAGTAACAGGATTAGAGATTAACAATCGAGGGAGCTTCTCGGTCTGGATTGCCGAAGGTTAATAAAGTTATAATGTTAATGTTTACAGTTTATAATCCACTCCGAGACATTTGAGAAGAGGGGAAGCTGAGGATATTCCATTTCCCAAAATCAATTTCCGCGTTTGGTAAAAGGTTGATAAAAGGTTGGTATAGGTTAACGTTTAATTCCATCCAAAATAATGTATTATTAATGATTCAATAGATCAAGGGGTGGTAATTAAAAAAAAAATGCAGCCGCATTAGCTGGAAGGCTGGTGTAAATGTCGATGTGTATTTAAGAAAATGACTGAAAGAGCAGGTGAATTGTGCGGATGCCAAAATAAGGGGATATTGCTGCACATGTAGAAGCATAAATATTGTTATTAACATTAGGAATTCACTACTGACTATCCAAGGGCAGAGCAGTTACTACCAAAGTGTTGAAGGTTGGGCAAAAGGGTTCTACATACTTACCCTTCTGGACCCTGGGCACCTTAAAAATGCTATAAAATACAGCTCGTGAGTTATTTTCTGAAGTTGTGTGGTATTTTATTAGTAAAAACATGCAGTAATTTAATGCTTGGCGGTAGCCAGCTTATTTAATTACAGTAGTAAATACCATGTTTTTAAGGTGAAGACGGCCGCCCGCTCCTTAAAGGGGTTTGTAAACCCCCATTTTTTGTTTTTTAAATAACAAACAGGTTATACTTACCTCCTCAGTTCGTTTTGCACAGAGTAGCCCCGAACCTCCTCTCCTGGGGTCTCATGGCATCACTGGTGGCTCCTCCCCGCATCGACTGTCAACGTTGGAGAAGCCCTCTCCTTGGTGGACACCCATGCGGGCGCGCTCCCGAGTCCCGCATCTGTGTCCATTCACACAGAATGCAGGACTCAGCCATGCCCCCCCCCCCCAGCGCTGCATCATTGGATTTGATTGACAGCAGCGGAAGCCAATGGCTGTACTGCTGTCAATCTATCCAATCGGGACACGAGACACCAGGTACAGATGGTGTGCTGGTTCCCGAACAGAGGATGACAGCGTCTAGGTAAGTAAAGGGGGGGGGGCTGCAGCACTAAAAAAAGGTTTTTCACCTTAATGCATAGAAAAATCATGAGGGTTTACAACCCCTTTAATGACAAGTAAATGGCATGGTTTTAAGGAGCGGGCGGCCACCTCGTCCTTAACCACCAATGAATCACCAGCTGAATGTGAAAAATGAATTGCCAGTAATGGAAAAATAAGAAAAAAAATGGCATGGGGTTCCCCCCAAAATCCATAAGCAAACACCCCAGCAGGTCGTTAAAGGGCGGAGGTCGAGCAAGCACACCTCCCTCCTGAACCATATCAGGAGACATGCCCTCAACATAGGGGGGGGGGGGTGATCTGCTCCCCCATAGAATCTTGTCCCCATGTTGATGAGGACAAGGGCTTCTTCCCCACAACCCTAGTTGGTGATTATGGGGGTCTGCGGGAGGGGGGTTTATCAGGATCTGGAAGACCCCCAGATCCCAGCTCCCCACATATGTGAATGAGTATATAGTACATAGATCAAGCTGTAGGACCTGGTATGGATTAGGGGGAGACCTCACACCATTTTTTTTTCATACTTCTTCATTGCCAGCCATTCATTTTTTTTATATTCAACTGTCACTGACAGCTGATGACTCGGATGTAGTGTCCCCTGGCTCCTTAACAACCAGTACACATTCCATAAATACTGCATGCCTCAATTACTGCTTACTTACCTCATGCATTAAATTTTTTATTTCCTTCTGCGAATTTAGTTTAACGCCTGTTCATGCTGGTAAAATATTTACCAAGCGTTTTGCGGTAAATGTGACAGTCAGACATTTTTACAATGCATGGCACAACGTCATTCTGAGGTCATGTGTGCACACACACACGCACACACACAAGCAGTCATAGCGCATGTGGTT
This sequence comes from Lithobates pipiens, assembly GCF_037356315.1. NCBI lineage: Eukaryota > Metazoa > Chordata > Amphibia > Anura > Ranidae > Lithobates > Lithobates pipiens. The sequence continues at coordinate 50,254,735 of NW_027507764.1, read as the reverse complement.
GACTTGAGCCACCAAAATTACTTTTTAAAAGCAATACAATATACCAGTCTAGAGTAAAAATGTTTACAGATGATGGCCGGCATAGTCCTATTTCCCAAGATACTGTACACTGATTATTATTTTTATATTATTATTATATATAATTATTATTATCTGTTATTTTATTAGATCTTTTTTATTGTTTTTTATTACTCTTGTATAGAGGGAGTCCCCTTCTGTCAGGGGGCCCAGGGTAGTTGCCCATTTATAAATCCAACACTGGATCTCAGTCTGTACTAATAATTAGGAACCGGCAGAACTGGCTCCCGATCATGTGACCACTGTGACAGTAATTACAGTGGCCACATGACTAGGAAGACCTCGCCACCAAGCATACGAGCCAAGTTAAATGGACATTGGGGTGGGCCAGAAGAAGTTACCCCTCTCTGCCAATCCTTCCACGGGCTTACAATTGCCCAGCAAATTAAATTCAAAATACTGACAACAAAATACAAAGCCACCCACAAGTCTACTCCAACCTACATCATCAATTTTATCTCCAAATACGACCCAAACCATCCACTCTGCTCCTCTCAAAACATCCTGTTCTCAAGCACATTTGTCCCCTCCTCTCATGCTCATCTCCAGGACTCCTACAGAGCCTCTCCCATCTTCTGGAACTCTCTATCTCAATTTGCCTGCCTGTCTCCTACTCTGGATGCCTTAAGGCAATCCCTGAAAACTCGTCTCTTCAGGAAAACCTATCATGTCTCCAACTAACTGAACTTGAACTATTAGATTGTAAGCTCTTATGAGCAGGGCCTTCTCAACTCTCTTGTATTTTATTGTATTGTAAATGTACTGTCTCCCTTTAAATTGTAAAGCGCTGTGCAAACTATTGGCACAATATAAATCCTGTATAATAATAATTTAAACAAAGGTCTTTTTCAATGTAGCAGATATCTTATTTATCATTTCCTTTTTTGAGAATAAATGGCAAGGTATTCTATGTACCTGATACTTATTCACCTGGTGGATGGGTGGCCAGATATCTGGGGACCCCCTTATTTTAAAGAATCCAATAAACTCCTCACAGACCCCCCTATATCCCTATTGTGGGACAGAATGTGGGGGTGAGGCCCCTGTCCCCATCAACAGATGGACAAGGTGCCTTGCAAGGGGGAAGGTTCTGTCCTGGTATCGTTAAGTTAGGAGGCATACACTCACTGCCTCCCCTTTCCTGACCACCTAATTTGAATAGATTTTTAAGGGACCTGCAACATTTTTTTTTCCATAAAAGGAAGGGAGCACTTTTTGTAAACAATGTTTACCGTCTCCTTAACAAATAGAGCCAGGAGCAGTATGTCAGCGAAAGAAAGTATTTCATGTTCTATATTAAGAGAATATGCAATGCATGGGATTTTAAAGGCACCATGAAACCAAAATCATAATTAAAATACAAAAAAATGCATTGTAAAAATATTGTTAAAAGCAGAGGGAAGTTGTTAAAACCAAAACATTGTAAATATAACCGTAAAGATCATGTACAAAATCATGAGAATCTCCATTGGTCAACACGTTTAAACTTTTGCAGTCTTATTCAGGGCCTTTTTTTTGTAGGATGGGTGAATTAGTGTTAATAATGGGGGCCAGCAAATATTAAGACACCCCAAGACTCCCCAGGCAGTCCAGGAGACAGGGAAGGATTCAAGGGACTAAGGAATTTTAATGGAATCCATGGACATTGGACACCCATGGACTCCCTGTTTGTTTAAATACTTGGCATGCTAGTCACCATGCTCTTTGATCGGGGTACTCCATAACTATCCATCCTGAGGGATTTTTTTCAGTTCCTTCTTTGACATCTCTAAAGTGACTATTTTTAACCAATTTTTGATACTGGCCAGTAATATCCCTTTTCTCGTTCTCCTAATTTGAACGCTTTTGGGAATTGAACAGCTCTATGCCTTTCATAAAATATCCATTCTCTGTAACTATGATGTCTCTGTGTACATATTAATAGACCATTGTCCCTTGAATCCTTCCCTGTCTGCTGGGCTGCCTGGGGAGTCTTGGGGCATCTTAATATGTGTCAGTCCTCATCATTAACACTAATCCACCCATCCTACAAAAAAAAAACCTAAAGAAGACTGCAAAAGTTGAAATGCATTGGGGGTCATCTCTTTACTTATGATCTCTGACTGATGGGGATTCTCATGATTTTGTACATGATCTTAATATATATACTATGATTTGGTTTTAACAACTTCCCTCTGCTTTTAACAATATTTGTACAATACACTTTTTTGTATTTTAATTATGATTTTGATTTCATGGTGTCTTTAAAATCCCATCCATAGCACATTCTCTTTTTGTTACTTTGTTCAGGGATGTGGCAATAGTACTTGGGCACATATGACCTATCTGACATAATCTCTTTATGTTCTATATTACACATTATTAAACCCTGTAAGACTTTCAAGTATCATTTGGTATAGGTCAATATTAAAGCGGTCACTCGTTTTCAGAAAAAAAAATTAAAAATATTCCAATAATATCTTAAAATATGTAATTCCTAAAATACAGTCTGGCTTCCTGTTAGAATTTCAATCATAAACTTACATCCTTAACAAAACGCGTTTGATTTCTTATAATGAAAATGCTGGATTCTTTTTGTCCTTGGTTTCCTTTGATGAAGTATGGCATAATCTCCAAAATAATCTGACTACAATAAATATTCCATCAGTCTTTTAACTCTGGGTTTTTTTTTTGTCCTTCATAAATCTGAGAACTTTCAAAACTTGAGAATTGGTTATATAATTGCTTCATTTGTTTGGGGTCCCTGATGTCCTTTATAACGACATAAGAAGATTAAGAGAAAAACTCCATAAAGAAAGAAGTTACCGACAACTAATGAAAGATTTAATTGACATAGTAAAAAAGAGCACAATGAGATATTAGACAATGTTTTCTGTAATTACAGTTGTTGTTAATTTCTGGTGTTAGCTTTTGAATTGCATTATATTACTGTCTAATTAAAACCTGCAAAAAAAGGAAAGAAGCAAAAAATGTTAGTAGTTAGTAAAATGAGTTTATTACTCCAATGAAAATTGGTAGGTGAAACATTTAGATAGATAGTGTCTTCTTTCTCTGAGCTGGCAGCTCAGCTGTCGGCTAATTGCCAGCTCCTATCTCTCCACAGTTACTCAGCTGTTGATGATATCCTGCTCATCAGTCCTACCTACTTAAGCCGTCCAGCCCAGAGGATCTCTGCCTTCGCCTTGGTCAACATCACAGAGACACTCTCCTGCATTCCTGTTAAAAGACTTGCTTGGCTGACATCCCTTCTGGCTCCAGATCCTGCTTGCTGTTTTACTACGCTCATCTCCAGCTCCCTGACATTTGGCTTGTCTGACTATCCCTCCCGGTTCCTGAACTCTGGTTATGTTTTGACTACGTTTGTTCTATTTACTTTTATTGTTAAACAAGCGTGATTTAACTGTATTTAACTGTACTTCTGTCTTGGTCTGATTTCATGGTTTCTGACAGATAGATAGATAGATAGATAGATAGATAGATAGATAGATAGATAGATAGATAGATAATTAGATAGATAATTAGATAGATAGTTTTTATCAAAATTCTAATGTTTCTCAGGATTCCCACTGAGTTTCATAAATTTGAATGTTATGAGCTGAACTGTATTTCAGTGTTATTTTTTTTTTGTAGTTTGAATTCCCAAAAGGCTTCTCGAAAAAAATACTACCAGTAACCCTGGTAGAGTTTTTGAGGAAAGGGGCTCAGGCTGTTCTCCTTGATAGCTGCTGGTCTTATTCTAGCATCCTGGTTTTGGCTGTGATCCATTCTCTCTGTCTGCCTGTCCAACTGCAAGGTGTTTGATGTGGCCAGTCTCTGGGTGGAGACCAAACCTGATTTAGGCCAGCCAATCCTGCAGTCTTAAAGGGGTTGTAAAGGTAATTTTTTTATTTTCTACATAGGTTCCTCTAAGCTAGTACATTGTTGGTTCACTTACCTTTTCCTTTGATTTCCCTTCTAAATGTTTTTTTGCTTTGTCTGAATATCTCACTTCCTGTTTCTCCTCAGTAAGCTTCTCACCATCATCCGAGCTGGTGGTTAGTCAGCCAGAACATCTTACTGAACAGCTTACTGAGGAGGAACAGGAAGTGAGAAATTCAGACAAAGAAAACAAAGAAAAAAAAACATTTAGAAGGGAAATCAAAGGAAAAGATAAGTGAACCAACAATGCACTACCTTAAAGGAACCTATGTAGAAAATAAAAAATTTACCTTTACAACCCCTTTAAGCTTGTGATAGTGTTTGTAACATGCTTCAAGCTCCCTGTTTGTCTGTCCTGCCTGCTAGTTTGGATTACCTTGGATCGGATATTGAATACACCCAGACCTCAGCCTGCCCTGAGCCTGGACTCTCACTGAGCACTCTGCCTGTCTGCTAACTGCAAGTACCTCTTCGCTGTGCTATGTTCAAGTACTTGTTTTTTGTGCTCAGTTTGTGCCCACCCCAGCAAGCTTTATAGCATTGTGTATAAGACCTGGGGCAACCAAGTACCAGCAGGTCTGCTTGCCTTATGAGAAAGGGGGCTGCTATAGGTGAAGAGCACAGAACTATTGGGAGGAGCACTGAAGCAGAGTGCTGTGATGATTTTTGGAATCTATGTACCACACCTTGCTGGCCCCTCCCATCTGCCATTTTATGCTTGCATTACATTAGTAATGACAGGGCTTGGATGAGGCTGAGGGGGGCAGAATGTGCATGTGCCCCATGGCTTGATGTCCAGGTTCATTGGGAGCTCCAGCAGCTCCCTTCTCCCCAACTTTCAATGACAGGAGTGACTGCTTTACAAATATGTCCCTTTAAGTGACATAACAACCCTTTTTTGCATGGAATATATTATCTCAGGTTTGCTGCACTGAAATATCCCTCTTTGACTTTGATGTTGCACTTTTAAACGAGAATTCTTATTCAAGATTAGAATAAAAGTAGAACCAATATCTACAGAGCAGAAACAAGTAAACCACTATCTCCTTGCTGTATAAATATAGCTGACCCGGAGTGGATATTTTTTGTTATTTTTTTTTTCTTAACTGGAGTTTAACATAAAATAATCTAAAAAATAAATTTCAATAAAAGATCATGCTTAGAAATCTTGAATATAGCACTCCCTCCTTTTGGCAAATAATAAAATATCTGGTCTGAATACTACATGTAAGCTTTATTTAAATATCAAAGCATGAAGTGAGTAACCGTTTTATGACTAAGTATATATCACAGCTCAGTAGGCTAACACATGTCAATTCTAAGTTGGCCTATATAAAAGAACACTTGCTAGTACTCGCAGATATATGTGTAGTAGGTTTGCTTGGTTTTCATATCTTAGCATAAGTTGTTACTGTGGGTAGAAATATTTTCCTGAAAACAGATGACCTCCCGACAAGCAGTTTGTTGAAGGACACCACACTCAGCTGGAGGAAAGTAGGGTTGAGAGAATTGATCTTCCAGGTTTAAAACTTGACTGGATTGCCGCTGCAGGAGACTTGTGAATATACACTATATTGTGTGACCAAAAGTTTGTGAACATCTGACCACCACACCTACACCCTATGGCCAAAACTATACTTTCACTACTACAAATGATTGGATTCAGGTGTTTTAACTGAAGGGTACTCTTAATGCAACAGCATACAAATACCTTTTAGACTATTGTGTGCTTCCAACCTTGTGATAACAGTTTGGTGAAGGTCCATTTCTGTTCCAGCCTGACTGTGCCCCTTGTATAAATAAAACTGCTCCATAATGACATGGTTTGATGAGTTTGTTGTGTAAAAATGTGAATGCCCTGAACACAGCTTTGACCTAAACCCCACTGAACACCTTTGGGATGAACTGCAACACCTTTTGCAAGCCACGTCTTCTCATCCAACATCAGTACCTGACTCTACAAATGTTCTTCTGGCTGACTGGGCACAAATTCCCACATACTCTAGATCAGTGATGGCGAACCTTGGCACTCCAGATGTTTTGGAACTACAATTCCCATGATGCTCATGCACTCTGTAGTGTAGTGGAGCATCATGGGAAATGTAGTTCCAAAACATCTGGGTGCCAAGGCGCCATCACTGCTCTAGATGAATTCTGTGGAAAGCCTTCCAAGAAAAGTGGAAGCTCATAAAGAATCCAACTCCATGTTAATGCCCATGGTTTTAGAATTAGATGCCCAACAAGGTCATATGAGTGTAATGGGGAGGTATCTACAAACAGCTTATAGCATAGCTACAACTGAAGTGCATATGGGCTTGTACCAGCATTGTTGGTTTTTTTCCCATGATTATGATGACCAATATGCCTGGTGTGCTAGTGCTTCATAATATCATGAATGTCACGTTTACCTCAATGCAGGTCGTCAGACACTATAGCTAGCTACTGTGTGCTCCACCTATAGCAGCCCTCTTTCCCTTAAGGCTAGCAGGCCTACCGGTACTTAGTTGCCCCCAGGACTTATACACATTGCTATAATGCCTTGCCACCACAGCAGGGCTTGAACCTCTTAGACCAGTCAGAATGGGTATACCAGAAGTAGAGTGAGGCTAGGTTACAGAAAGCCCTGAATAAGAAAAAGCAGGAGGCTCAATGGGCATTGGCCGACCGGCACAATTAATGCAGTGTCCGACCGAGCCGCATCACCAAGCACCAAGCGCAGAGACTGTCTGCATCGCATCACCAGAGAGTCCAGAATAAGAAAAAGCAGGAAGTTCAATGGGCATGGGCTGGACTGGCATAACTGATGCAGTGGCCGACTGGACCACATCGCCAGGTGTAGCGACTGTCTAAATCACATCACCAGGTGTAGCGACTGTGGAACTTGTGGACAAGTTAGCCTGGCTGTGCATCCAAGGGAGTTTAGCAACAGACAAAGGTAGGGGTAATCCAGGGGACTTGACTTCTGAGGACTTAGAGGAAGTTTCCAAACAAGGCTCAAGGCTACGAGACAGCGGATAAGCTTGATTTCTAGGAGGAGAGGGCTCAGGCTGTGGCAGTTGCCTGGAGAGGTGACTTGTTTTCTACTTCTTTTGTTATAACAGCATCAAATATAGGCACATGGTTATGTAAACTGTAGTCACATTTGGAAAATTTGTCATGATCAGGATCTGAAATAAGACTGTAATAAAGGCACATGACTGGTACTGGCCACACAAGAGTTATACATGGGCAACTGGTCAGTGGTTATCATGCAATTCTGGATGCAGGTCTGGGACCAGGTCTGGGTCCTCTGCAGCCTAATCTTTGTGCAGATTGTGAAGTTTAAACCAGGGATACCCCAACATAAGGGGATGAGCAGGAGAAGAGATCAGGTAGAAGCTGATTGTCTCCCTGTGAAATTTCACAATGGACAGGGTAATAGGTAGAGTGCACAAGGTCACCAGACCCATGGACAAGGGAGAATTATCAACTGCTAAGACTGAGAAGAGTCTGTGAACCTTAGTCACTGGAATCTGTAGACTATGTGCTAGGTCCCTATCAATGAAATTGCTAGCAGCACCAGAATCAATGAAAGTGGAGAGGTGGTGAGAAAACTTAGACATAACTAAGTTGTGCAGGAACAAATACGCCATCTCTGAGGGAAACAGACACAGTATGGTCTGTAGAAGCAGATCCCACCCGCACTAGACTCTTGGCGTTCCTCGGCTTATTAGGACAGCTTGCCACAAAGTGGCCGTGGTTGCCACAATATAAGCAGAGACCCGTAGATCTCCTTCTAGCCTTTTCCCCAGAGGATAAATGGGTAGCGCCAATTTGCATGTGCTTATCCTCCTGAAGAGGCTGAGAGGGCTCAGGAGATTAATAAAAGGTGGGAAGCGTACTGGGGACAAAGAAACAAACCTCTCTGTATGCCTTTCCCATAAACGCCTGTCAATACGGATGGCTACTTGCATGGCTACATTCAATGACTTTGGTTCAGGGTAGTGAACTAAGGAGTCTTTGATGGAGTCTGATAAGCCTAACCTGAATTTGCTGCTTAAAGCTCGGTCATTCTGCCTGAGTCAGGTTCCCAGCAGCGGAAATCAGAACAGTATTGTTCAGCGGTGTGTTTATCCTGACGTTGTGACCTAAGGTTAGCTTCAGCTGAATGGGCATGATCAAGATCATCATAGAGTAACCCCAGAGCCTTCAACTGACCCTCTGGCTGTGTCACCTGTGGGAAGACTAAAACACCAAGACTGGGGATCCCGCTGCAACCATGATATAATCAAGTTAACTTGCTGTGCTTCCGAGCCAGAAGAGTGTGGCTTAAGTTTAAAATATAGCACACAACTATTTTTAAAATTGGAAAACACATGGGGTCACCAGAAAAACGATCAGGTGGGTTAACTTTGGGCTCTGGCTCCTGCGTTACTGCAGGAGGACAGTTTGCACATTTCCTCAGCAAATAAACAAGACTGTGCAGAATCATGAATGTCACCCCCTTTGGGGGTCCCCGATCTACAGTTTCCACACTTTTATTATATAGTCAACCTTGTAAGTATGGTAGAGAGTGGGTTTTTATACTTGGTTTTATTTTACTTTTTTTTATGATTTTTCATTTTTTCCTTGGGTAGGATCAGACCATACATTTTTCATTGAACTCACATGCATGCTCCTGAAGAGTGGATCAATCCACCAAATGCATAGAGCTATTATATACCGTGTCGCTATGATTCAATTGATATCTGTCAGTATGTATTATTTTTGATATTAATTTTTTATAATCATGTGGTAACCCATCTATATTGTATGTATAGATATACATTTTTATGAATTGTACCAATTATTTTGATTGTATTGGATATACACTCATTCATGATTATGTGTTTGTATTCTAATTTATATAATAAACTGAATTCTTTATACCTACGTGGCTCATTCAAAGTCCCAATCCCCGTTCCCCTCCTTTTTGACATATAGATAGGGATGGAGGCAATTGACCTTACCAGGTCAACACCTCATATGAAGTCCCAATTGTTCTCCTTTTTCTTATATGAATGCCATATCTACCTCAATGCAGGTGGTCAGACACTATAGCTAGCTACTGCGTGCTTTACCTATAGCAGCCCGCTTTCCCTTAAGGCTAGCAGGCCTATCGGTACTTGGTTGCCCCCAGGACTTTACTACCCCTTTATTCTCGCTCTGGGCTTTTCTTGAGGGTTCAACCTTCCCCACACCAAGTGATGATTATACAATTTTCTTCTATAAATTTCCTTTAGATTTACCAAAACCATATAATATCCAGGGGAACACTTGGGGAGGAGCCCCCCAGTCCGGATCTACAGCGTACTGACTCTTAGCTTAAGTTTTATGCTGACTCTGTATTGCTCTACCATGTATTTTTCTCTTTGCTAGGTTGTGTTATCGATCCCATAGACTCTGAGGTACACATATAGGCTTTATAGGCATATGGCTGTTGAGTACTAACCATGTATCGTTATTCAGTGTTTCGTGTATATTTACTGTTTCTGTTTATTGACTGCTTGTCATTTACAGTAAAATGCAATAAAAATTTTATTAAAAAAAAAAAAAAACCATATAATATGAGGTCAAATCTAAACACTTTCAATTTGTGTGCAATTAGACAGGCCCTTGTACCACACAGTTGAAGGTAAATCTAAAGGAAATTGAATAAGAAAATTGTATGGTGTATGGCCAGCTTTATTCTGCTCCCTTAGGAATTGCACTCACCGGATTTATAATTAATCAATGCCTTTGCGTATGTTATGCCTTTTGCGATCACTGCCTGAGAGACAATTGCCTAGATATCCAGAAACGATCAACCACAAGATTTCAAACGTTCTGGTCCTGTATTCGCTCAAACTCTACATGCCAAATTGTTTCACTGTACATAAGGAAAGAATAGAATCCTCATAGTGTGAATCCTTTAAAACGTTATTCATACAAACAACCCCTCCCTTATACCTATGCACTTACAAACCCATTTTAAAGGATAGCGTTCAATATAAAAGTATTGCACTGTATATCCAGTTCCGATACTCTCACCACCCTTTGTGAAGATCAGATCGTCCTTGATGGTTCCCAGGAGGAGATCGGAGCCAGTGATAGATGCAGCAAGCTGTGTGGTCACATCTAGACGCGTTTCGTCATTCCATCCAATGCAGAACATTAACCCACTCAGCACGTTGGGTCACAATCCTTGGTAGTTCTCACCACACACAATAAGGTCCGCACTACAACAGCCCATTGATCCTCTCCATCTAGGGTCTTGAGGCATTCGTGTATATTGTGCAGATGGCGGCACAAAGGAACCTTGTATACCCACACACCGAGGATATCAAAAAAGCACTCACCCACAAACTTGCCCCAGTGAGGTCAATGCCCATACAGAAAACAAGGTTCAGCATATTAATTCATGATTCATTGATACAATGTAAATCATAAACGTTGTGCAACAAATAACAAATTAGTGTGTTAACAGACATTCAAATGATATGATACTCAATTATTTAACATATCTACTCGACAATGCAAAAATTAGTTACTCATTAACATTTGATGAGTTGCAATCTTGTGGTTGATCGTTTCTGGATATCTAGGCAATTGTCTCTCAGGCAGTGATTGCAAAAGGCATAACATACGCAAAGACATTGATTAATTATAAATCCGGTGAGTGCAATTCCTAAAGTAGCGGGATCACTTGGTGTGGTGAAGGTTGAACCCTCAACCATCTGATGTTTTCTATATGAACTGTCACACAAGTACTCAGAATTAACATCTCTCATCCGGATTTATATTACTATTAGCTGCTTTTTGCACCTTCCTAACATGTAGGGCTGCTTAAGCCAGAAGGACTATTGACTAGATCCTTTTGCTCACTTTTTATATAATTTATCATTTTTACTCCTTTATTTTTTGGGTATATGGGTATACAGTATCTCACAAAAGTGAGTACACCCCTCGTATTTTCGTAAATATTGTATTATCTTTTCATGTGACAACACTGAAGAAATGACACTTTGGTACAATGTAAAGTAGTGAGTGTACAGCTTGTATAACAGTGCAAATTTGTGGTGTTATTGGTCTCACTCTATCATAAAGGAAAGGGAAAGGAAAAGGAAAAGGAAAAGGAAAAGGAAAGGAAAGGAAAGGAAAGGAAAGGAAAGGAAAGGAAAGGAAAGGAAAGGAAAAGGAAAGGAAGGGAAAGGAAAGGGAAAAGGGGAAAGGAAAATTGAAAGGAAAAGGGAAAGGAAAAGGGAAGGGAAAGGAAAGGAAAGGAAAGGAAAAGGAAAGGAAGGGAAAGGAAAAAGGAAAGGAAAGGAAAGGAAAAGGGAAAGGGAAAGGAAAGGAAAGGAAAGGAAAGGGGAAAGGCAAATTTAAAGGAAAAAGGGAAAGGAAAAGGGAAAGCAAAAGGGAAAGGAAAATTGAAAGGAAAAGGGAAGGGGAAAGGGAAAGGGAAGGAAAGGAAAGGAAAGGAAAAGGAAAGGAAAGGAAAGGAAAAGGAAAGGAAGGGAAAGGAAAAAGGAAAGGAAAAGGGAAAGGAAAGGAAAGGGGAAAGGAAAAGGGAAAGGAAAAGGGAAAGGGAAAGGAAAGGAAAGGAAAGGAAATGAAAAGGGAAAGGAAAAGGGAAAGGAAAGGGAAAGGGAAAAGAAATGGAAAGGGAAAATAAATGGAAAGGGAAAGGAAAGGGAAAGGAAAGGGGAAGGAAAGGGGAAGGAAAGGGGAAGAAAAGGCAAAAAAAGGAAAAGACAAGAAAAACAAAAAAGGAAAGGAAAAGGAAAGGAAAGGACAAGAAAAAAAAAAAAAAAAGGAAAGGAACACAAAAGAAAAAAAAACTAAAGAAAAATAGAAAGAGATTGAAAGGTGAAACAGAAAGAAAGGAAGGAAAGGAAAGGAAAAGCAAGAAAGGGAAAGGAAAAGGGTGGAACAAGAAAGAAAGAAAGAAACAAAAAACGAAAGAAAAATATAAAGAGATTGAAAGGTGAAACAGGAAGAAAGGAAGGAAAGGAAAGGAAAAGCAAGAAAGGGAAATGGAAAGGAAAAGGATGGAACAAGAAAGAGAGAAAAAACTAAAAAAAAAACTAAAGAAAAATAGAAAGAGATTGAAAGGTGAAAAAGACAAAGGGATGGAGAGAGAATGGGAGATGGAAAATATTTTTTTCACCAGCAGACATTTATTTTGAAGGCGCCTCAGGCCACTTGCACTTTCTAAATACAGTGTTTGATTTTTGCTGTCAGAACAAGAGATGCTATCTAAAATTACTTTTGATGCTTTTTGTAAAGTGGGCGTTAGATGGAAGGTAAACATTTTTTCCTGTAACAAATGTTTGTCTACCACTCTTGCCAAAGGAAAAGTCAAAAAAGGGAAGGCTTGATATTTGTAATGTCTCACTCGGCGTCTTTTGTTATTTTATTGTACTATTTCAGTTTCTGTATATCAACCCGCTGTTAAAGCAGAGAAATGTGTTTGCATGCTGGGTACATGCAGGAAACGTGTAAGCGTTCCAGGTATTTATTAGCTCTTCTTCCTGACAAGGTGTCAAGACAGTGCCAACTTTTAGAAGCCATTAGCTTCCTGGACTAAAATCCTTCCACTAACTGACACCAATGTGCTAATTCTAGGGGTATTGTAGTGATATTAATGTCTTTTGTCAGTGTGTATACATATTCAAATTCACATACTGTATGCTGAATACAGTATGTGTAATCATTAATCTTGCTCACATATTCAGACTGATTGACTAAGTCAGCATTTCTCAACCTTTTTCAGTTGCAACAGCTTTTAAAAGTATGCAAAATCTTGGGGCACCTCAGTCTAAAATGTTACTGAGCCTGGGATGGTGCACACAACTGCCTTGATGAAATTGACTTCACACCGGAAGCCCCCCCCCCATTACATCTGAGGTTCCCCTTCACATTAGAGCCCCTCCACCACCACATAAGAGCCCCCCGTTCACATAACAGTACCCCCTTCCCATCAGGGTCCCACCCATCAAGTAAAAGCCCCCCCATCACGTAAGAGGCCCCCTTCACAACAGAGGTTCTCACTTACAATCAGATCTTCCTCATCACATCAGACACCCCCATCATAATAGTCACAAAGCCCTCCAATCAGACAGTCCCCTCTTCCCATCAGAGCCCTACTTTTTAGCTTCAGAAGTGAGGCAAAGGGCTGACCCTAGAGTATCATTGGTTGTTACGGTGCTGGCGGCTGTCCTGTCTGCACCATGGCAACGTGTGATGCTGATCTAGGTCAAGCTGGGTCCTGTGCTTTTGGCACTCTGTGGGAATCCAGATGGCACCCCGGGGTATTGAGGCACTCTCCTCATCAGTTTTGGTGTACAGAACATCCTTCGGAAATGTAATATTCTGCGTGTGTGATTGGCTTACTGATTTTCCCAAAAGTCTGCAAGTCGGATCTTGACCATCCTCTGCAACAAAAATGTAATTTTTGGTGATATAATCCAAAAGGGAAATCACATCTAAAGGGATGCAGGCCCTGCCATATTCTACATTAGAGCCCTGCAAGTGCAGCGGCTAATTGATAATTATAAAATTCACTTTGTACATGGACAGAGACAAATAGATATTTCTTCAGAATAAGAAAAGGTAGGAATCTGCAACAAAGTTCGTTAAACTTCTTGCAATGTACATAGGTTACCCAGAGGGGGATTTTTTTCCCCAACAAAGGTTACTCTTTAACCACTTCAGCCCCGAAAGATTTGGCTGCGCAATGACCAGGCCATTTTTTGCGATTTGGCACTGCATGGTTTAACTCATAATTGCACGGTCTTGTGACACTGTACCCAAACAAAATTGACGTCCTTTTTCCCCCCACAAACAGAGCTTTCTTTTGGTGGTATTTGCTCATCTCTGCGGTTTTTATTTTTTGCACTATAAACAAAAGAAGAGCGACAATTTTGAAAAAAAAACACAATGGGGGTTCTTTACTAAAAGCAAATCCACTTTGCACTACAAGTACACTGCAAGTGCACTTGAAAGGACACTGGAAGTGCACTTGGAAGTGCAGACGCAGTAAATCTGAGGGGTAGATCTGAAATGAGGGGAAGCTCTGCTGATTTTATCATCCAATCATGTGCAAGATAAAATGTGTTTTTTTTATTTTCCTTGCATGTCCCCCTCAAATCTACAGGGATTGCACTTCCAGGTGCACTTTTGGTGCACGTTCAAGTGCACTTGTAGTGCAAAGTGGATTTGCCTTTAGTAAATAACAACCAATATCTTTTACTTTTTGCTATAATAAATATCCCACATTTTTTTTATCAAAAAAACTAATTTTTTCCTCAGTTTAAGCTGAAAACCCCTCCCGCGCCCCTAGTGGCCTAAAGGCGAAGCGACGTAAGGTAACGTTGTTTCGCCCAGCAGCGCCATTCCTTGGCTGGTTGGCAAGTGGTTAAGGTATAGCTAAAGCCAAAAGTCATTTTTCTTTCATTAGATAAGCTTTACCTCTAGCCCTAAACCTCATTCGCTCAATTCTACACCTTTTATTTATCCTTTAACTATGTGACCTAATCTAACACCTATAGTACTTATTTTTCTTTCTTCAGATACTCTTTAACTCAAACCCTCAACCTAACCTCTACACCCTAATTTAACTCCTAACCTTACTCCTGTTATTTAATACCTAAATCTTTTTAGCCTGAAATGGGACGTCATAGAAGGCACAAAAGCTGCCCTCTGTAATGTAAATTCAGAATTTCTTTCCTGAGGTCGAAGCTCTGGGCAGCTCCCTTTTTGTGTCCTGTACCTTGCTATTGGTCAATGAGGTTATCCATCACATGCATGTGCCAATAGCTAGTTGGCAGGAGGCTGGCTGCCTACTTATATTACATAGTTACGTTGAAAAAAGACACAAGTTCATCTAGTTCAACCAAAAAAATACATTCCCATATACATAATTCTGTACCCACCGTTGATCCAGAGGAAGGTGAAAAAAAGCATGATCCAATTTTCTCTAGCAAGGGAAAAAATTCCTTCCTGATCCCCTGAGAGGCAATCAGATTTTCCCCGGATCAACTTTACCTATAAATGTAAGTACCCAGTTATATTATGTACATTAACCTCCCTGGCGGTACAATTATTTTGGATTTTAGGTGCTAAAAGCGGTACAATTATTTTGCATGAAAATTTGGCGTTTTATATTGTAGTCCTGTAATTCTTAGGAGTAACTCTCTTAAATCTGTCCAAACCAGAGTCTAGCAGACATCCCGGGTATGATAAAGTTTGAAAAATGAAATCATAAATTATAATATAATAAATAATTAAAAATAATTGTACCAAATAATAATATAACAATAATAAAAATTATTCAATAATGTAATCAAATCAAAAACACTGAAATTTGCTCAGTTGCAGAATTGTCACTGTCATTACTTTTCAATATTTGATGACGGATCTCCCCACAAATCGCTATCTCTCAATTCTGCGAGTGATTACAATTTATTCTCGCTGTTTTCTAGCTGGTCTAAAACCATTTTTGATGTAAAGGGACAGTTTTGGTTGCTATGGACAATCTCCAGTTTCCAGGCATAAAGAACAGTTTTTATTATATAAAACTGCATGCAGGACACTGGGCAGACCACTAGGGACAAAGGGGATGTGAAATTATTACATACAGCAATGTAATCTGTAAGATTACATTATACTGTATGTATAGTGTTTCACTTTTTGAATTTGGCGCCGATCTCCGTCCCTGTGCGTCGCAACGCTCGCAGGGAACAGAGATTGGCTCTGTGATAGATCGAGCGAGAAACGGCTCGCTCGTACAGCGCGGAGACATCGCTGGATCCGAGGGAGAGGGTAAGTAAACCTCCTCCTGGATCCAGCGATGCGGTCCCGAGTCTGGCTCGGGGTTACCGCTTTTGGTATAAAAAATCCACCCCGAGCCAGACTCGGGAATACTGTCAGGGGGGTTAAAGCGAAAGTAAACCCATCCATAAAACAGTTTCATTTCCGGCTCATGCCAGAAATGTAAGACTCCCATTGGTTGTGCTCTCCACCAAACTGTCAAACCATCCAATGGCTGGTTTCATAACTGATCAAATGTGCAGCATCATGGCAGTTGTAGAATAAACAGAGGCAAAGATGGCAGCTTCCTTGGCTGAAAACGACAGGGGGGGTTTACTTCCACTTTAAGGAAAGAATCCAGGCATTTTTTTAAAGCAATCTACTGAACTGGCCAGAACCACATCTGGAGGGAGTCTATTCCACGTTTTCACAGCTCTTACTGTGAAGAAACCTTTCCTTATTTTGAGAATAAATATTTTTTCCTCTAGACGTAAAGAATGCCTCCTTGTCCTCTGTGGTGACCTTAAAGTGAATAACTCAACACCAAGTTCACTATATGGACCACTTATGTATTTATACATGGTGATCATTTCCCCCTTTAATCTCCTCTTCTCAAGAGGGAATAAATTCAGTTCCTCTAATCGTTCCTCATAGCTGAGCTCCTCCATGCCTCTTATCAGTTTGGTTGCCCTTCTCTGCACTTTCTCCAGTTCCCCGATATCCTTTTTGCGAACTGGTGCCCAAAACTGAACGGCATATTCCAGATGAGGTCTTACTAATGATTTGTACAGGGCCAAAATGATATCTCTCTCTCTGGAGTCCATACCTCTCTTAATACTAGAAAGGACTTTGCTTGCTTTGGAAACCAAAGCTTGGCATTGCATGCTATTATTAGGCTTATGATCTACCAGAACACCAGGATCCTTCTCCACCATTAATTCCCCCAGTTGTACTCCCCCTAATATGTATGATACATGCATATTTTTAGCCCACAATGCATAACTTTAAATTTATCAACATTAAACCTCATTTGCCACTTAGTTGCCCAATTAGACAGAGCTTTGACGTCGGCTTGTAAATTGGACACATTCTGTAAGGACGTTATTCCACTGCATAATTAAGTAGAGTTGGTATTTGTAAAATAAAGTGTGTAGGGAGCTCTTAGCGGAAATATGGGGTTCTTGCTGACACACATAAATGGCTTCAATACAGAAATGTTTATTAGAACAAAAATCATTACAGATATACTTAAAAAGATCAGAGAGAATCAATAACTTCAGTTTGTTTAGCTACACGTTGTATCTAATCCCATTTGTATCTATGTTATATGTTATTGAGAATCACTCAGTGTTTGCAGTAGTTACACAATAGTACATTAAAGTAAACATAGGCACTAAATGACAATTCGTTTTCTTAAAAGTGATTCTAAAGGCACAATTTTTATTTGTTTAAAATAACAAACATGTCACACTTACCTGCTCTGTGCAATGCTGTTGCATAGAGCATCCACAATCCTCTTCTCGGGTTCCCCATTGGTGATCCTGACTCCTCCACCCTTCCGAGTGCCTCCATAACAAACCTCTTGCTATGAGGGCACTGTTGCAAGCTGGCTCCTGAGCCAGCTCTGTATGCCCATTGGCACACAGAGCATAGCTTGGCCCCCTCTCTCTCCATACTGGCTCTAAATGACAGAAGCAGGAGCCAGTGGTTATTGCTGTTCCCTCTCTGTCCAATGAGGAGAGATGAAGCCGAGAAAACCACTGCTTGCACTCTGGATCGAGATCAAGCTCAGGTAAGTATATGGGGGGGGGGGGGGGGAGCTTGGGTTTGCTACATGCAGAATGTTTTTTTAACATAATGCATAGAATGCATTAACCACTTCAGCCCTGGAATATTTGGCTGCTCAATGACCAGGCCATTTTTTGCGATGCAGCACTGCGTCACTTTAACTGACAATTGCGTGGTATATTGCACCCAAACAAAATTGACGTCCTTTTTTTCCCCACAAATAGAGCTTTCTTTTGGTGGTATTTGATCATCTCTGGGGTTTTTATTTTTTGCTCTATAAACAAAAATTTTGAAAAAAAACACAATATTTTGTACTTTTTGCTATAATAGGTATCCCCAATTTCTTTTAAAAAAAAAAGCAATTTTTTCCTCAGATTAAGCCGATATGTATTTTTCTACATATTTTTGGTAATAAAAATCACAATAAGGGTATATTGATTAGACATGTGCGATTATTTTCATACGAATCAAAGCGTTACAGTGCTGAAAGCTGTGAATTGGCCTAGGCAGGAAGGGGGTGAAAGTGCCCAGTATTGAAGCGGTTAATGAAAGCTGCAGATTTAAAAATAGATATTAAAACATTGTTTTAAAATATACTAGCATGATAAAGCTTATATTTTAGTGATTGGGTTTACTTATCCTGTACACGGTTTTATTAGGCACATACCGTATGAAAACAGCGTTTTTTAATGGCGCATTTTAACAAACTTTTGTTGCAGCTCTTAGTTTGCTATTTTAATTCAGCTCATGTTTCCATTTTATGTAGCACAACAGTAACTAGATATTTAATATGTTTATAATAGTACCATTTAAATTAGCATAGAAACCCATTTGCCATGCTCTGGCCCCTGATAATGACATGTGTTGCTGAAACTCGACTGAGCTTGGGGCTATTTCTCTTATCTGATCAGCTCGCTCCACCATGCCCCGGGATGTGGCTCGGCATTAGCTTCATCTGTTTCCCAACACATATTACAAGACATGGCAAGGAGGTGGCATTAATGATACCGAAAACACTAGCTAGTTTCATTATTACATGCTAAATGCAATATTCAAAATGTAACAGAAAGGTTTTGTTTAGCTGGGGTCTCAGACATTAAGAGAAACGATCCCTCTTGTGGAGTTTCTTGCAGTATGAGGCATTTAAATAGCACCACACTGAGCAAAGGCAAGTACAATGGAGGATTTAGGGGGTTCCAAAATCCCACCGTCAACCAGAAACACAATGTAAAAAAGATTGCTGGATTCCTTTGTATTGGCAAGGTAAAATATCTTTTTAAGGCTTGTGGTCTACATAGTTTGACTGGCAGTACCTAAACACAACCACAGTGGCTGGTCACTTGGGTGTTGATGCAGCGCTACCCCCCACAAGAGTCACTGATTTCTGTCCCAGGTTCCTTTCCCTCTGTGTAGAAGCGGCCATGCATACTCTTCACCTTTGTAGCTACTTCTCAGAACAGTCCCTTGAGTAGTAGGACATGAAGAGGACAGCACTTGGACACCATCAGAAATGTTCCAGGCTGGGCAAGCCTTAATACTAGTGCACCAGGGGGTTAACAGCAACAGCAGTCACTAGGATCCCTTTCATTGGTCTGTACTTGGTGTCCCTGGTCTTGGGACTTGAATGTCTCCCTCCAGACTCTCCAGACTGGATGCTTATTGAAGCCCCTCTTTAAGCTCTTTTGAAAATTGCAACAATATAGGCTCCCCAGCTATGCACAGTTGTGACCTTGATGAAACTAGCAGAACCTTTCGCTGAACTGCCAAAAAGAGCAGAAGCCCTTCTGCCCGGAAACCTCTCTTCCTGGGAAAGACTATTTACACACCCTCCCAGCCACCATCTGGGCACCTTCCCCCAAGGATTGGCTGGAGCTGCATACATATTCAGGCTGCTCATTTGCTTCTCCCACCCACTATATTCTAGAAGTCTCCATAATGTGGGCAGAAGCAATCAAACTTGCAGCCTGTCAGGTCACCTTGAGGCCAGGTGACAGATGCACACCGTAGGGATCAGGAGTGCACCGAAGGTTGCGGACCCTACGGCTGACTGCTGCGGACCGGGGTTCAAGGTGATAGGAAGACAGGGCCGCCAGAACACCAAGATGGATCCCACCGGGGTTAGAGCGTAAGATTCCCTGGGGCACGGAGTCTAAGCCCCTGTACACAGGGTCGGAGATTTCCACAACCAAATCTTGTCTGAAACTGTTGCATACACACGGTCAGACAAAGTTGGCGAAAAATCCGATCTTTCAGAACGTGATGACGTAATTTCGTTACGACGGGACTACATTCAGGCTAGTAGCCAATAGCTTTGATGTAGGAATTTGATCTGAGCATGCGTGGCACTTGGTCCGATCAAAATTCTCTACACATGATCGGAGTATGTCCGATCGGCCCAGTTGGTCGGGAAATATTTCCAACATGTTGGAAAATTGGGTCCGACGGATATTCCGACGGAATCAGTCCGATGCATACCACACACAGTCGGATTATCCGATGACACGGTCCGATAGGACACATTCCGACGGATTCTCCACAAGGGCTAAGAACCAGCAGGTGTTCACCAGAGCCTCTAGTGGTGAGGATGGACTTGGCTGCAACTGGCTCCAGGTCGCGACCCCCAGGGTCCCCAGCTCACACCCACAGTAGGCAACAGGAGGATAGGGATGGTGAGGGACAAAGCCAAGGTCGGGGCCACAAGCAGACAGGAATAGTCAGGGACACGCCAAAAGGTCAGGATCACAGGCAAACAGGGATAGTCAAGGTCGCGCCAAAGTCGGTAACCGAAAACAACAGAAGAGCACACGGCAGGTAACAGGAAGCTAAAACACAAAGGTTGATCAGCCGGGTTGGCCTGCAGTGCACAGGTTGATATAGAGTTCTCTGATAGGAGCTAGGGTGGAGTCATGCCAGAGGATGGATTACAAAAGCAGTCAGGTGAGGGTCGGCTGGTCTCTAGAGATGAACACATGGAAACAGGTAAGCAGACCAACTCTATTGCATAACCATTACACCAAAGCAGCCACACGCTGCTCGCTTTGCTGTTTACAAAATGTATCTAATCCTTACTAGCAGCTTTTTTGGGGGGTGTTACATTGAGAAAGGGTGACGTTCCAGGGGAATATACTAACCAGTGGCTCTGAACTGTTGAAGATGTCCTCAGATCTTGGAACAGCAGACATTCAGGTATTGCATAAAATGAGCTAGGGTGTTTCCAGTAAGGGGAACTGCTAACGTTTTCAAGGACATGTTAGAAAATGTTTCTGAAATGTCCTCTTCTGTTCCAGCACGATTGTGACGCCAACCCCACAAAGACATGATGTGGAGGAGGAACTTGAATGTCCGATCGGACAAAGTGCCACGTATGCTCAGATCAAATTCCTACATCAAAGCTATAGGCTACTAGCCTGAACGTAGTCCTGTCGTAACGAAATAACGTCATCACGTTCTGAACGATCGTAATTTTCCGACAACTTTGTCCGACCGTGTGTATGCAACAGTTTCGGACAAAATCCGTCGGACAAAATCTGACGGATTTGGTTGTCGGAATCTCCGACCGTGTGTACAAGGGCTTAGAGCGAATTTTTTTTTGCCAAAAATATGTAGACGAATACATATAGGCCTAAACTGAGGGGAAAAAAAATGTTTTATATTAAAATTGAGAGCAAGTGGTGGGACTTTATATGAAGCGCACAGCAGCACAAAAGGAAGTCATGTGACTGGGAAATACTGTTTATTCATGTTGTATAATCTAACATACAACTAAATGGGTATATAACTTCCAAAAGCATTTGATCACTTACAACATAAGTTACATTGTAGTCCGCAATCATTGAAACAGTTGTAGAACAGACAATGGATACAGTTTTATAAACATAGGTAAATTAATTACCTAAATTAATATTTCTGGGGGATATTTATTATAGCAAAAAGTAAAAAATAATGGGGGTTATTTATGAAACTCAACTCCACTTTGCACTACAAGTGCTCTTGGAAGTGCAATTGCTGTAAATCTAAGGGGTAGATCTGAAATGAGGGGAAGCTCTGCTGACTTTATCATCCAATCATGTGCAAGCTAAAATGGTATTTTTTTTTTTCCTTGCATGTCCCCCTCGGATCTACAGCGACTGCAACTTCCAAGTGCACTTGCAGTGCAAAGTGAATCTTCCTTTCCCCAATGTGTTTTTTTTTTTTTCAAAAAATTGTCACTCTGTTTTTGTTTATAGCGCAAAACATAAAAACTGGAATGGTGATCAAATACCACCAAAAGAAATCTCTATTTGCAGGGGAAAAAAAAAGATGTTTGGGTGCAACGTCACACGACCGCGCAATTGCCCGTTAAAGCGACGCAGTGCCGAATCGCAAAAACTGCTCTGGTCGGGAATGGGGTAAAATTTTCCGGGGCTGAAGCGGTTAACTGCAGAAGAGGAAAAATTAGGTCTACTGCCCCAACAGGCAGGGCTGTGCTGTGTGGCAGAGCTGTGCAAATCTCAGGGCTGGATACATATCCCTTGGCACGTAAGCCAGCATCCTTATATGTATGTCTTCTATATGTTTGACTGTTTTACTGGAGTTTAGTTATAAGTTAGATAAACAGGGCAATATTTGGAAGTTTTGAGAATCAATCGAAAACACCTTCGCAGGCTCTTTCTCTTGTCTTTTTTTTTTTTTTTTCGGCAAAAAAGTGCAGTTATTAAGCCCAGCATGGGAGACAATCTGAAACAGAATCTTCATCAATCAGATTAACTACTTTCAAAGATGAAAGCAGACGTGGCGCAGTGTGAGCCCGAGCAGATATTTATCAAAAGCCGTATTAATAAGCACTTTCAGGCTTCCTCTGACAGGCTCATCTTCACTTCCATGTTTAACATTTTAGTATCATATGTTTTTGTCAGAGTGAAGCTGCTAAGAGCATCAATTAATTAATTCCTCTGAAGTGTGGTTTGGAAAGGTAATAAAGTGCCATCCCAAGGGTCTGGTGCAATCATCATAAGCGTCTCTGTCGCTATTCAATTTGTGACTCGCTGTTGACGGAGAATTTTGCTCCAAGAACGTTTTCAGTAAATATTTTTAGTCAATGAGATGCTTCAAGAATATTAAAATCAGTTGAGTAGGTTCTAGAGTGTGTCTAAGAGGAATGCAGAAGTATTTTCAAAGTTTTTGAGTTTCTGGGATTTTAAAGAAATATATCTAAAAAAAAAAAAAAAAGAAAAACAGATTGATGTAATTAACGCCTTCAGACAGAGCATACGCAAATATGCGGCCCGGGTTTTTTTTCTGTGGGGCCACATTTGCAGCACGCTGCTAGCACAGAGGTCTCTCCAAGAGTCCCCGGCCCCATACTGACTATAGAGACCGGGAACTGCCGATTCCAAGTCACCTGATCACTGTCATCACCTCTGATTGGCTATCATAGTGATCAGTCACTGTGAAGCCCGCCTCTTTGTTTTCTCACCATCTTCTTGCAGAGAAAAAAAACCCAATAACAATAATTAAAAAAAAAAAAAAAAACCTAGATTAAGGTTTGCACTAGGTCAATGCCAGAGTTATGCCCCGTACACGCGGTCGGACTTTCTGATGGGAAATGTGTGATCGAATAATGTTGTAGGAAAATCCGATCGTGTGTGGGCTCCAATGGACTTTTTCCGTCACACAAAGTTTGAGAGCTGGATCTCAAACTTTCCGACAACAAAATCCGATCGCGTAAATTCCGATCGCATGTTGACAAGTCCGACGGGCAAAGCGCCATGAATGCTAAGAATAAATTACGAGATGAAAGCTATTGGCCACTGGCCCGTTTATAGTCCCGTCATAGGTGTTTTACGTCACCGCGATCGGAACGACTGGATTTTCCATCTACTTTATGCGACAATGTGTATGTGCAAGACAAGTTCGGGCCAAAATCCGTCTGAAAAAATCTGACGGATTTTGTCGTCAGAAAGTCAGACCATGTGTACAGGGCATTGGTGTTTGGGTCAAGGTCAGTATTTTTTGGGACAGATTTTAGTATCAGCGTGTTTTAGGTAAGATAAAAAAAAAGCAAAATGCGCACTATTTTACTTTGTTTATTTTCTATTTTTGAATTGATGGCTGATATGTAATGTGCTTGGATCTTGAACTTGCTTTAATATTTTGGTCCAATGTGTATGATGTTTTGTTTGTCTGTTGTTATTAACCACTTGCCTAATGGACACTTACACCCCCTTCCTGCCCAGGCCATTTTTCAGCTTTCAGCACTTTGAATGACAATTGCGCGGTCATGCTACAATGTACCCAAACTTTTTTTTTGCATTTTCTTCACACAAATAGATCTTTCTTTTGGTGGTATTTAATAACTGTTGGGTTTTTTATTTTTTACAAAAAAAAAGTTTGAATTAAAAAGTGTTTTTTACTTAGTTTCTGTCAGTAAATTTTGCAACAAAGTAATTTTTTTCCTTCACTGATGTGCGTTGATGAGGCCACACTTATGGGCACTGATAGGCAGCACTGATATTTGGCACTGATGAGCACTGATAGGTGGCCCTTATGGGCACTGTTAGGTGGCACTGATGGGCACTGATAGGCAGCACTGGTGGGCACTGATAGGCGGTACTGATGGGTACTGATAGGCATTGATGGGTGGCACTGATGGGCAACACTGATGGGCATTGATCGACAGCAATGATGGGATTTGATGGGAAACACTCATAGGCAGCACTGATAGCCAGCACTGACTGGCATCGCTAATGGGCACTGATTGGTGACACTTATGGGCAGTGGTAGGCACTGATTGCTGCCACTGGTGGGGACTGATTTCTGCCACTGGTGGGCAATGGTGGGCACTGATTGGTGACACAGTTGGCTCTATATTTTAATCAGGGCACTGATGATTAGTGCCCTGATTACATCCCTTGATGTCCCCTGTAAAGAGATGCCGCTGATCAGCTCTCCTAGCCACACACTATGTCAGTGTGAGGCGAGGCACACCAATTGCCGGCAACTTTGTGTTTACATGTGACAGGCTGTGATTGGACACAGCCGATCACATGGTTAAAGAGCCGCGGGGTCGCACCGTTTTCCAGCAACATGGCACGGCAGCGATTGCCGTGCTGCGTGCCTCTAAAGGGCGCGAGAGTGGGCTTTCTGGGATGCCATCATATGACATTGTCCCAGAACGAGAGCCACACCTCCCCACCGTCATTTGACAGTGGGCAGGAGGCAAGCAGTTAAAGAAATAAAAAGCAATTGCACTATTGCAATAGTGCACTAGTGCACTATTGTTTTTGGGCTGTACTATGGACACAAACAACAACCAATATACACATATGTGGTATGGTTGCAATCGCCAGGAGCAGGAGGATTTTTTTCGGGTTGTTCTTTAGTGGAAGGTTATGGTACTAGCAAGAAATATACAGTTAAATTAAAATATATATATGTATGTATATATATATATATATATATATATATATATATATATATATATATATATATATATATATATATATATATATGTATATATATATATATATATGTATATATATATATATATATATGTATATATATATATATATATATGTATATATATATATATATATATGTATATATATATATATATATATATATATATATATATATATATGTATATATATATATATGTATATATATATATATGTATATATATATATATATATATATATATATATATATATATATATATATATATATATATATATATTTATATATATATTTATTTATTTTACTATTTTTTTCAGCTAGGTTTCCTTTGATAATAATAAAAAAAACAGGCAATATCAATTACCACTTACCACCAAATGAAAACCCAATTTGTCCTGAAAAAAGGGGTATAATTCACCTGGATGCACAAAGCAATTGTGATGAAATATATGCTTTTATGAACAGGTCAAAGTTGCAAAATTGTGTGTAGGTATTAATACTGCAGGAGGAAAATGGAGAGAATCAGTACCTCTATATCATGCCCCCTCCACCCCTCCTATCCAGGTCGCTTGCTTTCTCTGCCCTTGGGGTCCTGTATGCACCCATTCCCTCTCCCCCGGCTTCCCCCCTCCCCAGAAGGCTGCTGTGGGAGATGTGTCAGGATGGAGAGCGGGGAAGGGGGCTGTAAATATGTAATATCACCAAACAAACAAATAAATAAATAAATAAAATGGTAAAAAATAATGACAAAAAGAAAAAATGAAAACTACTGACACCAGAGTTGGAACTACCAGGGACACAAGGGCCGCACCTGTGACCGGGTCCTGGCATTCCACCACCACGGGGGGGGGGCAAAGGTAGCAGAACCCGTTAAAGGGTCCCACTGCGGGAACCTAATAGAGGGCCCCACAACAGGTGTAAAGGGCCCAGGGATTAGTGCAAGGGCCCCAGGCTTGGAGTGAATGTCTGTCTGGAAAGGTTCTGGAAGATAGTGGGCTGGGAAAGTCTAAACAGCAGCTGAATATTTATGCAGTCCTGGCTAATCCCTGGGGAGAGGTGCCCAGATGGAGGCTGGAAGTGTGTATAAACACACTGAGACTTGAAGCAGAAGTGTTTTGTCCCTGAGGAGATCATAGTCTGGAGGGACTGTTTGCCCCTTGGGCAAGCCTGCTATGTGTCTACTGTTCATCAAGGTCGCAACTAGGTTAGCTGGGAGTCTCATTCTACTGAAAGTTACTGGGGCTGATTGAGGGACTTTTGGTCTGGGGATCTAGTCTTGTATCACTGGATAAGTATCTAGAAGATATTCAAAGGAGGCAACCAATCATCGAAGGAGGCAATCAATTATCCAAGAAGGCTACCAGTTATTCAAGGACATTAATGAGTACAAGCTGATGTCAGAGATCATTGACAAGGAAGGGGATCCTTACCCAGATGGTGGCTGGGAGTTTGTATAAATACTCTGAGATTTACAGCAGAAGTGTTTTGTCACTGAGGAGGAGCTCATAGCCTGCTGGGGCTGTTTGCCCCCTGGGAAAGCCTGCTATATATCTGTTGTTCATCGACGTCCCATCTAGGTTAACTGAGGGACTTTTCATCTGGGGATCTAGTCTGGTATCACTGGAAGATATTGGAAAGATTCAACCAATAATCCAAGGACATTAGTGAGTACAAGCAGGTCTGAGAGACCATTGAGGCTGTGTGCTGCTGCCATCCCTCTTGTGCTAGAGTCAGTTTGCTCAATAGGGGACATTGAGTTTGATTTCCGAATTTTTCCCAGAGTTTAGTGAAATTTCACTTTTCAAAGAATGCCCAACCACATGCATGGAAATAAAAAAAAGCAAAACAGCATGTTTGCTTGCGCTTGATTGAGTGATGGAAGTCATCAGAGCTTCACCTCATTCACTAAGCTCTGGTGTCCAAAATTTTGATTTGCCACCAGGACCGGAATAGAGCAGACACCTTACAACAGGGACACTTGTACCTGAGATCATTCTCCAAGAAGTGAAGTGAAATCTCCCTAATGATACACAGATGGCACAACAAAAAATGGCAGTGGTTTGCACCCCCCCCCCCCCATACTTTATCACACATGAACAAAAAAGTTGATAGATACTTTAAACTATAAACATTCTGCATTAATCTATGAAAACAAAACAAAAAAACACAGGAATACAAAATATGTATTTAAATGGAAGTTTCTGGATAGGGCTAGCAATCAGTGGGGGTTATGGGACAGATGATCCCCCAACATCCTCCTATGGGAGTCCTTGTGTGAAGCATTCATGGCCCCTTTTATATCTTTCTTGGTGCAGAAATATCTTTGGTTCTTTTTAGCTTTGATAAGCCCATTGTGGCTGAAACTCTGGTATGTTATTTTTTGTACTACTTATGCCGCGTACACACGACTTTCCGGCAGACTAGGTCCGACGGAATCAGTCCATCGGACAATCCGATCGTGTGTGGGCTAATCCGATCGTTTTTCATTTAAGAAATCAGACGGACCTAGAAATAGAACATGTTTCAAATCTGTCCGACGGACTCAATTCCTTGTCAAATATTTTACTGAACATGCAATAGAGTATTTGACAATGGGTTAAGTACATAATATACAACAGGAGTAATGAAGCTCAGAGTTATATATTCAATACAATGTAAATGAAATATTCAATTATAATTACTACTATAACAATAACACATATTAATGGTATGGTTTATTAGAGGAATTAGCTTTTTAAGTAGGAAAATCTAAAAATCTTCAAAATTATAATAGGAATAGATAGAGAAGAAAGGAAAGATAGGAAGAGAAGATACTAGGAAGAGAAGAAAAGAGGTCTGCAGGGTCGAGTCGAGGGCTGCCATATCACTCAAAATCCATATACTGTAATCACTTACCCATCCCGACGGACTCAATTCCTATCGGGAAAACCGTCCATCTGTATGCTGGTGCGACGGACCAAATACGACGCAAGGGACGCTATTGGCTACTGGCTATTGAACTTCCTTTTTTAGTCCCATCTTACATCATCACGTTCAAAATGATCGGACTTTCGAACTGACTTAGTCTATTCATGTGTGGCCAAGTTTATTCGGTCGGACGTCCTTCGGAACTGAAAAGTCTGACCTTTTCTGCCGGAAAGACCGGTCTTGTGTACGCGGCATTACATTTGTAATAACATATTTTTACATATGGTTCTTAACAAATGCTTTGTTCTGTTATAGAGTACTCATTGCTCAAAATCTTTGATCTTCTCTAAAAAATGCCCCGGTAGAAGAGATTCATATTTGCTCCTGAAACGTGTTGGAAACAACAGGAAGTGAAGTGAGCACCACTATATGCTCATTTCTCACATTTGTATCACGCTTTGTTATAATTACTTTTGGTGATGTATGCACCAATGTTTTTATCTTTATTTATGTACTGATAAACTTTATATATATATTTTTTACATCATACTATCTTTCTTCATATGCATTTGCCTATAAAGTCCCAATGTACCGGGGGGGGTAATTCTGTATTTGTGTTCCATATCATAGGGATGTTGGCAATAATCAAGGTCTTATGATAGTGGTTGTATTTTTCTGCCTTTTCATATGAAAGACATTTACATGTTTTCTGAGTGCTAAGAAATATACTTTATAATTTGTGTTTATATAGAAATTGGATCCTATACCTCTGTAAAACTGAGGTTTAACTACGGTATGTCTTATACATATTTATTTTTATAAAAGAATAAAAAACATTAACACCTAGGAGACTAACATTTATCAAGGAGAAAATCGTTTAATATGAGTCGAATCTCATACCTCCTTTGGTGATTTTTTTTTTCTATGTAAATTGTTGAAAAAACATTTAATCCGAGAATAGCTTTGGTTTATTACATACAAGCCTTTATTGTCATGTTTGAAAAGCTCTGCCTGTGTTTCTATTAAATGTTCTTTCAGCATTTGGCAAACGAAACAGCACTCTAAATAAAACCAATTTTGCATACTGTTCTGTAAAAAAAAAAAAAAAATTCAGTGTCTGTCAATTGAATACTACTGTTCCGGAGTACAATTTTCTCAAGTAATATTTTACTTAATAAAGAGTGTGAATGCGGAGACTGAAATAGTAATGCTTCAAACAGAACATGTTTTGATTCAGTTTAAATATTTATCCAAAACCCAAACAACGTGTCATAATAACGAATAATGCAAAGGTAATAAAAAGTCAAGTCAACAGTCAATGATTGTGTCACTGTTCATTTCAAAAACGATTTCCAAATACATTTAGTTATCAAAACAAAAATAAAAATGATTTAAAAGAAACTATATACTGTGTGTGTGTGTGTGTATATATATATATATATATATATATATATATATATATACCCCCCACAGCTATTACTCTTTTGTATAACTTGACCCTCCCTCCTAGATTGTAAGCTCTAACGAGCAGGGCCCATTGATTCCCCCTGTCTTGAATTGTGTTGTATTGTAATATCTAGCCTAATTTTGTAAAGTGCCGTGTAAACTGTCGGCGCTATATAAATCCTGTATTATAATAATAAGCCCAGCAAATGCCTCGGAGGTGATGGGAGGGAAGCAAGAGCATAAGTGATGAACTCCACCATATCGTAGAGGTCAACAAGTATAGATGGAGTCAACACATTGCTAGATATAGCCTAAGTAGGTCCTATAGCATTCAAGTATAATGCCACGTACACACGATCGGAATTCCGGCCAGAAAAAAGACAGATGAGAGCTTTTCATCGGAAAATGCGACCATGTGTATGCTCCATCGGAATTTAGCTGTCCGAATTTCCGCCAGCCAAAAATTGATAGCACGTTCTCAATTTTCCAGACGGAAAAACTTTCTATCGGTAATTACGATCGTGTGTATGCAATTCCGACGTGCAAAAACTCACGCATGCTAAAATTCAACTACGAGACAGAAGCTATTGGCTACTGGCTATTGAACTTCCTTTTTCTAGTCAGGTAGTACGTGTTGTACGTCACCGCGTTATAAATGATCGGAATTTGATGTGATCGTGTGTAGGCAAGACAGCTTGAGCGGAATTCCGTCAGAATTCTATCGGGAAAACCATCAAAGCTTTTTCAGACGAGAATTCTGATCGTGTGTACGGAGCATAAGAAGAAGGAGAGCGGGAGAACGAGAGAGGAATAGCAGTGTAAGAAAAAAGTTATGCCCCATACATGTGACATTGATCGGACATTCCGACAACAAAATCCATGGGATTTTTTCAGACGGATGTTGGCTCAAACTTGTCTTGCATACACACGGTTACACAAAGTTGTTCAGAAATTGCGAACGGCAAGGTGACAACACGTACGTCGAGAAAATTGAAGTTCAATAGCCAGTGCGGCTCTTCTGCTTGATTCCGAGAATGCGTGGAACTTTGTGCGTCGGAATTGTGTGCACACGATCGGAATTTCCGACAACGGATTTTGTTGTCGGAAAATTTGAGATCCAGATCTCAAATTTTGTGTGACGGAAATTTACGATGGAAAATGTCCGATGGAGCCTACACATGGTCAGAATTTCCAACAAAAAGCTCCCATCAGGGGCGTAACTATAGGGGGTGCAGCAGTCGCGACCGCAACTGGGCCCTGTGATGCAGGGGGCCCATGCAGCCCCCTCTACATATGGCCGGCAGCAGCATAGGGAGCTAGGGGTACCAGTGCACCATGCACACGGGTGGCTGGAGGTGGAGGCTGACTAGCAGAGCTCCATGCTCGACTATCGCACTGGCTGCTCTTTAGTTGTGCATTCCCCGCATGATCTGTGTCCTCGGCCGGCTCCTCAGAGTACCCCTCTCCTGCTCCATGCATTGCCGCTCAGTCCGATGTCTGTTCTCCCCAGCCGGAGTCCCGCCCCCCCTGAGTCTGGCCCACACTGCACTGCATACTTCTCCCGGGTAAACAAACTTTAAGCACACAGATGCAGTGCAGCCCTATGAGAGCCCCCCGGAGGACACTGCAGGCTTGTCTGCCAGCCCGATCTTTCTGGGAGATATGCTGATCGCCCGTCCAGCACACTGGATGGAGCCCAGGCCAACATGGATGAGTGCACCGCCTACAGCTTGGTCATGGTGAGTGAAAGGACCCATCCCCTACACACTATTACATACCCCCTCCATCTCCCCCTGGGGACAGGGACCCCTTCTCACATGGGGACAGGGACCCCCACCTCCCCTGGGAACAGGGACCCCTTCTCACCTGGGGGCAGTAACTTCATCTGCCCTGGAGAAAAGGACCTCATCTCTTCTGTGGACGAGGACCCTATCCTGCCTAGGGACAGTCCCCCAATGGGGCACCCAAAAATTTTTAAAAAAATAAATAAAAAAAAACTACTGATACCAGTGGTGGAACTACAGGGCTCACAAAGGTCATACGTGTGACCACGCCCTGGAGTTCCACCGCCGGACTCGGAGGGAAGGGCCCTGGCTGGGGTTCAGGGGGGGCCCTTCATGGTTTCTTGCATCGGGGCCCTGAAGGTTCTAGTTACGCCACTGGCTCCCATCGAACATTTTCCGTCGGAAAATCCGACCGTGTGTACGGGGGACTAGAGTTAGAGTCAGAGGGGATTTTTTTAAAGTGTGGTTACACTTTAAATTCCATTTTGTCATTATACACATTTTCTTTCGGCCAAAACAGAAGATGAAAGTGTTTTTGTCTTATATGATTAAACGTTGATGGGTTGTTTAATCCACCGCACAATAACTGCATGTTATATCATTCTAACATTTTCCAATGCGGGAGCTTATTCTGGCGATTAGGAAAATATCTGGATGTGATTAAAAGTTATGAGAACAAATTCAATCATACAAGCTGGTACTTCTGCTGCTGTTGTACTGGCCACGATATCCTGATTTTACAATCCATTCATCAGCTACATATAATCTGAAGTAGGATATTACATGATGTATTATGGCCATAATCTCTTCAACCCTGAGATTATTAAAGTTTGTTAAAGTTTATCTACAGTAGGTTAACAAAAAAAAAAGAATCAATAAAAACAATTTAATGTGAAATCAGAACACTTCATTTATTTAAAAAAAATAAAAATAAATTCCGTTCCACAAGTTGGACAGTGCTCATTTACATGCTTTTGTATCTGGTAAAGCACATCTTCAAGCAAATGCAAATCGCTCAAACCCTCACCCCCATAAACTAACAGTTTTTTTTAAGTGGTTATAAAGGCTAAAAAAAATCCTAAAAAAATAATAATAATAATATGTTATACTTACCTTCTCTTTGCAATGGTATTGCTCCTCCTATTTGGCAAGTGCCCTCAAAGCAAGTTGGCTGGTTCCCTTATAGAAAGCTGCCTACAATTATAGACACACACAGGGCAGCTCAGCCCCGCCCCCACATTCTTATC
The DNA here is from genome assembly GCF_037356315.1 of Lithobates pipiens. Classification (NCBI taxonomy): domain Eukaryota; kingdom Metazoa; phylum Chordata; class Amphibia; order Anura; family Ranidae; genus Lithobates; species Lithobates pipiens. Next base: position 50,222,322 of record NW_027507764.1, on the reverse strand, counting down.
GCTGGATTTGATTGGCAGAAATAGGAATCGATGGCTCCCGCTGCTGCCTGTGGTAAGAGGAATAGGGGAGAACGTCTCTGCAGAGGGGCACAGCTCTGGATTGAATGAGGATTCCGGTAAGTGTTTAGGGAGGTAGGGGAGCAATACAACTACTGGGACATTTTTTACTTTAACACAAAGCGTGCATTAACCACTTGCTTACTGGGCACTTAAACACCCTTCCTGCCTAGACCAATTTTCAGCTTTCGGTGCTCTCACAATTTGAATGACAATTACTCAGTCATGCAACACTGTACCCAAATGAATTTTTTGTCCTTTTTTTCCCACAAATAGAGCTTTCTTTTGGTGGTATTTGATCACCTCTGGGGTTTTTATTTTTTGCGCTATAAATGAAAAAAGACCAAAAATTTGGAAAAAAAACGCATATTTCTTTGTTTCTGTGACAGAATTATGCAAATGATTAATTTTTCTTCATAAATTTTGGCCACAATTTATACTGCTACATATCTTTGGTAAAAATAACCCAAATTAGTGGATATTATTTGGTCTTTGTGAAAGTTAGAGAGTCTACAAGCTGTGGTGCGAATCGCACAAAATTGATCACATCTGATGTACTGGTGGACTATCTCGCTTCTTGTGACCCGAACAAGTCAGGAAAGTACAAATACCCCCCAAATGACCCCTTTTTGGAAAGTAGACATTCCAAGGTATTTAGTAAGAGGCATAGTGAGCTTTTTGATGTTGTCATTTTTTTCCCACAATTCTTTGCAAAATTAAGATTCTTCATTTTTTTTTTCTCCACAAAATTGTCATTGTAATAGGTTATTTCTTTCACATGCCATGTGTATACCACAAATGACACCCCCCAAAAAATTCTGCTACTCCTCCTGAGTATTACAATACCACATGTGTGGGACTTTTTCACAGCCTGGCCACATAGAGAGGCCCAACATGCAGGTAGCGCCATCATGTGTTCTAGGAACATAAATTACACATCTAACTTGTTGACTATTTATTACACTTTTGAAGCACCAGGACAATGACACGTGACACGTGACACTGATGACAGATGGCACTGATACGTGGCAATGATGACACTTATACATGGCACTGATGACAGATGGCACTAATATGTGGCACTGATGACACGTGGCACTTATACGTGCCACTGATGACAAGTGCCACTAATACGTGGCACTGAAGACACGGCACTAATACGTGGCACTGATGACAGATGGCACTAATACATGGCACCGATGATGCGTGACACTGATGACAGATGGCACTGATAAGTGGCATTGATGACACGTGACACTGACAACAGATGGCATGTGACACTGACAACAGATGGCAAGTGACACTGACAGGTGGCACTGATGACAAATGGCACTGATACGTGGCAATGATGACAGATGGCACTAATATGTGGCACTGATGACAGATGGCACTATGTGGCACTGATGATACGTGGCACTGATGACAGAGGGCACTTATACGTGGCACTGATGACAGATGGCACTGGGGACAAATGGCACTGACAACAGGTGGCACTGGGGGCAGGTAGGACTGGGGTGGATGGCACTGGGGGCAGGTAGCACTGGGGTGGATGGCACTGGGGTGGATGGCACTGGGAGGAATGGCACTGGGGCAGGATGGCACTGCTGGGGGAGGATGGCACTGCTGGGGGAGGATGGATGGCACTGCTGGGGGAGGATGGATGGCACTGCTGGGGGAGGATGGCACTTTTTTTTTTACTTTTGCTTTGTTTTGATAAAGAAAAAAAAGCCGCTGCAGCCGTTCATCTCTCCCCTCTCCCACTCTGTCTGTGTGAGGAGGGAGAGTGGTGCTGAGAGATGATCTCATATGTTTACATATGAGATCATCTCCCATTGGACATGCCGATCGCGCTGTAAACGGCCGCTGTGATTGGCCGTTTACAGCGATCTGTGTTTGCCTGTCCCCGGGGGACACGACAAACACAGAACTTCGTGGCGGCGCGCATTGCGGAAGTAAACATTAGGACGTCCAGGGACGGCCTCCCAGATGAACGCGCCTGCTCTACGGCCGTCATTCGGCTATAGGGCGGGCGCGAGGTGGTTAAGGTAAAAAAAAAAATGTCTTGACTTTAGAAATACTTTAAGCTTAAAAAAATACAAATACAAAAAAAAATACACTTTTGTCTTAACAGAATTTAACCACTTTCAGACCGGACCATTTTGCTGGTAAATGACCAGAGGTCTTTTTACAATTTGGCACTGCGCTGCTTTAACTGGTAATTGCGCGGTCATGCAATGTTGTACCCAAACAAAATTTGCGTCCTTTTCTTCCCACAAATAGAGCTTTCTTTTGATGGTATTTGATTGCCTCTGCGATTTTTATTTTTTGCGATATAAACGTAAAAAGACCGCAAATTTTGAAAAAAAATGATATTTTCTACTTTTTGTTATTAGAAAAATTCAATAAACTCAATTTTAGTCATACATTTAGGCCAAAATGTATTCAGCCACATGTCTTTGGTAAAAAAAAAGTCAATAATTGTATATTTATTGGTTTGCGCAAAAGTTGTCACATCTACAAACTAAGGTACGTTTTCTGGAATTTACGCAGCTTTTAGTTTACGACTGCCTATCTCATTTCTTGAGGTGCTAAAATGGCAGGGCAGTACAAAAAAACCCCAAATGACCCCATTTTGGAAAGTAGACCCCCTAAGGAAATTGATAAGTGGCATGTTGAGCCCATTGAATATTTTATTTTTTTGCCTCAAGCGATTGAATAATGACAAAAAATATTTTTTTTTTTTTTTTTACACAAAGTTGTCACTAAATGATATATTGCTCACACATGCTATGGGCATATGTGAAATGACACCCCAAAATAAATTCTGCTGCTTCTCCTGAGTACGGGGATACCACATATGTGGGACTTTTTGGGAGCCTAGCCGCGTACGGGGCCCCGAAAACCAAGCACCGCCTTCAGGCTTTCTAAGGACGTAAATGTTTGATTTCACTTCTCACTACCTATTACAGTTTTGAAGGCCATAAAATGCCAAGATGGCACAAAACCCCCACAAATGACCCCATTTTAGAAAGTAGACACCCCAAGCTATTTGCTGAGAGGCATTTTGAGTCCATGGAATATTTTATATTTTGCCACAAGTTGCGGGAAAATTACAAACTTTAATTTTTTTTTTTTTTTTTTTCACAAAGTTGTCACTAAATGATATATTGCTCACACATGCTATGGGCATATGTGAAATGACACCCCAAAATAAATTCTGCTGCTTCTCCTGAGTACGGGGATACCACATATGTGGGACTTTTTGGGAGCCTAGCCGCGTACGGGGCCCCGAAAACCAAGAACCGCCTTCAGGTTTTCTAAGGGCGTAAATATTTGACTTCACTCCTCACTACCTATTACAGTGTTGAAGGCCATAAAATGCCAAGATGGCACAAAACCCCCACAAATGACCCCATTTTAGAAAGTAGAAACCCCAAGCTATTTGCTGAGAGGCATGTTGAGTCCATGGAATATTTTATATTTTGCCACAAGTTGCGGGAAAATTACAAACTTTTTTTTTTTTTTTTTTTTTCACAAAGTTGTCACTAAATGATATATTGCTCACGCATGCCATGGGCATATGTGAAATGACACCCCAAAATAAATTCTGCTGCTTCTCCTGAGTACGGGGATACCACATATGTGGGACTTTTTGGGAGCCTAGCCGCGTACGGGGCCCCGAAAACCAAGCACTGCCTTCAGGATTTCTAAGGGTGTTACAGTTTTGAAAGCCATAAAATGCCAAGATGGCACAAACCCCCCCCAAATGACCCCATTTTGGAAAGTAGACACCCCTAAATTTAGGGGTACACTAGTGAGACTAGGTAATAAATGGCGGGTGCCCTGAAACTATAAAAAAAAATAACTAACCAGCGTCACCTGTAACAGTTATATGGTGATCACTGGTGAAAGGGTTAACTAGGGGGCAATCAGGGGGCTTTATGCGGTAGTATATGGGGGTCCCTGGCGCTATAAAAAGCTGCGGCGAACCTAAATACCTACCTGCCTAACTAGCGTCACCTGTGACACTAATACAGCGATCAGAAAAACGATCGCTTATTAGGCTGGGTTCACACTGGAGCGATGTGGGAACGCCACGAATGCGCGGCGGGTTCCCGCATCACATGCCTCCCGGCGGCAGTTCACACTGCCCTATGCGAACTGCTGGGAGTGTCAGTGAAATGTTAATGACACCCCCAGATCAGTTCGCATATCGCAGTGCGATCTGCAAACTCGGATCGCATGGTGTGAACACCCATGCGATCCGATTCTGCTGCGGACCAAAAAAAGGGTCCCGTGCGAGTGTGCGGCGGGTGCGGCGGGTGCGACACGAATTCAGCCATACTATCTGTATGGCTGAACTCGAATCGCACAGAGATCGAATGTGATTTGCACTGCAGTGCGGTGCGAATCACATCCGTTCTCATAAACCGCTGCAATGTGAACCCAGCCTTAGTGACACTGGCGACGGGGGGTGATCACGGGGTTAAACCTTTATTGGGGGGGTTAGGGGGGTACCTTAGAACTAAAGGGGGCTAACCCTAACTGCCCTAACAGTTATTACAGTCACAAATGACACCCGCCGGGTGATCAGGGGGTTAAACCTTTATTAGGTAATAAATGTCGGGTGCCCTGAAACTATAAAAAAATAACTAACCAACCAGCGTCACCTGTAACAGTTATATGGTGATCACTGGTGAAAGGGTTAACTAGGGGGAAATCAGGGGGCTTTTATGCGGTAGTATATGGGGGTCCCTGGCGCTATAAAAAGCTGCGGCGAACCTAAATACCTACCTGCCTAACTAGCGTCACCTGTGACACTAATACAGCGATCAGAAAAACTATCGCTTATTAGGCTGGGTTCACACTGGAGCGATGCGGGAACGCCACGAATCCGCGGCGGGTTCCCGCATCGCATGTCTCCCGGCGGCAGTTCACACTGCCCTATGCGAACTGCTGGGAGTGTCAGTGAAATGTTAATGACACCCCCAGATCAGTTCGCATATCGCAGTGCGATCTGCAAACTTGGATCGCATGGTGTGAACACCCATGCGATCCGATTCTGCTGCGGGCCAAAAAAAGGGTCCCGTGCGAATTTGCGGCGGGTGCGGCTGGTGCGGCGGGTGCGACACGAATTCAGCCATACTATCTGTATGGCTGAACTCGAATCGCACAGAGATCGGATGTGATTTGCACTGCAGTGCGGTGCGAATCACATTCGTTCTCATAAACCGCTGCAATGTGAACCCAGCCTTAGTGACACTGGCGACGGGGGGTGATTACGGGGTTAAACCTTTATTGGGGGGGTTAGGGGGGCACATTAGAACTAAAGGGGGCTAACCCTAACTGCCCTAACAGCTATTACAGTCACAAATGACACCAATGCAAAAAAAAAAGAAAAAAAAAAGCAATTGGTGTCACTGTGACTGGGGGGGCAGGGGTAATTGGGGGGTGATCGGGGGGTAAAGGGGGGGTGTGAGTGTGCCTGGCATGTTCTACTGTGTAGTGTAGTGCTTGTGCAACTCACCGATGCTCTCTCCTCGGTGCCGGAACGAAAAATACCGACACGGAGGAGAGAATACATCACTTCCTCTCCTGTGTTTACATTACAGGAGAGGAAGTGATGTCACCGGACATTTTCATTCGTCGGGAGCGATCGCGAGGGGGTGGCCATGAATGAATGGCCGTCCCCTCGTCCGGGATCGCTCCCGAACGAATACCGACCGCCGCAGGCACCGGGCGGGGGCCCGATCGGGCCCCCGACCCGCGGGCAGGCAAGGACGTACATGTAAGCCCTTATGCCTGCCCGTGCCATTCTGTCGACATACATCGTCGTGCGGCGGTCGGCAAGTGGTTAATGACGTGTGTCCTTCTCGTCTTTTCTGAGAGTGGAGATTGGCAATCCAGCTCTTCAGTCTGTGCACACTGTTGACTGGTCCCTTGCTTATGAAACCCTCCTAATGCCACAAACTCTTCTGAAATCCACTATTAGACAGTTGAACCCACCATTAGACAGTAATGATGAGCCGAACATCCCCCCCCCCCCGGTTCGCACCAGAACCTGCGAACAGACCTAAACTTCGTGTGAACTTTAGAACCCTATTAAAGTCTATGGGACTCGAACGTTCAAAATCTAAAGTGCTAATTTTAAAGGCTAAAATGCAAGTTACTGTCCTAAAAAGTGTTTGTGGACCCGGGTCCTGCCCCAGGGGACATGTATCAATGCAAAAAAAGTTTTAAAAATTGCAGTTTTTTCGGGAGCAGTGATTTTAATAATGATTAAAGTGAAACAATAAAAGTGTAATATTCCTTTAAATTTCGTACCTGGGGGGGTGTCTATAGTATGCCTGTGAAGGGGCGCATGTTTCCCGTGCTTAGAACTGTCCCTGCACAAAGTGCCATTTCTGCAGAAAAAAAGTTTTTAACTTATTAATTTAAATTAACTTTTTAATTTAAAATCACTCGCAGCTATAATGAATTGTCGGCTCCCGTAATACAGAGAACACTCATTGAAAGTCATTAATAAAAATAAAAAAAAGTGGGGTTCCCCCAAATTCAATTACCAGGCCCTTCAGGTATGGATATTAAGGGGATCCGTGTCAAATAAAAAAAAAATTGACGTGGGGTTCCCCCTAAATATCCATACCAGACCAGATTTTAAAGGGAACCCCGCGTCAAATTTAAAAAAAAAATTGACGTGGGGGTCCCGCTAAAAATCCATACCAGACCCTATCCGAGCACACAACCTGGCAGGCTGCAGGAAAAGAGCGGGGGATAAGAGAGCACCCCCCCTTCTGTACTGTACTAGGCCACATGCCCTCAACATTGGGAGGATGCTTTGGGGTCCCCCCCAAAGCACCGTGTCCCCATGTTGATGGGGACAAGGGCCTCATGCCCACAACCCTGGCCGGTGGTTGTGGGGGTCTGCGAGCGGGGGGCTTATCAGAATCTGGAAGCTCCCTTTAACAAGGGGACCCGCAGATCCCACCCCCCTGTTTGAAATGGTAAGGGGGTACAAAAGTACCCCTACCATTTCACAAAGAAAATGTAAAAAATTGTTAAATAAGACACACTTTTGAAAAATTCCTGTATTAAAAATAAAAAAAATTAAAAAAAGATTCCAGCGGTGATAATCCACTCTTGCTATCCAGCGATGGATGATCATCTCTCCGGGGTCCATCGATGGCTGATCTGATCCAGCGACGGGTGATCTATCAGTCCAGCGCAGTCCATCCATGCATCCTCTGTCTCCACTGTCGGAGACACTGCAAGATCCCGGCGGCCTTACGTTTCTTATACGAGGAGGGCGAGGCCACCCGTCACCTGACCCCCTCTGACACTAGTGGGGAAGCAGGGTATCCGCAATGACGTAAGGGTGATCCCTCCCCCCTCTGATGTAACAGAAACCTGCGTTACATCAGAGGGGGGCACTAGTGAGCACTGATGAGCACTGATAGATAGTGATGGCCGAATGGTTCGCCCGGCAGTCATTTCGCGGCGAATTTCGGCTGTTCGCGATTCGCACGATCGGCGGACTATTGCCGCCGTTCGCCCGGCGGACTTCCGTGTTTTTACTGTGTAAAAGAACTTTGACCTATGATGACACATCCATCATGGGGTACAGGACAGCCAATTGAGACATTACAGCACATGGACACTTGGACATTCCCCCTAACTTATAAATACACCCGATCCGGCGGCCATTTTACATTCTTTCTTCTGTCACTATAGGGAGAGGTTGCTGTGTGGAGCAGGGAGAGATTGCAGTGACCCAAATCGCTAGCTATTTGGTACACAAAAGTTCTTTTCAGGTCTGGTATAGGTGTTAGGTGTGTATAGGTTTGCTGTGCTACTGATTGTTGCAGCAGCCTGAGTGTCTTTTGTCAGTTTAGAGAAAGGGACAGGGCGGTGTGTCTACTGTAGGGACAGTCAGTTTAGTCAATCATTAGCCGTTACTATCAGGTCCACAAAAGTGCTATTCCAGTTATTGTTCCAGTAGCCTCTGTTTTGTCAGTTTATATAGGGACAGGCAGGAAGCAGTGTGTGAGGCAGTGAGGGTCAGTTTAATCAGTAGCTGTTACTATATTAGGTCCACAAAGGTTCTTTTTAGGACTGGTATCAGTGGTATGGTAATAGGCTTGTACACGTATAATATTCTTTCTTCCAAATATAGAAAGAATATTATACTTGACTGCTGCCCTTCTGCTGCAGTCTGCTAATCAGTCACAACCTACTTGTTCCACAAAGGTCCTTTATAAGAACTGGTAATAACCTGGTGTAGGGTGCTATAGTACATAGGGTTGAGTGAGGTACAGTCTGCTATTCTATAAGGACTGGTATAGGTCCACAATACATAGGGTTGAGGTGCACTACTGCTGACCGCTGCCCTATACTACAGCAGTCCTTCATCGGTATAGGGACTGACGTACAGTCTGCTAATCACTCACAACCTACTTGTTAACTTGGTCTGTCTAGGGTTCTATACTGCAGCAGTCCTTCATCGGTATAGGGACTGACATACAGTCTGCTAATCAGTCACACACAACCTACTTGTTCCACAAAGGTCCTTATAAGGACTGGTAAGGTATAGGGTACTACAGTACATAGGGTTGAGTGAGGTACAGTCTGCCATTCTATAAGGACTGGTATAGGTCCATAATACATAGGGTTGAGGTGCACTACTGCTGACCGCTGCCCTATACTGCAGCAGTCCTTCATCGGTATAGGGACTGACGTACAGTCTGCTAATCACTCACAACCTACTTGTTCCACAAAGGTCCTTATAAGGACTGGTAACTTGGTCTGTCTAGGGTTCTACAGTACATAAGGTTGAGTGAGGTACAGTCTGTCATTCTATAAGGACTGGTATAGGTCCACAATACATAGGGTTGAGGTGCACTACTGCTGACCGCTGCCCTATACTACAGCAGTCCTTCATCGGTATAGGGACTGAGAGTTTTGTCACATGGTCATTTAAAAAATGACAGGCAGAGGAAGAGGCAGGCCCTTCCGCAGGGGTGGTAGGGGTAGGGCAGGAGCAACAGGCTTGAGACAAAGTGGGAAGTTGCAGAAGGTGCGTTCAATTACTTTAAAGGACGCACAAGACTTGGTTGAGTGGCTCGCTCAACCTTACTCTTCTGCACCCTCCTCATCCTCTCGATCTGCACCCTCTTCTTCACTCTCTGCTATATGCACCCCCAAAGACACTACCACCAACAACACCACCACCACCACATACCTTCCGCTTGAGTCACAGGAATTATTTTCAGATCCATATCAAGAAGACATTTCTGATGCGCAGCCACTCTTGGTATTGGATCAGGAAGAGGAGGTAGCAACAACCGCTAATCAGCAGTCTGACGACAGTACCCAGATCAGCCCAAGGAGGAGGTTGGTCCCCGGTGTTGCTGCCTACTCCGAGATCTCTACTTATAGCGGTGGGGAAGGTGACGTTGATGATGACGTGTCTAGTGATGTCACGTGGGTGCCCACAAGAGAGGAAGAGGAGGGGAGTTCAGAGGGAGATATGGACCAGCAGATAGGGAGGAGAAGCAGGAATAACTTACATTGCACAGGAGGGACAAAGCAGACTGCAAATGTATCAGGAGCGAGTCATCGACCATGTACGGTCACATCTGGCGCTCCCAGGACACCGGCACATGGCTCCGCAGTGTGGGCTTTTTTTAACGTGTCCGCTGCTGACAATAACGTTGCCATCTGCAATCTTTGCAGTCAATGCATTAGTCGCGGTAAGCCCAACACTCACCTAGGGACGACCGCCTTAAGAAGGCACATGAGCGGCCATCACCGAGCCGAGTGGGAGCAGCGGAACACACAAAGCCACACTCCAGGCTCTCACCGTCCAGCCTCGTCTTCTACTTCTCCTTCTCCTCTCTCCTCACAATTGTCCTCCACTCCACCTTCCATCACGTCAAGCTCACGTTTTTCTGCAAAAAGGCAGGCTTCCGTGGGCCTAATGTTCGAGCGTAAAAAAATTATGACGCCGGATAACTCTCTTGCCCAACGGTTGACAGCTGGCTTGTCAGTACTCATAGCCCGCCAACTACTGCCATATAAACTGGTGGACTCGGAGGCCTTTCGCAAATTTGTGGCCATTGGAACACCCCAAAGGAAGGTCCCAGGTAGTGATGGACAAACTTCCGATGGGACGTTTCGCGAACGCGGACCGTGAACACGGCCGATAGTTCGCGAACCGGAACGTTCGCGGCGGGCCCCATTGACTTCAATGGGAGGCGAACTTCGCAAACCTACAGGTCAAATTTGCAGCCACAAAATAATTAACAGCTGTGCAAACATAGTCCCACCACATGGCCAATGACATAACACATGTATGAGGTGAATCTGAGATCGACAACTACAAGCATTCTTTTTTTATATGGGAAATTGTTGTGACAATTCAGGACTGTGGAGCGCATGAAGGCAATGGAGGAGAGGGAAGGTCAGGGACCAGGGTAGGCAAAGAAGAGGTTGCAGGAGATGATCACCAGCAGCGTGACATACAGCAATGACACCTGCACCATGATAGAGTCATCTGACACCAGCACCGTGATAGAGAGCACTGACATCAGCAGCGTGACATAAAGCACTAACACCAGCACCGTGATATACAGCACTGACAGCAGCACCGTGATAGAGAGCACCGACATCAGCAGCGTGACATACAGCAATGACACCTGCACCGTGATAGAGTCACCTGACAACAGCACCGTGATAGAGAGCACTGACATCAGCAGCGTGACATTAAGCACTAACACCAGCACCGTGATATACAGCACTGACAGCAGCACCGTGATAGAGAGCACTGACATCAGCACCGTGACATACATCACTGACACCTGCACCGTAAGCAGCCCCAGGAGGAAGTCAGCATAGCACAGGGATGGTGGGAGCCCCTCATAATGAGCATAGCACAGGGATGGTGGGAGCCCCTCATAATGAGCATAGCACAGGGATGGTGGGAGCCCCTCATAATGAGCACAGCACAGGGATGGTGTGAGCCCCTCATAATAAGCAGCCCCAGGAGAAAGTCAGCACAGCACAGGGATGGTGGGAGCCCCTCATAATAAGCAGCCCCAGGAGGAAGTCAGCACAGCACAGGGATGGTGGGAGGCTGGGAGCCCCTCATAATAAGCAGCCCCAGGAGGAAGTCAGCACAGCACAGGGATGGTGGGAGCCCCTCATAATGAGCATAGCACAGGGATGGTGTGAGCCCCTCATAATAAGCAGCCCCAGGAGAAAGTCAGCACAGCACAGAGATGGTGGGAGCCCCTCATAATAAGCAGCCCCAGGAGGAAGTCAGCACAGCACAGGGATGGTGGGAGGCTGGGAGCCCCTCATAATAAGCAGCCCCAGGAGGAAGTCAGCACAGCACAGGGATGGTGGGAGCCCCTCATAATGAGCATAGCACAGCAGAGGTACAGCCCCAGGAGGATGTCAGCACAGCACAGGGATTTGGTGGCAACCCCTCATAATAAGCAGCCCCAGTAGAAATATGACACCGCTCAACCTCTTCAAAGAGGAGGGTATGGGCATATAGTACGGTGTGCTTTTTTTGGACAATGAAGTGAGCCAAATGAAGAAAGAAGGTCTGTGTGCTCGATTAAAAAAAATGTTTATAGACATATACAAGGTCTACTGGTCACATGTGTTGAATTCCTCCGAGATCCATGCCTCATTCATTTTTAGAAACGTGAGGTAGTTAACACTGTCGTGAGCTAGGCGAGTACGCTTATCGGTCACAATCCCCCCTGCTGCGCTGAACGTCCTTTCGGACAGGACACTGGACGAGGGGCAAGCCAACAGTTCGATTGCAAATTGGGCAAGCTCTGGCCAGAGGTCAAGCCTGCCCACCCAGTAGTCCAGGGGTTCATCACTCCTCAGAGCGTCCACATCGGCCGTTATCCCAATGTAGTCGAACACCTGACGGTCTAGGCATTCCCTAATGCTGGATCCGGATGACACCTGTCGATGGGTCGGCTGAAAGAATGACCTCATATCCGAAGTCACCAACACATCTTCAAACCGGCCTCTTCTTGCAGGCGCTGTTGGATTGGTACCCGCAACTCCTTCTCTGGGAGGGGGAATTGCTCCTCTGCCAGCGCACGCAAAAGTAGAATGCCGCATTTCTCGAAGCAAGGCCTGGAAGTGCTCCATTCTGCCAGCCCTCTGGGACGGCGGTAAAATTTCCGCCATTTTGTGTTTGTACCGGGGGGTCTAAGTACGTTGCCACCCAGTACTGGTCCTTGACCCTTACTCTTTTTATACGGGGGTCCCTATTAAAACACTGGAGCATGAAGGCCCCCATTTGCACTAAAGTGGAAGCGGTGTGGTGGCCTGGCTCCTGCTCATCATCCAGGATAATGTCATCCTCTTCATTCTCCTCTCCCCATCCACGCACAACAACAGGGGTCCCAGAAAGGTTTAAAGCATGCTCTTCTTGCTCCTCCTCATCCGCCCCGGCACCATCCTCCTCTGACTCCTCTTCAGACTACTGTTGTTCACTTGTCTCAGATAGAGTAGCCCCCCCTGGGAATTCATCCAGCATTGCAACTTCCTCATCTTCCCGCTCCTGCTCCTCCACAGCTTGATCAATGGCACGACGCAATGCACGCTCCATAAAGAAGGCATAAGGTGCCATGTCACTGATGGCGCCATGGCTGCGACTGACCAGTTTGGTGATCTCCACAAATGGGCGCAGAAGTCTGCATGCGTCGAGCATGAGCAGCCACTGGCGCGGTGAAAAAAACCCCAGCTCCCCAGAACCTGTTCTGCCGCAGAGTTCATACAGGTAGACGTTAACTGCACGTTTTTGCTGGAGCAGCCTATCAAGCATATAGAAGGTTGAGTTCCATCGCGTCGGGCAATCGCAAATAAGACGTCTGACCGGCAGATTGTGTCGCCGCTGAATGTCAGCAAGGCGAGCCATGGCCGTGTAAGATCTTCTGAAATGGGCCGAGATTTTCCTTGACTGCCGCAAGATGTCCTGGACCCCAGGGTATTTGACAACGAATCTCTGCATGACCAAGTTTAAGACGTGTGCCATGCATGGCACGTGCGTGATTTTGCCCTGTTTCAATGCGCTATGCAGATTGGCACCGTTGTCACACACCACTTTACCAACTGTCAAATTGAGCGGTGTTAGCCACTGATCTGCCTGTGAACGCAAAGCTGAAAGGAGTGCCGGGCCAGTGTGGCTCTTGTCTTCCAGGCACAACAGACGCAGCACGGCATGGCAACGTCTCACCTGGCATGTCGAATAGGTTCTGGGGAGCTTGGGCGGCGCAGCGGAAGAGATGCTAGCAGCGGAAAAGGAGGAGTCAGCCGAGGAGGAGAGGGAGGAGGATGGAGTAGGAGGAGGAGGAGAAGAAGGGCCAGGCCTGCAGGCAATCCGTGGCGGTAAAACCAAATCTACACGGGTGCCACGGGTTACATGCTTGACGGCCGTCAGAAGGTTCACCCAGTGGGCAGTAAAAGTGATATACCTTCCCTGCCCGTGTTTGCTAGACCACGTGTCTGTGGTCAGATGTATCTTGGCACCGACACTGTGTGCCAGAGATACATTCACTTGCCGCTGAACATGGCCATATAGCTCTGGGATGCCCTTCTCTGAGAAATACTTCCTTCCTGAAACTAGTGATGGCCGAACGGTTCGCCCGGCGGTCATTTCGCAGCGAATTTCGGCTGTTCGCGATTCGCTCGATCGGAGGACTATTGCCGCCGTTCGCCCAGCGGACTTCCATGTTTTTACTGTGTAAAATAACTTTGACCTATGATGACACATCCATCATGGGGTACAGGACAGCCAATTGAGACATTACAGCACATGGACACTTGGACTTTCCCCCTAACTTATAAATACACCCGATCCGGCAGCCATTTTACATTCTTTCTTCTGTCACTATAGGGAGAGGTTGCTGTGTGGAGCAGGGAGAGATTGCAGTGACCCAAATCCCTAGCTATTTGGTACACAAAAGTTCTTTTCAGGACTGGTATAGGTGTTAGGTGTATATAGGTTTGCTGTGCTACTGATTGTTGCAGCAGCCTGAGCGTCTTTTGTCAGTTTAGAGAAAGGGACAGGACGGTGTGTCTGCTGTAGGGACAGTCAGTTTAGTCATTAGCTGTTACTATCAGGTCCACAAAAGTGCTATTCCAGTTATTGTTCCAGTAGCCTCTGTTTTGTCAGTTTATATAGGGACAGGCAGGAAGCAGTGTGTGAGGCAGTGAGGGTCAGTTTAATCAGTAGCTGTTACTATATTAGGTCCACAAAGGTTCTTTTCAGGACTGGTATCAGTGGTATGGTAATAGGCTTGTACACGTATAATATTCTTTCTTCCAAATATAGAAAGAATATTATACTTGACTGCTGCCCTTCTGCCGCAGTCTGCTAATCAGTCACAAACAACCTACTTGTTCCACAAAGGTCCTTATAAGGACTGGTAATAACCTGGTGTAGGGTGCTATAGTACATAGGGTTGAGTGAGGTACAGTCTGCTATACTATAAGGACTGGTATAGGTCCACAATACATAGGGTTGAGGTGCACTACTGCTGACTGCTGCCCTATTGGAGACCACCCACCTAGAGACATATGCATAGTGGAAGTATACAGGCCACAGTCCTGCATGTCCACCTCCCTAATTGCCAGACATACAACCACAAATCCCTTCCTGTCTCAGATATTCTCGTATGTTCAGGCTGGATGGACAGAGAATGTCCCAGGTGAACATCGTCCGTACTTTACCAGAAAATGTGAGCTTGTGACTAATGCTGGTTGCCTACAGTGGGGCAATAGAGTGATTATACCTCAGTATTTGCAACCAACCATGCTAAGGATACTGCATGAGGGCCATCCTGGCTTGGTGCGTATGAAGCAGTGAGCCCGGAGCTATGTTTGGTGGCCAGAAATGTATAAAGCAATTGAAGATTATGTGGCTCAATGTCCTGGGTGCTGTCAAGCTCAGCGACCCCAAAAGAAAGGAAGCCTGCTATCTTGGCCGTGGCCGACAGACCCATGGTCAAGACTCCATTTTGATTTTGCTGGCCCAATCCAAGGTAAAATGTATTTGATCGTGGTAGATGCACATTCAAAATGGTCGAAGGTATTTAAAATGCTTTCTACTACCTCAGCTGCTACCATTCTAGTCTTGAGAAAGCTCTTTGCTCAGTATGCCTTGTCAGCAGCCATAGTCTCGGACAATGGAACTCAATTTACATTGCATTAGTTTCAATCCTTCCTCAGTGGCTTGAGCATCTAACACTACAAAACAGTTCCTTATCACCCAGCCTCTAATGGGCTGGCAGAACAGTTTGTGCAGATGTTTAAGAAGTACTTACTGTCCACTCTGGAACAGATCGGACTTTCAAAGGAGAAGCTGCTTGACTTCTTGACCATGTACCTAAACATAAAACACGCTACTACTGGGCTGTCCCCTGCTTTTCTTATGTTTGGCAGGCATCTCCGCACCAAACTGGATTTAGTCCATCCACAGAAACAGTCACCAACACCTCCTCCACCAGGCCATCCTGGATTCCATGCCGGTGATCTTGTATGGTTTCGGAATTACAGAGGTTTGCCTCATTGGCTTCCTGGCATAATTGAGAATTGGAGAACTGGAGAATGGTGTTTGTGTTTGACAACACCTTTGGCAATTGAGGAAGTGCATTTTTTTTTTTGTTTACAAAAGTTTTATTTGACAGTTAGGATGTACAAATATAATGCATAGTATAGAGTTTCAAAATGGATAGAGTAAAAAATAACAGTACAAATTGGGATTTAAACGAGAATCGAATGGTACAATTCTTAGATAAGGTAGATAAAGTGATACATTTAAGAGATTTGCGAGTCTATGGATGGTTCCTAGAGAGGATGCCCAAAATACCAGCGTTAACCCGCAAAAGGCAATATTAGGGGGGAATAATAATAAGTAATTAAGGCAAGGACCAGTATTTCCACTTGTTGTTAAAGATATGCATGCTATCATGTAGGGTGTGGTAGATCCTTTCTGAGATCTTGAGCATCTCCATACTATTCAAAACTTGCAACCAAGGAAGAGAACTAGTTCTCCAATTGAGTGCTATCATCCATTGTATCGAGCTAATTAATGAATGAAGCAGTCTAGTACAGGGTATTGGAGTGTTTGGAACATTGGCATACAATATGCATATTTGTGGTGTGAGGGAGATTTTGTGTTTGGAGGATAGTTCCAATCTGGTAGTAGCTGCTTGCCAGATGGGTTCGAGATGGCAGCAATTCCAAAAAATGTGTGCAAATGTGCCTGGTTCTGTGCGTCCTCTAAAACAGTTAGGAGATGCTTCGGGGTAAAAGGAGTGAATTTTGGTAGGGGTCATATACCATCTTGAAAATAGCTTGAGAGGGGTTTCTCTAAAGGCAATTGCACTATTGCTTTTTTGGAGATTACCAATCATATCGTTCCATAGTTCAGGGGTAAATGTACAGTTGAGTTCCTCTTCCCAGTGTAGCATTGGGGCAGATTTTTCCGGGATAGAGATGGAGTTTAAAGGCTATAGATTTGTGAGATGAGACCTCTGTCTCGTGAGGAGTGTATGCAGATATGTTCAAAGAGTGTCTCCGAAGAGAGGGTTTGTAGGGTGTAGTGAAGGGAAAATAATTGTTTTATTTGATTATAGTGTATAAGTTCAGAATGGGGTAGGTTGTATTTTAGTTGAAGTGTGTTAAATGTCGGAAAAGTTGATTTATAGATAAAAGAACCCAATGTGGTGAGTTTATTATTGGACCATAATACAAATTGATTATGAACATCATTTGATTGTGAAAATCTTATGTCCCCTAAATATGAGGCTAGTGGGGGAATGGCAGAGGCAAGGTTAAATGGAACTTTGATCTTTGCCCAAATTTGAAACAGTTGAGCGACAATCATGTTGGCTTTGTTTAAATTGCAAAAATTGCATTGATCGGACCACAAAATGCCTTGTATGTAAAGAGGAAAGATTGAAGATGATTCAAATATTTTCCATGGGATATTATAGGTAGGGGCATGCCATTGGGAAATTTGTGAGAGCTTGGCAGCGAGGAAGTAGTGCCAAATGTTTGGAAGGCCTAGACCGCCAAGGCATTGTGGTCTGTGCATAAGGGAGTTGCGACATCTAGGTTTTTTGTTTGCCCATATAAATTTGTTTAATTCTCTTTGGAGGGATTGAATTCTAGTTTTGGGAACGTTTATGGGGAGGGCTCTGAAATAATATAAAAGTTTGGGGACTATGGACATCTTAATGGCACAGATTCTGCCTAGGAAGGAGATATGGTAGGTGGACCATTTATTGAGTAGGGAGCTAATGTGGGAAAATAATGGGGGGTAGTTCTCCTTGTAAAGGGATTTGAATGAGGGAGAGATATGGATACCGCGGTACCTGAAGGAATTTGTGGTCCACGTGAATGGGAAGTTTTGTTGTAGAAGATGTAAAATGTTTTGGGGGATGTTAATGGGTAGGGCTGAACATTTGCTGATATTGATACTTAAACCCGAGAGTTTTTGGAAGTTCTTTAGTTCAGAGAGAAGGTTAGGTATAGAGATGAGAGGGTCATATAGAAATAATAAGGCATCGTCGGCGTATAAACTTATCTTAAATTCATGGGGGCCTTTGGTGTACCCTTTAATGTTGATGTTATTTCTTAATGCTTGGGCAAGGGGTTCCATAGCTAAGGCGAATAAAAGGGGGGATAAAGGGCAGCTCTGTCTAGTGCCCCTACTAAGTGGGAAAAATTTGGAGTTCATGCCAGGTATTTTGATCCTAGTATATGGGGAGTGGTAGAGAGCGTTAAAGCCATGTAGGAATTTGTCAGGGATTCCAAATTTAGGGAGGAGATAATTAAGGTAGGGCCAGTTGACGCTGTCAAATGCCTTATGAATGTCTAGGCTAAGGAGACAAACTGGTTTAGAGTGGAGATTGGCATCTTGTATGATATTGGTGACAAGTCTAATGTTGTCGACTATTTGACGGTTGGGAATAAATCCAGTCTGGTCTATGTGAATGAGATTGTTAATGACTGCTGCAAGTCTATCGGCTAACAGTCTGCCAAAAAATTTTAGGTCGTTGTTTAGAACAGATATTGGACGAAAGTTCTGTGGAAGGGTGTGATCTTTATGTGGCTTGGGGATCAATGACATGTTGGCTAGGAGCATTTCTTCAGGAAACTGGTTACCCTGGAGAATATAATTGAATAGGTTGGTTAATTTGGGAGCAAAGAGGGGAGCAAACTTTTTGTAGTAAGAGGATGTGTAGCCATCAGGACCTGGGGCCGTGGTCGTTTTGAGGGATTTGATGATTTTTGTAATCTCGGGAACCGTGCAAGGGTCATTTAATGATTTAATTTGATCATTTGTAAGGGATGGGAGGTGTAGGTTGTTTAACCAGTCAGAGGGTGGGGTTTGAGAATGGGGGCTTGGGTCAGAGAGTAGATTTTTATAGAAAGACGTGAAAATTTCTAGAACTTCTTGGGGGTGTGTAACCAGGTTGCCCTTATTGTCGCGTAATTTATATAAGTGTGGTGGGTTAATTTCTTGTTTGAGTTTTCGGGCAAACATTGTAGATGTGGAATTGCCATGCAGTAGGAATTTAGCCTTAGAATATCTTAGGGCTTTTTCAGTATTTGCAGATAGTATTGTGTCAAGTTGTTGACGTTTTTCTTGAATCTGACGATTAATTTCTTGTGTTGGTGAAAAATGTATCTTTTTGTATAAGAGATCTAGATCTTTGGTAAGGCACTTTATTGTTGTAAGTCTTTCTTTATTTTTAGTTGCAGCTATGTGTATGAGGTGGCCCCTTAAAACCGCTTTATGTGCCGACCAGAGAATTGTGGTAGATATATCGTCTGTGGAATTGTCAAGGAAGTAATTTTCGATATGAGTAGAGATCTTTTGGATGTTAGAGGGGTCTGTAAGTAGTGAGTCATTTAGACGCCAGTTGAAGGGGGTTTGGGGCAAACCTATATATGAGAAATCAATTGAGACAATATTATGATCGGACCATGGGCAGGAATGGATAAGTGCTTTGGATGAATTGGCGAGCAGGATAGGTGTGCAATATATGTAATCGAGGCGGGCATAACAGTTGTGAGGATAAGAGTAGTGGGTGTATTCTCTAATGCCGATGTTATGGGCTCTCCATGCGTCTATCATTTGCATACCGTTGAGAGTTCTATTCATGAATTTAGAAAAGGTTTTAGACGATGGTGTTATGTGGCTTCTATCCAAAGCAGGGTGAGCAGCTAGGTTGAAGTCTCCAGCTAGAATCAAGTGCGGGGAGTTGAATTTTTCCAGGGTGTCAAAAAATTTGGAAAGAAATGAATGGTGGGATTCATTTGGGGCATAAAGTGATGAAATTGTAATAAGGCGATTATTAATCTTCCCCTTTATAATAATGAAGCGGCTATCTTCATCCTTATAAATGTTTTGGATATCAAAAATGATAGAGTTACGAATAAATATGGCAACCCCTCTAGTTTTGTTGTGGAATGTGGTAAAGTATAGTTGGCTGTAAGATTTATCAAAGAATTTCGGGTGATTTGTAGCTGAAAAGTGTGTTTCTTGCATGAGGATAATATCGGCCTTTAGTCTTTTATAATGTTGAAAGGCTTTTTTGCGTTTGTGAGGGGAATTGAAGCCTTGGACATTGTGAGAGAGTATTTTAAGGCCCATTGGGAAAGAATTGAGTGAGATATGTTAGAGGTATATTACTGATAGAGGTGACATAGGGTGAACTAAATGTCCGTTGAAAAGGGATAAGTAGGAGTTTAGGTGGTGTGAGTGTATCGTAAGAGTAACCCACGATTCGGAGATAGTTAAATAAGATGGATCTTGTGCATGTGTTGGGGATAGTGTGATATGAGATGAGGTTGGGAGGTATCACAGAAGTAATGGTGAGGTAGAACCATTGTACCAATGTAAAGCTACAAACAATATTAATGCATTTTTTAAACTGGGCCGTAGGGGCCAAATAACAACAAAATAAGAAACATAGATTATTTGAAAAGAAAAAGGGGGTCATATAGCAAAAGGCCAATTGACCCAAAAATAAAATCAGAAGGACAATTATGTCCTGAACCCGCTCACAGTGCCCAACGGGGCGCCCCCTATAAGAGGGTGTAGTCATCATGCACAGGGGTGGGTGAGGGGACAAACCAGCGACGGCGGATAAGCCAAGCACATAGAAAACAATTAGTTTTTTCCAACATTTCCTTTCCTCCACGCCCCCCTCCTCCCCTCAAATAGGGGAGAAGGAGAAGAAAGGGAGAGGGGGAAAGAAAATAAAATAAAAAAGGATTCTCTCCCTCCCTTTCCTCGAACCCTCAGTCCATCTAATGCAAAAAGAAAATACCAGCATAGTCGGACTGAGGTCAATATACATAACCATTAAATAACATTATTAAAGTAATAATAAGAGAGAGGAGAAAGACAGACATATATATCAATGAAAGTAAAAGGCAACAGTAACTCTCATCCCCCCAAAAAAAAAAAAAAAAAAAAAAAAAAAAAACAGGGGGAGGGGGGGAGGGTTATAATAGTCGTTCCCATACGTTGGAGCCACCACCTCAGCAGTTAGCTGGATGAGCTCAGTATGAAAAAAAAAGAGGTAACAACAAAACAAAAAAAAAGGGAAAAAAAAACTGTTTTTAAGATGGTATAGTGATATAAGAAGTGTGGGAGTTCAAGTGTGGGAGTTCAATATCATGTTTTGGTGATTATGAAGTTAACTGAGTAGTGTTCAGGTTATGAGAAAAAAAATAAAAAAATAAAATGAATTAAATTAAAAAAGGAAAGAAGGGGGGAGGACTTGACTTTTCCGCTCTCAGTTATTAAGTATATGCAAAAACCAGCGGAGAACCTTAGTTAACTTGGTTGAGATTCCAACAGCAACCATGGATATGGTAAAAGGTTGACAACTCTCGAATGAAGAAAGGGGTTAGTCCTGGGGGGATTGACGCCATCTTACTTGACCCCGTTGAGTGCGTCGTGAAGCTGGTGTTGACCAGATCGGCGAAGAACGTGGGGTGGAAACAGATCTGGCGGGAGGCTCGGGGTCCAAAAGGCCCAATTTGACTAGGAGTTCTTTTCCTTCAATGATGTTGTAGACGGAGTAGGTTGAGCCATTGTGTAATATTGTCAATTTAAAGGGGAAGCCCCAGCGATATCTTATTCTAGCAGTTTGTAGAATTGAGGTGACCTCTTTCATCCTGCGTCTCCTATCAAGTGTAGCTGGAGATATGTCTGGGTAAATCTGTATTCTGTGACCCTCAAAGACAATATTTGGGGTATTTCTGGAAGCACGCATGACCTCTTCTTTTAGTAGGAAGTCTTTCATACACATGATGATGTCACGTGGAGGTTTGTCAGGTGTTGGTTTAGGGCGGAGGGCCCTGTGAATTCTGTCGTAAGTAAATACAGATATTTATCTGGTAGTAGATTATGGAAGAGTTTAGAGATAGCAGGGGCGAGGTCGGTGACCGACTCAGGGATACCGCGAACCCTAATATTGTTGCGTCTGTTGTCTAAATCTTCCATTTGAGCCTGCATAAATGCAAAGGGTTTCATAATCTTTCCTGAGATCATTGTGGGAGAGAGAGAGTTTGTCATGTTTAGTTTCTAAAATGTCAGTGCGGCTGCCTATGTTAGCAATCTCTTGTGTCAGAGCACTGGTAGTTTTATGCAGTTCATGTTGTATTTTGTCAGCTAGTTTTTCATAAATAGCTGTTAGGCTTTCATCCAGGTCAGCTTTGGAGAGAGGAGAGTTGTACTCACTGTTAGAAGCTGTGTGCTGTGCCAGCGTGGGGAGGCCGGAGATCACGGAGGAGCCGGCGCCATCTTGGAGCTTTTTAGCCTGAGGCTTCTCCATGGTTAGAAGATAGTTTGTGGTGTGTTTGGAGCGGCTAATCCTCCGTTTTTTTCGGTTTGGCATGTGCTGGTATGTTCCGCAGGGGTGCTGGGTAGTTTTCGGCCGGGACCGAGATGAAAAGCCCTGGGAAATCTGGCTTGGCAGACCGGGTCAGACGGAGCTGAACTCAAGCATGTCTGTCCCGCATCGCGCCGCGCATGCGCCCTGAGGAAGTGCATTTTTGCTGACCACTAGAGACAAACCCAACCTCTCTTTCTAACCAACCACCAGAGTCTACTTAGGGCTCTACTGGTGACATATGGCATGGTGTGTGGCATGATCCCACAAGTTCACAACCAACCCCTGGAAAGATTGGTGACCATATTCTTGAGGAGTCCGGACATGTGCCTGGAGTCGCAGAGACTGGTCTTTTGACACCCACTGACATCTCCAGAACCCTTGACCGACTCTATCCCTTCCAGTGCTGTGCCACTTCGTAAGTCTGCCCGCCAAAGACATCAGACTCCTATTTGGCAAAGCACTGAAATCTTACGGGACAGGAAACGGAGAAAAATGTCTCCTGAAGTGCTGCGGGAGCCACAGGACTGAGTTGGAGATACTACTTGCTTAACTGATCTTGTTTTCTTTGTTCTTTATGTGTTGAGTATTTTATGTGTTGTGTATTTGTTCTCTTGTTTTATATATATCTATATATATATATAGATATATATATATATATATATATATATATATATATATATATATATATATATATATATTGTGAGGGGGTTCGCTCGGTAGCGGGTGTGTGTGACCCCCTGGATGGGTTCACAACACAAAGTCAGGCACAGCAGACAGCGGTGTAGGTGCAAAAAACAAAAGATCCGGTTTATTTAGGCTAAATGCAGTGATACATATAACAGCCAAACAAAATAAAACAAGAAAATAAATCCTGGTCAGCTTGACCTCTAACTACACACGTAGACTCCCTGTCTAACAACTGGGTGCAGCCTTGTGCTGCCCCAGTCCCTGTCTCTATTGTAGGGGTTTGCCACACAGGCGTTAACTCACCGCACAGAACAGATCTCAGACTCCCCAGTCTATACACACAAAACTGGTTCCAGGATGGAGCATCTCCCTATGCATGCTGGGGTTTTTTGTAGAGGCCTTAATGAGCCCACTTAATTCAGCTGGGCTCATTAACTCTTCCCCTCTAATTGTAAAAGTCTGCATAAAGCCTGAATCTAGGACACACATATTTACCATCCTGGATACAACCAGGTGACTTTACCTGCCTGCTGCCACATACCCCCCCCTCTTGTTTCAACCTTGGGGTTGTAACACCAGCAGTCAGACACGCATGTATCCGAGACAAAGCATCCACATTCCCCATTTTAACACCAGGGCGATGCTTAACTGTAAAGTTAAATTCCTGTAGGGCTAGGAACCACCTATTTACCCTTCTATTGGTCTCCTTGTTCTGAGCCATCCACTTTAAAGGAGCGTGATCAGTCACCAGGTCAAAGTGCCTACCTAGCAGATAGTACCGAAGGGAATCTAGAGCCCACTTCACTGCTAAACATTCCTTCTCAATCGTGGAGTAATTTACCTCATGGGACTTTAACTTCCTGCTGAGGTAAATGACTGGGTGCTCTTCCCCGTTCCAGACCTGGGATAACACTGCTCCTAACCCAACGTCTGATGCATCAGTTTGTACAACAAAGTCCTTAGAGAAGTCTGGTGAGTACAACACTGGCTGGCTACATAAGGCTGTTTTTAAGGACTGAAATGCTTCCTCAGCCTCTGGGGACCATTTAACCATAACCGACTCTTTCCCTTTTGTCAGGTTGGTGAGGGGCACAGCCTGAGAAGCAAAATGGGGAATGAATCGTCGATAATAGCCAGCGATTCCCAGAAAGGCTTGTACCTGTTTCTTGCTGTTGGGACGTGGCCAACTCTGTATGGCCTCGACTTTATTGACTTGGGGTTTTATCACCCCCCTCCCAATAGTGTACCCAAGATATTTGGCCTCCTCCTGTCCAATGGTACACTTCTTTGGATTGGCCGTAAACCCAGCTTCCCGGATAGAGTCTAGGACTGCTTGTACTTTTGGCAAATGTGAGACCCAGTCTGTGCTATGGATAATCACATCATCCAGGTAAGCTGCAGCATATTTCTGATGGGGCCTCAGAATCTTATCCATTTTCCGCTGGAATGTTGCCGGTGCATTCTGTAACCCAAACGGCATTCTCTTATATTGGAATGCCCCATCTGGGGTTACAAACGCAGTTTTCTCCTTGGCCGACTCGGCCAGGGGAATTTGCCAATACCCTTTGGTGAGATCAAGAGTTGTCATATATCGGGCTGTTCCCAGCCGGTCAATCAACTCATCTATACGTGGCATGGGGTAGGTGTCAAATTTTGTAACTTTATTTAATTGTCTAAAATCGTTACAAAACTGCCAGCTCCCATCAGGTTTGGGCACTAGTACAATAGGACTGGACCAGTCACTCTGGGACTCCTCTATCACACCCAATTCCAGCATCCTTTGAACCTCCCCACGTATTGCCTCCCGTCGGGCCTCTGGTATTCTATAAGGTTTTAGTTTTACCCTTTCTCCTGGCGGGGTGATAATGTCATGCTCTACCCCAGATGTTTGTCCCGGAAGCTCAGAGAAAATCTCTTTGTTACGAAGTACAAACTCTTTAACCTCCTGTTGTTGGGGTTTCGATAAGGTGTCTGCTATTCCAACCTCAGGAACTAAGCAATCAGGCTGTACTTGTGACAAAGTCTCTGCGACTAGGGATTCCCTATCCCTCCAGGCTTTCAGCAGATTGACGTGATAGATCTGCTCCGGCTTTCGCCTTCCTGGCTGTCTAACCCTGTAGTTCAACTCACTAATTTTTTCAATTACTTCATATGGACCTTGCCATTTGGCCAGAAATTTGCTTTCAACCGTAGGGACTAGCACCAAGACCCTATCCCCCGGGGAAAAAGTACGGGTCTTGGCCCCACGGTTGTACACTCTCTGCTGTGCTAACTGCGCTTGGGTTAAATGTTCCTTTACAATTGGCATTACCTGTGCAATTCTATCTTGCATCAGGGCGACGTGCTCAATCACACTCCTGTGAGGGGAACTCTCATTTTCCCAAGTTTCCTTGGCGATATCCAGCAGCCCTCTTGGGTGTCTCCCATAGAGCAACTCGAAGGGTGAGAAACCCGTAGAGGATTGGGGTACCTCCCTAATGGCAAACATCAGATAGGGTATTAGACAATCCCAATTCTTTCCATCTCTATCCACCACCTTCTTTAACATTTGTTTTAGGGTTTTGTTGAATCTTTCAACCAACCCATCTGTTTGGGGGTGATACACAGATGTACGCAATTGCTTCACTTTGTACAACTTGCATAATTCTTTCATAACCCGGGACATAAAGGGTGTACCTTGGTCCGTAAGCAGTTCCTTACAAATACCCACGCGGCTAAAAACAAGGGATAGCTCTTTGGCTATGGTTTTGGCCGAGGTATTTCGGAGAGGAATTGCTTCCGGATAACGGGTGGCATAGTCCAATATAACCAAAATGTACTGATGCCCCCTAGCAGACTTCATTATCGGACCTACCAAATCCATTGCGATCCTCTCAAAGGGGACCTCAATGATAGGAAGAGGTACCAGTGGGTTATGGAAATGTGGCATAGGTGCCGACTTCTGACACACAGGGCAGGAGGAACAATACTTTTCTATTTCCTTCATGACCCCAGGCCAATAGAATCTCTGCAATACCCTCTCTCTGGTTTTCTCTGTCCCCAGATGACCTCCCAGAATGTGTCCATGAGCCAATTCTAACACCAACTTCCTGTAAGGTTTGGGCACTACAAGTTGCTCAATGGTTTCTTCTGCCCTTTGAGCCACTCGATATAG
The DNA here is from genome assembly GCF_037356315.1 of Lithobates pipiens. Classification (NCBI taxonomy): domain Eukaryota; kingdom Metazoa; phylum Chordata; class Amphibia; order Anura; family Ranidae; genus Lithobates; species Lithobates pipiens. Next base: position 50,196,474 of record NW_027507764.1, on the reverse strand, counting down.
CAGGTCCCTTTCCATAGTGAAGTACGGATAAGGGCAAGTCCTATCTGGGTTCACTAACTCGCCATCTATTTTCACCACATTTTCCCGTGCCTTTTCGGATCTGTGAACCTCAAGATCCGAAAACTCCACAGACGGCATGTTTTCATCTGAGGATGTTGGCTCCTCCCCAGTTTCTCGAGTTTCCCCCGCCAATACCGACAAGGGAAATTCAGGAGAGTCCTCACCACTCCCAGAGGAATTCTGGTCATCTTCCTGGTTTATAGGGGCACCAATGGGGGCCTCAGGACAATCCCAGAGTTCCCAGAATTTTGGAAAATCCCTTCCCACAATAGCATCATGTGGTAACTGAGACACTAACCCCACCTGATGAGAGAGGTTACCTTTGGGGGTCTCAAAAAACACTGAAGTTACAGGATACTCTCGGGTGTCCCCATGCACACAAATAACAGCCACCCTGTTTTTCCCAGAGACCTCTGTAGTAACTAATTCAGCTTTTAGCAATGTTACCAGGCTACCTGAATCTAGCAACACATCAACATGTCTACCATTAATACACATTTTACATAAATGTTTCTCAGGTCTCCGAATGGCAGTGCATGCAACTGTCGCAAACAGCGACTGACGTCTCTCCCTTATAAAGTCACATTGCATAGGCTCATCCACAACTGGGCAATTGGCTGCAATATGTCCCTCTGGCCGGCAGCGGTAGCAAATAATTTTTTTCGCTGCCTCTTGCAGCATGGGCTTCCTGGGCTGCTCCCGCCAGAACTCCCACCCTCTCACTCTCTCCACCCTCACCCCTTGGAGTCATCTTACCCGCCACTGGGGATGATCTGGTCTTAGGGGGGAAAGTCCGTGAGTCCCTGGAAGAGGTGGTCAAGTTCTCTGTAGCCAAGTACCTCTCAACCAGATCCACAAGTTTATCTGCATTTTCTGGGTCTCCATGGCTTACCCATTTTTGGATGGCAGTAGGAAGAGCTCTCAGGAAACGATCCATAACAACACGTTCCACAATGTTTGGTGTGGTCAAAGTCTCTGGCTGCAGCCACTTCCTGCTCAGGTGAATGAGGTCATACATTTGAGACCTGGGGGGTTTTCCAACCTGAAAAGTCCAGTTATGCACACGCTGAGCCCGGACTGCCAGGGTGACACCCAGCCGTGCCAATATTTCTGCTTTTAGCACCACATAGTCTTTTGCTTGGTCAGGCTCTAGGTCATAATAAGCTTTCTGCGATTCCCCAGTTAACAGAGGGGCCACCAGTCCAGCCCATTGCTCCTTAGGCCACTTTTCCCTTTCAGCAGTCCTTTCAAATGTGGTCAAAAACACCTCCGGATCATCCTCTCCAGTCATTTTTGTCAGTAAACGGCTCACACCAAAGGATGCGGTATTATTGTAACCACTTGCTTCATTGGTCTGCGGACGTTGCTGTATTAATGTCTCTATTTTCTGTTGAAAATTCTGCTCTTGCTTCTGCAACAGGTCTATGAAGCGGGCTTCAGATCGCTGCTGGGCTTGTTGCTGAGCTTCCAAACTCTGCTGCAAAGTTGCATTTGTCTGCTGCTGATTTGCATTTGCCTGCTGCTGGGCTTCCAAACTCTGCTGCAAAGTTGCATTTGTCTGCTGCTGATTTGCATTTGCCTGCTGCTGGGCTTGTTGTTGAGCTGCAAGGCTCTTTTGTAAACCTGCATTTATTTGCTGCTGGTTTGCATTTGCTAGAGCCAGCTGTCTCAGTATCTCCTCCATGCTGGCCTTAACAAAAAAAAAAAACTGCCAAAATTCTCCACCAACTGTGAGGGGGTTCGCTCGGTAGCGGGTGTGTGTGACCCCCTGGATGGGTTCACAACACAAAGTCAGGCACAGCAGACAGCGGTGTAGGTGCAAAAAACAAAAGATCCGGTTTATTTAGGCTAAATGCAGTGATACATATAACAGCCAAACAAAATAAAACAAGAAAATAAATCCTGGTCAGCTTGACCTCTAACTACACACGTAGACTCCCTGTCTAACAACTGGGTGCAGCCTTGTGCTGCCCCAGTCCCTGTCTCTATTGTAGGGGTTTGCCACACAGGCGTTAACTCACCGCACAGAACAGATCTCAGACTCCCCAGTCTATACACACAAAACTGGTTCCAGGATGGAGCATCTCCCTATGCATGCTGGGGTTTTTTGTAGAGGCCTTAATGAGCCCACTTAATTCAGCTGGGCTCATTAACTCTTCCCCTCTAATTGTAAAAGTCTGCATAAAGCCTGAATCTAGGACACACATATTTACCATCCTGGATACAACCAGGTGACTTTACCTGCCTGCTGCCACAATATATATATATATATAGGTTTTATTTATTTTTCTTCGAGAAAAAGAGGAAGTGTAATGTCTATGCAGAATCACTGTGACCCTTAACGCCTTTCTCCTGATGCATGCTGGGGGAGGGGCCTTACCAGGAACTCATGCACAGTGTGTGTGGGACTGGAAGCAGCAGCATGATACTTAGAGGGAGATCTGTTGTATATGAAGCCTCCATGTAAGAAAGTACATCGCTATCTGAGTGAGTAATAAACCCTTGCCTGGTTAAGAAGTGCATCCAGCCTGTGTGTAACTTGCTGAACAGACACTGACAGCATTGCTAGCAACACATTGAGAGATCCTGTGTCAAAGGGACATAACAAATTTTGCTAATAGATGCCCCCCCCATTCCCATCTCAAAAGCTGGGAGGTATGCTGTAGTAATGTGGTGCGTGTAGTGGTAGACACTGGGTGTGACCAAATTGCATTAAAAGTGGGAGGGCTTAAGGGGCACAGTTAAAACAAAAGCATTCTTGTAACCATAAAATATGTTTAGATTGTTACAAGTATGAATCTCAGCACAAACATTTTTAAATTTCTTTGTGCGTAAATTGTAGTCATCCTGGCCAGTGGCGGCCTGTCCATTTGGGGTGCCCGGGTGCTGCCCCCTCTCTCCACACCACCCTCTATATGTATAGGGATAGATTTGTGCACAGCATGAATCTATCCACGGCCACCGCCACCCCGCATTCTTGCTTTTCGGCCCCTTTCAGGATGCCGGGTGCATGAATTACAGCAGCGGGGGTGTATTTATAAAGCACCTGTTTAGAGCCATAGGCTCTAATAGGCTTCAAAATAGGGTAGATGCGGAGCACAGAGCATTGCGCCATAGGTCCATCCAGGTGATATAAAAGCAAATTAATATTTATTCACTGTTGTAACACTGATCCTCAATCAGACTCCCTTTACGATTGCCCGAAAAAGAGAAGACTCACGATTGGCTGCCAAGGAGGAAGGAGGAAACGGAAGCTGCCAATGCCCCTGGAGAGCAGGGAAAGGGAGAGTCATCGTCGCCGCCAAGGAAAAGGTTAATTGCACAGGACCCCAGAATGCACACCATGCCTATGTACATGTAGGCCTGTACCTACAAATATGCAATCTGCGGCCATAATATGATTAATTTACAGAGACTACACTGTTGGTGTTTATAGTGTTTCCTATCACCATCCCATGGCCTTAGCATGATATAATGGTGAAATATGGGGAGAGATTCCTCATTCATCATTGCATTAAAATATAGATAAAGGAAAAAAACCTTCACATACAAAAGACAATTAAGGTACAAACTATTTTATTGAAATGTTAAATTCTTTACAAGGAAAAATCTTTACACAAAAAAATTATTGTAGAGCTTCGGAGAATATGGGAGGTCCATCACTGTTATTCTCTGACTCCTCAGAGGTGAGGACTTCTCAGAACCCTAAACCTTAGGATGATTCAGAGGAAGGCGAAAACCCCCTCGGTCAGATGGGCTCCAAAGGGGAAAAAATTCCTTCCTGACCCCCTAAGGCGATCGGATAGTCCCTGAATCATCAGTCAAGGGTGACCAGTTCATCTCCCTGTATTATTGTAGAGCTTCGGAGAACATCGGAGGTCCGTCACTGTTAAGGATGAACCGAACACCCCCCTGTTCGGTTCACACCAGAACCTGCGAACAGACCTAAACTTCGTGTGAACTTTAGAACCCTATTAAAGTCTATGGGATGGGAACGTTCAAAATCTAAAGTGCTAATTTTAAAGGCTAATATGCAAGTTACTGTCCTAAAAAGTGTTTGGAGACCCGGGTCCTGCCCCAGGGGACATGGATCAATGCAAAAAAAAGATTTAAAAACGGCCATTTTTTCGGGAGCAGTGATTTGAATAAAGATTAAAGTGAAACATATGCCCCATAACAGGCATACTATAGACCCCCCCCCCCGGGTACGAAATGTAAAGGAATATTACACTTTTATTGTTTCACTTTAATCATTGTTAAAATCACTGCTCCCGAAAAAACGGCAGTTTTTAAAACTTATTTTTGCATTAATCCATGTCCCCTGGGGCAGGATCCAGGTCCCCAAACACTTTTTAGGACAATAACTTGCATATTAGCCTTTAAAATTAGCACTTTAGATTTCTACCATAGACTTGTACAGGGTGTTCCCGATTTTTCGAATTGGCCGCGAACACCCCAAATTGTTCACTGTTCACCGAAGCTCAAACTTGGGCATTGTTATCCTCTGACTCCTCAGAGATGAGAAATTCTCAGAACCCTAAACCTTAGGATGATTCAGAGGAAGGCGAAAACCCCCTCGGTCAGATGGGCTCCAAAGGGGAAAAAATTCCTTCCTGACCCCCTAAGGCGATCGGATAGTCCCTGAATCATCAGTCTAGGGTGACCTGTTCATCCCCCTGTAAAAAGCTCTACTTTCTTTACTCTTTAATAGGTCAGAACATGCATTCTATTTAGATGCCTCTCCATTGGTGGTGATGAGGCTCTACATTGATGTTACTGCCTCTCTGATGGTGGTGATGAGGCTCTGCATTGATGTTACTGCCTCTCTGATGGTGGTGATGAGGCTCTGCATTGATGTTACTGCCTCTCTGATGGTGGTGATGAGGCTCTACATTGATGTTAGTGCCTCTTTGATGTTGGTGATGAAGCTCTGCATTGATGTTAGTGCCTCTTTGATGGTGGTGATGAGGCTCTACATTGATGTTACTGCCTCTCTGATGGTGGTGATGAGGCTCTACATTGATATTAGTGCCTCTCTGATGGTGGTGATGAGGCTCTACATTGATGTTACTGCCTCTTTGATGGTGGTGATGAAGCTCTGCATTGATGTTTTCCAGTGGTGGAGATCAGGCCACTGGCTGCAACTTCAGACGCTCACTCACATAGGTGAAGCCATAGAATTCATTCTGCTTCTCTGGCTCTATCAGCATCCCTTGGTCTACAGATTGAATGAATACATCCACTGGCACTCCTTCACTCAGATCTTCCTTAGCAAGCTGTAAATAGAAAAAAAAATGTGTTAATGTTTCTGATTTGTTTTTGAAAATATCCCTAGAAATCTCCCCATTGTGCTGGGACTCCTCCCTTATCCGGATACTTACATTTCCTGCTGGAAATGGCGGTGGTGATTTCCCATTCTCTGTCTCCTTCCAGTCCACCATCTGTAAGAATGGGTGTTCTCTGATCTCACTTATTAGCCACATCCGCTCCTCTTGATCTTTACACAGAAACTGTAAAAAAGGAACAAAATATAATATGAAGCACTGAAATAACATGAACAATATCTGAACAACAGAACTCTTCTTTTAATAATTGATTCTGACAGTTACATATTTCATTTTACTTAATTTTGATCTGTGTGTAAACACACAGTTTCCGGGTCTCTGAGGGGAGAACAGACAGATCGTTTGGATGTCTTTGATGACGCCCTGGAGGAGGGGTGAAACGCGTCAACGAAATTTCTGGCCTATGGCTTAACCAGTGACGCCATTTCCTGCCTCCGTGGAGCGCGCGCTGCATGAGCGACGATTGCAGAAGTTTCTGTATGAAAGTTTGCCTTTCTCTATTCATTCTGTAAGTAGCGCTTAGCGTGCAACATTGATTGAGCCTCACAGTGCTTCCCCATACAATTTTTTCTCTTTTACCGGTGGAACGTGGCATTTCCTTTGTGATCCAGTGTGCACTCAGAGTCTCCATTTGGAACTTTTCATATCATCAGTTCATTCATTGTTTCTGGACTGGAAAGTTTGCCTGTCTGGTGAGTGCGGTCTCAGAAGGGGGATTTACTGTATGCACTTTATTCACGTTGCACTTATTTGTAATCAATGTCAGATATTGTGTTTATTGGCATGAGTTGTCACTTATATTTACATGTATGTTTTTTCACATTTGCCAGCGCTGTTTTTCATTAGTTCACCAGACAGATCATCTCACATAGTTTGATCGACACATAGTATGAACAGTGATCTGTCATGTCCCATCCCCCCTTCAGTTTAGAACACGCAATAGGACACACTTAAACCCTTCACTGCCCCCTAGTGGTTAACCCCATTCACTACCAGTGACATTTATACAGTAGTCGCAGTCCCGATAAAAATCGCAGATTGCCGCCATTACTAATAAATAAAATGAATAATAAAAAAGCCATAAAACTATCCCTATTTTGTAGATGCTATAAACTTTTGCGCAAACCAATCAATATACGCTTACTTCGATTTTTTTTTATTTTTTACCAAAAATATGTAGAAGAATACATATCAGCCTAAACTGAGGAAAAAAAATGTTTTAATATATATTTTTGGGGGATATTTATTATAGCAAAAAGCAAAATTGCTTTTTTATAAAAAATTGTCGCTCTTTCTTTGTTTATAATGCAAAAATAAAAAAACGCAGAGGTGATAAAATACCACCAAAAGAAAGCTCTATTTATGTGAAAAAAAGGATGTCAATTTTGTTTGAGAGCCACGTCACATGGCCGCGCAATTGTCAGTTAAAGCGACGCAGTGCAGAATCGCATAAAGTGCTCTGGTCTTTGGGCAGCCAAATGGCCCAGAGCTGAAGTGGTTAAGCAGTCAGCTTGCTGAAAGTATTGCTATAACCTTCATCAATGTGTGCGGGTAAGAATGTGAAATTGTGTTTTCCAAAATCTTATTAAGATATATGTAACCTGGAAAGGACTGTGTATACTTACCCTCTCTATGATGTCATGCAGGTTAGTGTCTATGTCTTCTGGATAATCCGGTTCCAAGGTGGTCACTATATCCGGTACATCTTCTGAGGACTCATCGCCGCTAAGAAATGGATGTCCGCCGACCGCCATCACGAATACTATTATTCCCAGGGAGTAATAGTCGGCCATGCCAAAGTATGGCAAACATTGGAGGATCTGTAAAAACATAATGAAGAGAAATAAGGATGAGCTCATTGTCAGGCCAGACAGAGGACAGAGATAACTACATGCTGGTATATGTGCTATGAGGGGTCCTAAAGGAGGAGTCCTAAAATTGTGCTCAAAAGACATCAAACTAAGGTGGAGCTTGCGAATATTTAAGGTGGGTCTTTGGGTCTCCCAGAGACACAAAGGGAAATTGGTTGAAGTCTCCCAAATTGAGGGAAATTTCTCTCTTAGAGAATTGTCCCCAGAACAGGAATCCCCAGTGAAGGTTTCTCCTCACCTCATGTTCTGGGGAAGACTCTAGACTTTAGATCTCCCCTTACATTCTTTCTCAATGACAATTGTCACCAATACAAACAGATGGGGCCCCAAAGGAGACACACAGACACCTCTGCAAAGCTGACAGATGGTCAAACCCTTCCCTGCTCTTACCAAAATAAAAATACCCCAAATAAAGGTATACTGGTAAAGGTATCCCAATAGCTCAATGTTCACAAGCACTCATCATGTTAAAGAGAAGGAATGCAGCAGGTGGGCAACTCATAAAGCTTTAATCCCATTTGTAAGTAGTAATTGGGCCGGACAGAGCCAGCCATCTACACCTGGCCTCGATGTCCCCTACAAAGAAGCTCCAAAATTGCTGCAACTCTCAGAAATCCCCACCTTTTTGGGGGATATAATTCCAGCATTGAAAACCATTGAAAGCAATCAGGGCACAAGTGGAGAAATTCTTCATTTATTGAAAAGGGAGCACCCTTTATGTTATCCCTATATTCCATAATGACAAACATTACAATTAGGTCGGGTGGATAGAATGTATCTTACCTCAGGTGCCATGTACAGTGTTGTCCCCGTTCGTCCTTCAATCCGCTTGGACTCCGTGACACCGAAAGCTGCCAAGCCCAGATCCGTGATTTTGATGTGACCGGCGTCATCCAAGAGGATATTTTCTGGCTTGATGTCTCTGTGGACAATCTCCTTAGAATGCAGAAACTGCAGACCGCAGAGCATTTCCGCTATGAAGTATCTGTTGTGGAAATAGATAAATGTGAATTAGTATCCCAAATCATCACAGACCAATTAAAACTGAAGATGAAATGTCTTCCCCCTATAGTACATAGGAGTTTAGGTGGACTGGGCTCAGGTGAAGGGGCTGACTACGTCACTGCCTGTCCACAGTGGTCAGTCACCCCGACTCCAGAGTGACCCGGTTATTGATCTTACCTTATGGTGTTCTCAGGAAATGGAGCTCCTTCAACCAAGGTGTCATAGAAATCGCCTCTGCTCAGGCATTCCATTGCAAAGATGAGATGATTCTGTGTGAACATAAGAGGTAAAGATTATATTATAGACATTCGGGATTTCATTTTGTGGAGGAATAGACAGAGAGAGACACACACACACAATTTAGAAAAGCAGGACAGAGAAACTACAAATTTCTGGACTGTTCTTATTGCAATGCTAGAGCTTTTCTTTGGTTCACCATCCTTGACGTCCCATGTAGATCAGGAGGCCTGACTTCTCCTGTCTTGCTAGGTGCGGACTTGTTCTTAGTGACTCAGAGTTTTGAGACCATAAGCAACCAGGCAAGTAGCAATTTCAAAAGTAAGTCGGAGATGACAGCCTCTTCAATTGTGGTTTCCTTAACCGCTTGCAGACCAGTTGCCGCCATTAAACGGCAGCAGATTGGCACGGCTGCGCAAATCACTGTAGGTGTACGTAGGTCATTTTAAGAGCAATAGCAGGTGCATGCACAATGCCGACGCGCGTGGCCAGCACCCGCGATGTCTGCTGGCCACCCACGATCGCTGCACAGAGAGCCAGAACGGGGATCTATCAATGTAAACAAACATCCCCGTTCTGACGGGAGTAGGGAGAGCTCGCCTGTTCCTAGTGTCCAGGAACAGCGATCTGTCTCTACTCCTAGTCAGTCCCCTCCCCCCACAGTTAGAAACACCTCCCTAGGACACACTTAACGCCTTGATCACCCCCTAGTGTTAACCCCCTTCCCTGCCAGTGTCATTTATACAGTAATCAGTGGCTATTTTTAGCACTGATTGCTGTATAAATGTCACTGGTCCCAAAAAAGTGTCAAAAGTGTCCGATGTGTCCGCTGCAATGTCGCAATCCCGCTAAAAATCACTGATCACTGCCATTTCTGGTAAAAAATAAATAAAAATAAAAATGCCATAAATATATTCCCTATTTTGTAGACGCTATAACTTTTGCGCAAACCAATCAATATATGATTATTGCGATTAGTTTTTACAAAAATATGTAGAAGAATACATATTGGCCTAAACTGATGAATAAATTAGTTTTTTTCCCAAAAAATTTGGGATATATATTATAGCAAAAAGTAAAGAATATTGTTGTTTTTTTTTCAGAATTGAGGATCGTTTTTTGTTTATAGTGCTAAAATAAAAACTGCAGAGGTGATCAAATACCACCAAAAGAAAGCTCTATTTGTGAGAAAAAAAAGGACATACATTTTGTTTATGTATGTCGCATGACCGCGCAATTGTCAGTTAAAGTGACGCAGTGCCGTATTGAAAAAAATGGCCTGGTCCTTAAGGGGGTAAATCCTTCTGGGGCTGAAGTGGTTAACTATAACTTCTACTCTGTACAGTTTACCTAACCATCCTCCAGGCTTGTAGGAGGCACTTTAGAGTTCTGCTCTTCCCCATACTGCTCTACACCCACTACATCTGGAGCCCTCAGGAAAAACCTGGTGTGGGGCACAAGTGAAGCTTCCTTCTGCCTCTCACAATTCAGCACTCAGCGCCTAAGGGGCTATTTTACAGGTGTGAAGATCATCATATGAGGGGAAAGGGGGTTTCTTAGCCTTATGTAAATTACAGCTCTCAAAAAAGTCACCATTTGCATAACATTTTTGCGGGGTCTGGATTAGTAGTGAAGTACAATACAGGAAAGAGGTGAAGAAATTGGAAGGTGAAAAAGACTTACCTCTGTCTGGAATGATCCAAACAGATGTGTGATAAATGGACTCTCACTGGCTGCCTTCAGGGCATCACGTTCTCTGAAAATCGCATTGCAATCGTTAGCTTTAAATACTCTTTTCTTTTGCACAAGTTTAACTGCCAGCTTCTGGTCAATGGCAGGATGAGAAGCCAACACCACCTTCCCATAAGACCCCTCTCCAAGGATTCTATAACAGGTCATCTTTTCGAGGGAGAATACACATGGCTGGTCCTTAATGGCACTGCCAGATGGGACTGGTGAAGCTATTTCATGGTTTGTGCTGCTGATAGATGAAGATTGCAGACTCTCAACACCACTGCTGAGTGCAAAACATGAAGCCTGATTGCTTGGTAAGTCAGAGTGGAGTGATGAAAGTGAGAGAGATGTGTTCACTTTGGTGATTATGAACTCCTTTGATTTCTTCTCCTTACTGATGGATGGACTGACTTCTGTTTTCTTGTCCTCAATTACAGCCTGTGCTGTGTTCTGGTCTTCATTGGTGGATGATGGGACTTGTATGTTCTTGTTCTCCATAGTTGAAGTCT